>NW_019154089.1:7678943-7777750 GCF_002288905.1 Enhydra lutris kenyoni | reverse complement strand
AGTTTGATAAACTCTTTATAGATTTTGGATACTAGCCCTTTATCTGATATGTCGTTTGCAAATATCTTCTCCCATTCTGTCAGTTGTCTTTTGGTTTTATTAACTGTTTCCTTTGCTGTACAAAAGCTTTTGATCTTGATGAAGTCCCAATAGTTCATTTTTGCCCTTGCTTCCCTTGCCTTTGGCGATGTTCCTAGGAAGAAGTTGCTGCGGCTGAGGTCAAAGAGGTTGCTGCCTGTTCTCCTCAAGGATTATGATGGATTCCTTTCTCACATTGAGGTCCATCCATTTTGAGTCTATTTTTGTGTGTGGTGTAAGGAAATGGTCCAGTTTCATTTTTGTGCATGTGAATGTCCAATTTTCCCAACACCATTTGTTGAAGAGATTGTCTTTTTTCCATTGAACATTCTTTCCTGCTTTGTCGAAGATTAGTTGACCATAGAGTTGAGGGTCTATTTCTGGGATCTCTGTTCTGTTCCATTGATCTATGTGTCTGTTTTTGTGTCAGTACCATACTGTCTTGATGATGACAGCTTTGTAATAGAGCTTGAAGTCTGGAATTGTGATGCCACCAACTTTGGCTTTCTTTTACATCATTCCTCTGGCTATTCGAGGTTTTTTCTGGTTCCAAATAAATTGTAGGATTATTTGTTCCATTTCTTTGAAAAAAACGGATGGGACTTGATAGGGATTGCATTAAATGTGAAGATTGCTTTAGGTAGCTTAGACATTTTCACGATATTTATTCTTCCAATCCATGCGCATGAAACGTTTTTCCATTTCTTTGTGTCTTTCTCAATTTTTTTCATGAGTACTTTATAGTTTTCTGAGTATAGATTCTTTGCCTCTTTGGTTAGGTTTATTCCTAGGTATCTGATGGTTTTGGGTGCAATTGTAAATGGGATTGACTCCTTAATTTCTCTTTCTTCTCTCTCGTTGTTGGTATATAGAAATGCAACTATTTCTGTGCATTGATTTCATATCCTGATACTTTACTGAATTCCTGTACAAGTTCTAGCAGATTTGGAGTGGAGTCTTTTGGGTTTTCCACATAAAGTATCATATCATCTGCAAAGAGTGATAGTTTAACTTCTTCTTTGCCAATTTGAATGCCTTTAATTTCTTTTTGTTGTCTGATTGCTGAGGCTAGGACTTCTAGTACTATGTTGAATAGCAGTGGTGAGAATGGACATCCCTGCTGTGTTCCTGACCTTAGCGGAAAAGCTCTCAGTTTTTCTCCATTGAGAATGATATTCGCTGTGGGTTTTTCATAGTGGCTTTGATGATATTGAGGTATGTGCCCTCTGTCCCTACACTTTGAAGAGTTTTGATCAGGAAAGGATGCTGTACTTTGTCAAATGCTTTTTCAGCATCTATTGAGAGTATCATATGGTTCTTGTCTTTCTTTTATTAATGTATTGTATCACGTGTATTGATGGATTTGTGGATGTTGAATCAGCCTTGCAGCCCTGGAATAAATCCCACTTGGTCGTGGTGAGTAATCCTTTTAACATACTGTTGGATCCTATTGGCTAGTATTTTGGTGAGAATTTTCACATCTGTGTTCATCAAGGATATTGGTCTGTAATTCTTTTTTGATGGGATCCTTGTCTGGTTTTGGGATCAAGGTAATGCTGGCCTCATAAAATGAGTTTGGAAGTTTTCCTTCCATTTCTATTTTTTGGACCAGTTTCAGGAGAATAGGAATTAATTCTTCTTTAAATGTTTGGTTGAATTCCCCTGGGAAGCCGCCTGCCCTGGGCTCTTGTTTGGAGACTTTTGATGACTGCTTCAATCTCCTTACTGGTTATGGGTCTGTTCAGGTTTTCTCTTTCTTCCTGGTTCAGTTGTGGCAGTTTATATGTCTTTAGGAATGCATCCATTTCTTCCGGATTGTCAAATTTGCTGGCATATAGTTGTTCATAATATGTTCTTATAATTGTTTGTATTTCTTTGGTGTTGGTTGTGATTTCTCCTCTTTTATTCATGATTTATTTATTTAGGTCCTTTCTCTTTTCTTTTTGATAAGTCTGGTCAGGGATTCATCAATCTTATTAATTCTTTCAAAGAACCAGCTCCTAGTTTCGTTGATTTATTCTATTGTTTTTTTGGTTTCTATTTCATTGATTTCTGCTCTGATCTTTATTATTTCTCTTCTCCTGCTGGGTTTAGGATTTCTTTGTTGTTCTTTCTCCGGCTTTTTTAGGTGTAGGATTAGGTTGTGTATTTGAGACCTTTCTTGTTTCTTGAGAAAGGCTTGTATCGCTATATATTTTCCTCTCAGGACTGCCTTTGCCGTGTCCCACAGATTCTGAACCATTGTGTTTTCATTATCATTCGTTTCCATGAATTTTTTCAGTTCTTCTTTAATTTCCTGGTTGACCCATTCATTCTTTAGAAGGATGCTCTTTAGTCTCCATGTATTTGGGTTCTTTCCAGAGTTCCTCTTGTGATTGAATTCTAGCTTCAGAGCATTTGTGGTCTGATAATATGCAGGGAATGATCCCAGTCTTTTGATACTGGTTGAGACCTGATTTCAGACCCAGGATGTGATCTATTCTGGAGAACGTTCCATGTGCACTAGAGAAGAATGTGTATTCTGTTGCTTTGGGATGGAATATTCTGAATATATCTGTGATGTCCATCTGGTACAGTGTGTCATTTAAGGCCTTGATTTCCTTGTTGATCTTTTGCTTGGATGATTTGTTCATTTCAGTGAAGGGAGTGTTAAAGTCCCCTACTATTATTGTATTATTGTCGATTTATTTCTTTGATTTTGTTATTAATTGGTTTATATAGTTGTCTGCTCCCATGTTGGCATAGATATTTTAAATTGTTAGATCTTCTTGTTGGACAGACCCTTTGAATATGACATAGTGTCCTTCCTCATCTCTTATTATAGTCTTTGGCTTAAAATCTATTTGATCTGATAGAAGGATTGCCACCTCAGCTTTCTTTTGAGGTCCATTAGCATGCAAAATTGTTTTCCACCCCCTCACTTTAAATCCAGAGGTGTCTTTGGGTCTAAAATGAGTTTCTTGTAGACAGCATTTTGATGGGTTTTGTTTTTTTATCCATTCTGATACCCTGTGTCTTTTGATTGGGGTATTTAGCCCATTTACATTCAGGGTAACTATTGAGAGATATGAATTTAGTGCCATTGTAGTGCCTGTAAGGTGACTGTTACTGTATATTGTCTCTGTTCCTTTCTGATCTACTACTTTAGGCTCTCTCTTTGCTTAGAGGACCCCTTTCAATATTTCCTGTAGAGCTGGTTTGGTGTTTGCAAATTCTTTTAGTTTTTGTTTGTCCTGGAATATTTTTTTCTCTCCTTCTATTTTCAATGATAGCCTAGCTGGATATAGTATTCTTGTCTGCATGTTTTTCTTGTTTAGTGCTCTGAATATATCTTGCCAATTCTTTCTGGCCTGCCAGGTCACTGTGGATAAGTCTCCTGCCAATCTAATATTTTTACCATTGTATGTTACAGACTTATTGTCCCGGGCTGCTTTCAGGATTTTCTCTCTGTTGCTAAGACTTGTAAATTTTATTATTAGATGATGGGGTGTGGACCTATTCTTATTGATTTTGAGGGGGATTCTCTGTACCTCCTGGATTTTGATGCTTGTTCCCTTTGCCATATTAGTGTAATTCTCTCCAGTATACCTTCTGCTCCCCTCTCTCTTTCTTCTTCTTCTGGAATCCCAATTATTCTAATGTTGTTTCATCTTATGGTATCACTTATCTCTCGAATTTTCCCCTCGTGGTCCAGTGGTTGGTTGTCTCTCTTTTGCTCAGCTTCTTTATTTTCTGTCATTTGGTCTTCTATATCACTAATTCTCTCTTCTGCCTCATTTATCCTAGCAGTAAGAGCCTCCATTTTTTATTGCACCTCATTAGTAGTTTTTTTGCTTTCAGCTTGGTTAGATTTTAGTTCTTTTATTTCTCCAGAAAGGGCTTTTATTTATCCAGACAGTGTTTCTCTAATATCTTGCATGCCTTCTTTGAGCCCGGCTAGCACCTTGAGAATCATCATTCTGAACTCTGGATCTGACATAGTACCAATGTCCGTATTGATTAAGTCCCTAGCCTTCAGTATTGCTTCTTGTTCTTTTTTTTTGTGGTGAGTTTTTCCGCCTTGTCATTTTATACAGATAAGAATATATGAAGGAGTGAATAAAATACTAAAAGAATGGCAAAGACCCCAGTAAAATGTGCTTTAACCAAATCAGAAGAGACCCCAAATCGTGGGGGGAAGAAAGGGGGTAAAAAGAAGTTCAGAAAAAAAATTAAAAACAAAAATAAAGGGAAAATATAAAAAAGAAAAAAGATATATTAGACTGGTGAATAGAACAGGTCACCCGCTTAATTTTGGGAGTATTTTGGTCTCTTAGAACAAACTACCTCCCAAAATTTTAAAGAACAAAACATATATAAGGGTAAACACAATGAAGGGATGGAATATGAGTATAAAGATGAAAAAAAATTTTTTTTAAATTTCGAAAAAAGGAGTTGATAAGTTGGTTGGAAGAATAAAGGAAAAGAAAGTGGAGAGAATTTGCTTAGGCTGGAGACTAGAATAAAGCCCTGTGCTAGATTTAGGGTATATTTTGATCTCTTAGAAGTTGTATCCCAAATTTTTTTAGAAGAAAAAACCCTATGTGTATTCAAAAAATAAAGTTAGATACAATGAAGGATAAAATATGACTATACTAATGAAGTTTCAAAAAGTTTTTTTAATGAAAGGTATTAGTAAGATAAACTAGTTAAAAAATGTTAAAAGAGGAAAGGGTAAAAGTTAAAAAAAATTTAGCAAAAGAAAAATTAAAAAAATTAACTTTGCAAGACTAAAGAATCATGGGGAGAAAGCCATGAATTCCATGCTTTGCTTTCTCCTCCTCTGGAATTCCGCTGTTCTCCTTGGTAAGTGAACTTGGTCTTGACTGGATTTCTTGCTGATCTTCTGGGGAGGGGCCTGTTGTAGTGATTTTCAAGTGTCTTTGCCAGAGGCAGAATTGCACCGCCTTTACCAGGGCCCCAGGTTAAGTAATCTGCTCAGCTTCACTTTCGGGAGCTTTTGTTCCCTGAAACGCTTTCCGCTTTCCGTAGAGCTCTGGAGGACGGGAATGAAGATGGCAGCCTCTGGGTCTCCGACCCAGAGGAGCCGAGAGCTTGGGGCTCCACTCCTCAGTGTGCCCTCGGAGAAAAGCGCTCAGTCACTCCCGTCTCCCTGGCCTTCGGCTGCACTCCAAGGTCACCCAGCCTGTGACCAATCTGGCACACAGCCCTGCCTGGAGTCTCCAAACCCTGCAGATCCCTGTGCTCTTCCAGGGCGGGTCTCCCTGGATCTTGTGGGGTCTCTCCTCACAGAGCAGCGGCCTGTGCCACCGACCACAATTTAAGGTAACGCCGAGTTGAGAGCTCACTCCTTGGCTCAGTCTCTGTAACCGGCTTCCCTGCTCTAATACCTGTGAGCTCTGCGACACTCAGACACCCCCGATCCTTCTGTGATCCCGTGGGACCTGAGAACATGCTGTCCCCACGTGGGCTTCACCCACGTGGGCTTCACCCTTAGCCTCTGGAGCGTTGTCCCTCATTGGAGCAGACTTTTAAAAGTTCTGATTTTGTGCTCCATTGCTCTGCTGCTTGCCCGGAGCCAGCCCCTCCCCCCACGGTCTATCTTCCCATCTCTTTGGATTCACTTCTCTGCCAGTCCTACCTTTCAGAAAGTGGTTGATTTTCTGTTTCTAGAATTTCTGCTCTTCTTCTCTTCGATATCCTGTTGGATTTGTAGGTGTTCAGAATGGTTTGATAAGTTTATATAGCTGATCTCCTCTTACCTGATGTTGTCTCAGCCTGCTACTTCTCCGCAATCTTGACTCTTCCCTTTGGGAGGTTTTTTGATCACTGCGTCAGTCTTGTTACTAGATATTGGTCTATTCAGGTTGTCAGTTTCTTCCTGTTTCAGTCTTGGAAGTTTATAGGTTTCCAGGAATGCATCCATTTCTTCTAGGTTGCTTAACTTATTGACATATAGCTGTTGATAATAATTTCTGATGATTGTTTCTATTTCCTTGGTGTTAGTCGTGATCTCTCCCCTTTCATTCATATTTTTGTTAATTTGGGTCCTCTCTGTTTTCTTTTGGATTAGTTTGGCCAGTGGTTTATCGATCTTATTAATTCTTCCAAAGAACCAGCTTCTAGTTTCGTTGATTTTTTAAAAAGATTTTATTTATTTATTTGACAGACAGAGATCACCAGTAGGCAGAGAGGGAGGTGGGGGGCAGGGAAGCAGGCTCCCCACTGAGCAGAGAGCCCGATGTGGGGCTCAATCCCAGGACCCTAGGATCGTGACCTGAGCTGTAGGCAGAGGCTTTAACCCACTGAGCCACCCAGGCGCCCTCGTTGATGTGTTTTACTTATCTCTGTTTCTAACTCATTGATCTCTGCACTAATATTAATTTACCTTCTTGTGCATGGGGTTGGCTTAATTTGTTGTTGATTTTCCAGTTCCTTAAGGTGTAAAGAGAGTTGGTGTATTCGGGATTTTTCAATTTCTTTGAGAGGTTTGGATGACTATGTATTTCCCTCTTAGGACTGTCTTTGCCATATCCCATAGGTTTTGGACCAATGTGTCTTCATTCTCATTGGTTTCCATGAATTGTTTAAGTTCTTCCCTGATTTCCTGGTTGATCCAAACATTCTTGAGCAGGATGTTCTTTAGCTTCCAAGTGTTTGAATTCCTTTCAAACTTTTTCTTGTGGTTGAGTTCCAGTTTCAAAGCATTGTGGTCTGAGAATGTGCAGGGAATAATCTCAATCTTTTGGTATCAGTTGGGCCCTGATTTGTGACCCAGTATGTGGATGTTCTGTAGAAAGCTCCATGTGTGCTCCAGAAGAATGAGTATTCTGTTGTTTTCGGATGGAATGTTCTGTGTATATCTATGAGGTCCATCTGGTCCAGTGTGTCATTTAAAGCTCTTGTCTCTTTGTTGATTTTCTGCTTGGATGATCTATTACTGAGATGTGCATGTTAAGGTCCCCTACAATTAATGTATTCATATCAATAGGACTCTTTAGTTTGACTAACAGTTGGCTGCTCCCATGTTGGGAGCATAAATATTTACAATTGTTAGATCTTCTTGCTGGATAGACCCTTTAAGAATGATATAGTGTCCTTCTGTATCTTTGACCACAGTCTTTAGCTTAAAATCTAATTTATCTGATATGAGAATTGCTACCCCAGTTCTCTTTTGAGGCCCATTGGCATGAAAGATGATTCTCCATCCCTTCACTTTCAGTCTGGATGTATCTTTAGGTTCAAAATGTGTCTCTTGTAGACAGCTTATGGAGGGGTCCTGTCGTTTTATCCAGTCTGCAGCCCTGTGCCATTTTATGGGAGCATTTAGGCCGTTCACATTCAGAGTGATTATTGAAAGGTAAGTTTTTATTGACATCATGTTGCCTGTGAAGTCCTTATTTTTATAGATTATCTCTGTAGATTTCTGTTCTATGTCAGTCTTGGTTTGGGTTCTTTCTTCTTTTATAGAACCCCCAATATTTTTAGTAGTGCCTGCTTGGTGGTCATGTAATCTTTTAAACCTTGCCAGTCTTGAAAGTTCTTTATCTCTCCATCCATTTTGAATGTCAGCCTTGCTGCCTAAAGTATTCTTGGCTGCATGTTCTTTTCATTTAGTACCCTGAATATGTCTTACCAGCCCTTTCTAGCTTGCCAGGTTTCTGTGGACAGGTCTGACATTCTGATGGTCCTCCCTCTGTATGTAAGGGATCTCTTCCCTCTAGCTGCCCTTAGGATGTGGTCTCTGAAACTATGATTTGTGAATTTCACAGTTATGTGTCTGGATGTCTTTCTGGCCTTGTTGATCTTGGGACGGGGGGGTTGACTCTCTGCCTCTGGGACATGAACACTTGTTCCGTTCCCCATATTGAGAAAATTTTCATCCAGGATTTGTTCATCTATATCTTCTAGTCTTCTCTCTCTCTCCACCCCCTCAGGGATCCCAATAATTCTGACATTGGGATGTTTCATGGCATCATTTATTTCCCTAATTCTGTTTTCATGACTTCTAAGCCGTTTGTTCCAGGCCTTCTCCTGATCCTTCTTTTCTATCAGTTTGTCTTCTAGATCACTAATTCTGTCTTCTGCCTTGGTTACCCTAGCTCTTACAGTATTTAGATTAGATTGAATCTCATTGGTAGCATTTTTAACTTCTTCCAGATCAGCTCTCCCCTCCACCCTTAGAGATTCTATGTTGTCTCTAATGGTCTTCTCCAACCTAGCCATTGCCTGGATAATTGTTACCCTGAATTCCCTTTCCAGAATATTGTTTATGTCCATATCCAATAGTTCTATTGTCACAGTCTCTGAATTTTTCCTCTGTTGGGTGTTCCTCCTCACAGTCATTTTAGTGAGAGTTGGTTGAGGGGATGTATAGCTGAATACATGTTTTTGGCAAGTTGCACCTGGAAAAGTTTTGGAGCAATCGGAAGTCACCACCAAAAAGAAAGAAGGAAAAGAGAGAAAAAAAGAAAAAAACCTGCCAAAATGGGCCCCCAAAGTAAAATTATAAAGTACAAAGACAAAAACAAACAAAAAGACCTACAAAAGAAAAAAAAAATAGCCAAAATGAACCCCAAGAATAAGATTTATATAGTACAAAAACAAAAGCAAGTACACAGAAACACTGACAGAAGGATAAGATGGGAAGGTGTTTATAAATCTTCAGTGTGGGCGAGGAAGGTTATTTCAGTTCTTCCTGGGTGTATCTTGTTACCTTTGTTAAAAGACTCAACTTTCCAGAGATACAGGGAAATTAAAACTGGTTTATATATAGGGGTAGTATTGAATAGGGAAAAAGGATTACCTTGAAGCTTGTATTTATATGTATATTTAAAAAAATAAAAGAAACACAGGTGTATGTATGAAAAAAGTTGAAGTTAAAAAGTTATTATGGAATATGTTGCATTAACCCTCTAGTTGTAATGGTAAGTAGGTTAAAAAAATTAAAAGAACAAGAATCGTAAGAATGAATTTAAAAAAAAAGAAAAAGAAAAGTTGTATCTATGTAATATATAGGTTTTGGTGTAATACTGGGAGCTTAATATATTGTTTTCCCCTGATGTTGGGGTTTTACAGTTTTATGGGGACTCTGTGGTGGTTGTCCTCTTGTTCTTTTGGCTTCTCTTCTGTGGGAGGGGACTGCCACATTGTTTGCCAGTCGATCTTGCTTTGGCTGAGTTTTTCTGCCCCTTATTAAGGTGCTGGGCTCTGTAGAAACTGGGTTTTCTGGCTTTTGTTCTCCGAAGGTTTTTGTTCTTAGGCAGCTTTCTGTGGCTTTTCGGAGGGTTGGTGGAAAGTAAACTGTCTGCATCCAGACCTCCGCCTCAGAGAAGCCTCATTTTGCTCCCCTCTGGGTGGTCCAGAAGACACAGGCTCCCCCTCTGCAAACTCTGCTGAACACCACAACCTCCACAGGTGGTGCACACCCCCAGCCACCATCTCAGTGGTCACCCAAGGTCCCCGCTTGTCTCTGTACCCCTGTGCCACTAAAACCACAAGTGATACTGGTCTGGGGGAGCCCAAACCTAGGTGGCTGCCCTTGCCAGGACTGCTGTCTTGGGTCCATGCCCACGCCGGGTGCACTCAGGCAGCGGCGCTGGTTGCGGAAGGCTACAGGCCAAGGGACGCCAGTCAGGGTCTGCGCCAGGTCCTCTCAGGTGCAGGCTGGGTGTGTGCAGACCCCGCGGTCGCGCGGGTTGTGAAAGGCTGAGGGCCCAGAGACCCTGGCTGGTGCCCACACCAGGCTCTCTCAGGCACAGGCGGGAGGACACCTGGCCCAAGCAGTGGTGAAAGCAGCGGAAAGCTGTAGGCTCAGGGACTATGGAATGGAGCCCCCACCAGGCTCTCTCTGGCATGGGTGGTCACTGGAGGTGACCGTTCTGGCATCGTGGGCTTAGGCCCGTGCCCATGACTGCCCAATTGCACCAGTTGCCCCTTAAGATCTTTTGTTGTTTTTGAGTGGTTTTAACCAGACTCCAAATTAATGCTGGTCCCCAGTCACAGGGCACTTTTCGTATTGGGGTATTACTTTCCAGTGGGTTGCTTCTGGTGCCTCTCCCCCTTCTGTTTATCTTCTGATATCAGTCCTGAGTGTTCCCACTCCGCTTTACCTCTCCACTGATGATCCTCTGCCCAGGTTGAGATCCAGAAGTGTATAATCTTACTTCTCAGGGTGATTTCATGGGTGTTCAGAGTGCTCTGGTAGATACTTAGTTCACTTTAGGGGACTAGTTGAAACAGGGTCTCCTGCTTCTCTGTCATCTTGCTCCTCCTCCCCTTATAGTAGAATCTTAACAAATAAATGTAGGAGAAATAATAGAACTAGAAAATTACTATTTGATAGCTATAATAGAAATAGCTCATTCAGGTAAGAAACATTAATAGGTGCTAAAACTAGTGGAAGAAGGTTTGATTAGGTATGAGATATTAACATCATCTCAATGTATATCCCAAATATTTGTTAATAGCAAAGTATAAAAAATAACTTCATGGTAGAGAAGTGTGACAGATACCATTACCCCCATAGTGGGATAAATTGAAACCATGTCCCATTTGACAAGATGCAATGAAAGGAACACACGTCACTTCTGTAATATTCCTGCCAAAGGTACATAATCTGATTCTAGTCATGAGGAGATACTAGACAAACCCAAATTTTGGGAAATAGTCTGTGAAATAATGGTTTGTAAATTACCAGTCATGAAAGTCAAGTAAAATCTGAGGAACTGTCCCAGACTGAAGCTAGAGGCATGACAACAATATGTAATTCTAAACAGTGTATAATACATATAATAAACAGGGTGTAATACATATAAATCTGACCTGTAATACACTGTATAATTCTTTTGTTGTAAAGGGTGTACTGGAACAATCAACCAAACTTGAATCTGGGGACCATGTGGTAGTAATACATCACTCTAAATATCCTGATTTTTATGTTCGACAGTGTCCCTGTTTTGTAGGAAATATTGATGGGACATCAAATCAGCAACTTAATCTCAATTGGTTCATGGGAGAAAAGTTTTATATACTGTATTTTTACTTTTCTGTACACTTGTGTATTTTTTTAAAAATCTGTTCTTGATACTTTTTTGTTTTGTTTTTGATATATTTGATACTTAAAGTAAAACTTATTTGGAAAATTGACTTACCTGATCTCCTAATGATACTGAATAACAGAAAATAAATAATTTCAGTAAATCAATTAAAGAGTATTCTTTTCCTCTTATATATTGGTAGCATGCAGAACTATCACTCATTTTGGATATTTCTTTTTCTCATTTTTGGTAAGATTGCATGTGTCTTGTCTTTTAGAATGAATGTTCTAATACTTACTAAGGTAGCATAATTTTTCTCCATTTATCTTCAAAGGTTGCTCAAGAAACAGATGTTAGAGCCCAGATTCGTCTGCAGTTTCGTGATGTCAATGGAGAAGTTATAGCTGTACAGAGATCTATGGTGTGTACTCAGAAAAGCAAAAAGACAGAGTTTAAAACCCTGGAAGGAGTCATTACTAGAACAAGGTAGGTGTTTATTTATATTTGAATATCTGTTCATTTTCAGTCATTTATGTTCATCAGAACCTAATGGGTTTTTTCCCATTACCTTATTTTAGGGGAGCATATTAATTTTTTTTTTTTTTGGATTTTTTATTTATTTATTTGTCAGAGAGAGAGAGAGGGAGAGAGAGCAAGCACAGGCAGACAGAATGGCAGGCAGAGGCAGAGGGAGAAGCAGGCTCCCTGATGAGCAAGGAGCCCGATGTGGGACTCGATCCCAGGACGCTGGGATCATGACTTGAGCCGAAGGCAGCTGCTTAACCAACTGAGCCACCCAGGCGTCCCAAATTTTTTTAAACAGACTTTATTTTTTAAGAGCAGTTTTAGGTTCTCAGCAAAACCAAGCAGAAAGTAGAGTTCCTGTGTACTCCCTGCCGCTGCACTTGTATAGCTTCACCCACTATGAACATTTATTGTTTGATCAATTTATCAGTTAAAAGGAATGATCCCATTAAAGAGTTAGTGATAATGCGACATTCCTTCAAGTAATTTGTGAACAGTTGCTCATTTGAAGGTGCATAATCACTCAAATATAGATTGAATGAATGGAAAATGCTAATATCATGTGTAGGAGTGAGATGAGAAGTATACAGATAGGAAAGAGATAATTTGTCCCTTTGAACTGTTACCTTTGTTAGAGTCAGGTATTGTCTTGTAATGGGCATGGATTTTGGAATTAGCTTGCCCTGGCTTCGAGGTTTTATCCATGTTGAGCACATTACTTAACTGCCCCCTTACCCTTCCCTTTTACTTGTTATGTATTTATTCAACTAATGAAATAATTCTTTTAGTTAATAGCGCCTATTATTTGCTAGGGGCAATATTTTAGCTACTGGCTTCTCAAGCAGGTTTTTCCTTGACATTTAAACACACTCAGGTCTCTACCACACCTCTTGGATTTCATTCCATGCCAGTTACTGTCTGTCTTCATCTTTCCCTTTCCAGCCAGTCTTCTCAAGAAGAGTTATTGATAATGTCTCCTTCTCACTCCTCCTCCAGCCCCATTCTTTTACTGAAACAGCTCCAACTAAGGTCACAGGTACCCTCTCTTAATTAGGATAATGCTATTGCTTTACAAAATAGATCTCATAGCAAGCCTGTGTTTTTTTCATTTGTAAAATAGGGATTCATTATTACTATTAATGTCTTTAAAAAATGTTTTAAGGATTGAGCTAATGCATATAAAACACTAAATAGGTAGTAAGAGCTCATATATTAGTTTTCCATGACTATAAAACAAACCACAAACTTAATAGTTTAAAACAATACACATTTATTATCTTACGGTTCTGTAATTTATGAGTCTCAGTTGTATCTCACTGTTTAAAATCAGGATGTTGGCAGGGCTATGTTCCTTTCTGGAGACTCCAGGAAAGATATCTTTCCGTGCCCTTTCTGCCTCTTACAGTCCACCCACAATCCTTGACCTATGGCCCTCCTTCGCCTCCAAAGCCAGCAATAGTGGGCAGAGTTCTCACAGTACATCACTCTGAACTCTTCTCCCCCCTTCTCCCACTTAAGGACCGTTATGATTCTGTTGACCCACAGAATAATCTAGGGTAATCCCTGTATTTAGGGTCCAGATGATGAGCAACCTTAACTCCATCTATAATCATTATTCTGCCGTATAACCCAACAGATTTCACAAATTGCAAGGATTAGAATATAAGTATCTTTGAAGGGCCATTGTTCTGTCCACTGTAATTCAGTAAATGGTAGCTGTTAATAACTTCTTGAAAATCTTTAATAGTCTCCTGTGACATGACACTGTTCCCTTTCTCTTCTTCACAGCCATATCCTACCCAGCCAATAAAGGTAGGAGTTCGACAGGCTTCTAGATCCTCTCCTGTTTTTGCTCTATATTCTCTTCCTAGTTAATCTCATTCATTTTCATTACTCAAATTACTATATATTCATAGGTGACTCAGATATTTAGGTCTCCAGACCTTTATTTCTAGACCCATGTACCCAGCTGCCTTTCTCATGTTCTACCAGGTCTTTCAAAGACACCACAGATTCAACATGTTCAAAACCAAGCTCATGGGTCTTTTTCCTTGCCTCCTAAAAAAACCTCCCACAAGCTAATATTCTTGCAGTACTCCTCATTGCAGTGAATGGCACTCCGGTCCATCCACCTGACACAAACCAATACCTCTATCTGACACCTCCTTGCCCTGTATATTCATTTCATTACCAGGTCCTATGTATTTAACCTAAATGTCTGGTGAGTCTTTCTTTCCATCTGTGCAGTGACCATTCTAATTCAAGCTACCATCATCTTTTACTGGTCTAATGTGATAACCTCCTGGTCTCTGTCCATCCTGTCCTCCTACAAAATATTCTCACTGTACTTGGTGTAATATTTTCAAAACACATATTGGAAGATATAAATGACAATAAATACAGACACTACCTCTGTCCACCTAATCTGGTTATTAACAGATACTGTGCAGAAGATAGGAAAGAAAATTTTGAGTATGTTCTTCTTATGAAATATACTGAGAGATCTCTTAGAATCCAGGGCAGGAATGATCCTGGCTGTAGGTATAATGATGTAGGGAACTCATCTTTTATTTATTTTTTATTTCTATTTTTGGGGGGAACTTATCTTTTAAAAGACCCTAAGACACTTCTCTCCGTTGGATTGCTTTGTCAGTGTGGACTTAAAAGTTGAAGTCTGCTGATTAAGAATACTCCTTGATGGGGTGCCTGGGTGGCTCAGTCAGTTAAGTGGCTGCTTTTGGCCTGGGTCATGATACCAGGGTCCTGGGATCTAGCCCCACCTGAGTCTTCCTGCTCAGTGGAGAGCCTGCTTCTCCCTCTCCTTCTGCCTGCCTCTCTGCCTACTTGTGCTCTCTCTCTGTCAAGTAAATAAATAAAATCTTAAAAAAAAAAAGAATACTCCTTGGGTTTGCTTAGGTGAGCATCACTAAAGTTTGCCTTTGTTCTCTTTTTACAGTGTGTTTGTTACTGAGCAGTCGCTATCTAAACAATGCCGTCTTTAGAGGTCTTTAAGACACTGTTGCCTGTTTGTTGTGGTTCATCCTGTTTTATTTTTTAAAAGTCTCTTATTGTCTTATTTTTAAATTCTGGGGATGGAAGATAGTTTCTTCTGTTTATTGTCTGTAAATATTTTAAATTATTGTTTTCGAAGTCCAGACGTAAAAAATTTAATTCTGGCATCATTTCCTGTCCTGCCCTGTTTTACACACTTTCCATCATTGAATTGCTGAATCATTTAAGAGTTAAACTTTTTACCATGAGGAACTTACTGTAGTGGGAGGGATGAGGGTCTCTCTTTTTTTTCCCTTCTTCTTTTTTCTTTTCTTTTTTTTTTTTTTTACAAGTACAGTGTAAAGGAATGATTAAATAGGTACAAATGGAGGGTGTTTTTGTTTTTTTTTGTTTACATAAATTCTCATTTTTTGTTTTCTGTAGGCATGGTGAGAAGGTCAGTCTCAGCTCTAAGTGTGCAGAAATTGACCGAGAGATGATAAGTTCTCTTGGGGTTTCCAAGTCTGTGCTAAATAATGTCATTTTTTGTCATCAAGAAGACTCTAATTGGCCTCTAAGTGAAGGGAAGGCTCTGAAGCAAAAATTTGATGAGATTTTTTCAGCAACAAGGTTTGTAACCTTTAGTGAGACTTGATAACCCATTAAGTTATTGAGCTGTGGTTGCAATTTGGATGCTTCTTTTTTAAAAGAGAAAATGTTTTAAAAGTAAAAAAAAAAAAAAAAAAAAAAAATCACTACCTGTCATCGAGTAGCAACCACTGGGCATGTTTCCTTTCAGTTTTCATTCTGTACTTCTTTATTGACTGGGTTGATAATTTATATGTAAGTTTTTCATTTACCATTATATCATAAGCATTTTCTAAGTTACTAATAACTCTTCGTAAATGTCATCTTAACAATTCTGTAATATTCCCTTGTTTGAATCTACTGTAATTCCCTTGGACAGAAGTTTGATTTTTATTTAACGTCTCCAAAGGTACATTAAAGCCTTGGAAACACTTCGGCAGGTACGTCAGACACAAGGTCAGAAGGTAAAAGAATGTCAAACAGAACTAAAATATTTGAAGCAAAATAAGGAAAAAGCTTGTGAGATACGTGACCAGATTACTAGTAAGGAAGCTCAGTTAACATCATCAAAGGAAATTGTCAAATCCTATGAGAACGAACTTGATCCATTGAAGGTAATTTGATTTCTTTTATAATAAGGTCACCTTTTATCCCAGTAGCGCCCCTAAAGCACCTTATTTTTGTATAAATTTGTATGTTATGTATATTTCTTAAAGTATCAGATACTCTATAATGTTATGGTTAATATCTTAGTTCTCTGTTGGATGGTTTGTCTTAGAATTGCACAAAGAGCTTGGATTTGAGAGTAAACAAATTCATACCATGATACCAAGTTACTGATGTAGATCTTTGATTATTAAATAATAACCCAACTTTACACATTACTATATTCTTAAGAAGATTTTTTTTTTTTATTAACACATCTTTCCAGGGAATTTTTTTTAATTTGCAGGACATTCTTGACATTGCATAAAATTTGGAACTGATACATAACATGTTGATATATTTGACAGTTCTCTAAACTTTTGTGGTTTATAGGAAGGGCCATAAAGACTGTAAATAAAAATGTTCACTTCCTAAACATTTATTGAGTGTTTTCTGTGTGTGAGGGGTATACAGTGTATACTGTGCTTAGGTCTACGGGTACAAGGAGTACTACAGTGATGTCCTTGCTCTTAAAGTGTTCCTAGCCTAAATAAGTAAGAGCAGTAAGAGCATGCTTGAAAATGGCTATTTTTTAGGTTTCAAATAGTAGAATTGTAAAGTTATTTAGAAGCTAACTGATTTGGCTCTTAAAATGCATCTCTAAGTACTGGTATAGATTTTTTTTAATAATTATAGATTCATTCATTGATTTAAAAGGTTTTTGTTTTAATCATCTGTTGATCATCATGACAAAGGTATTCCTTAATCCCCATCATCTGTTTCACCTATCCTCCCACCTACTTCCCTTCTGGTAATCATCAGCGTGTTCTCTCAGTAGTAAAGAGGCTGTTTCTTGGAGCATGTGGGTTGCTCAGTCAGTTAAGCCTCTGCCTTTTGCTCAGGTCATGATCTCAGGGTCCTGAGAGATCAAGCCCCACATTCGGCTCCCTTCTCAGTAGGGAGCTTGTTTATCCCTCTCCCTCTGCAGCTACCCCTGCTTGTGGTGCTCTTTCTCTCTCTTTCTCTGTCAAATAAAATCTTTTTTAAAAAGAAAGAGTCTGGGGGTGCCTGGGTGGCTCAGTGGGTTAAAGCCTCTGCCTTCAGCTTGGGTCATGATCCCAGGGTCCTGGGATCGAGCCCCACATCGGGCTCTCTGCTCAGCGGGGAGCCTGCTTCTTCCTCTCTCTCTGCCTACCTCTCTGCCTATTTGTGATATCTGTCAAATAAATAACTTTTTTTTAAAAAGTCTGTTTCTTAGTTTATGTCTCTCTCTCTCTCTCTCTTTTTTTTTTTTTTTTTTTTTGCCTTTGCTCATTTGTTTTGTTTTCATTTGTTTTGTTTCTTAAATTCCATGTATGGGGGTGCCTGGGTGGCTCAGTGGGTTAAGCCTCTGCCTTCGGCTCAGGTCATGATCTCAGGGTCCTGGGATCGAGACCCACATCAGACTCTCTGCTCAGCAGGGAGCCTGCTTCCCCCTCTGTCTTTGCCTGCCTCTCTTCCTACTTGTGATCTCTCTCTCTCTCTCAAATAAATTTAAAAAATCTTTTAAAAAGTCCATGTTTGAGTGAAATTAGTCTTTCTCCGACTTGTTTCACTAAACGTTATACTGTCTAATTCCATCCATGTTGTTGCAAATGGCAAGATTTCTTTCCTTTTTATGGCTGAATTACAGTCCATTGTCTCTATATATCACATCTTTATCCATTCACCAGTTGATGGACACTTGGGCTGCTTCCATATCTCAGCATTGTAAATAATTCTGCTGTAAACGTAGGGGTCATGTATCCCTTTGAATTAGTGTTCTTGTACACTTTGGGTAATACCCAGTAGTGCAGTTGCTGGATCATAAGGTAGTAGTACTATTTTTAACTTTTTGAGGTAACTCCATACTGTTTTCCAGAGTGGCTGCCCCAGTTTGCATTCCCACCAGTAGTGCGCAAGTGTTCCTTTTCTCCACATCCTGAAGAGGATCTTGTGATTTTTACTCAGTCTCACAAGTGTGAGATGGTATCTCATTGTAGTTTTCATTTGCATTTCCCTGATGATCAGTGATGTTGAGCATCTTTCATGTGTCTGTTTGCCATCTCGATGTCTTTTTGGAGAAATGTCTGTTCATGTATTATGCCTATTTTTTAATTGAATTATTTGTTTTTCAGGTGTTGTATCAGTTTTTTATATGTTCTGAATACTAACCCTTTATCAGATATGTTATTGTAAATATCTTCTCCCGTTCCATAAGTTACCTTTTAGTTTTGATGGCTTCTTTTCACTGTGCAGAAGCTTTTTATTTCAATGTAATCTCAGTGTTTATTTTTGCTTTTGTTTGCCTTCACTGAAGGGACCTGTGTAGAGAAAAGGCACTGTTTCCTGTGTCGGAGAAATTACTGCCTGTGCTCTCTTTTAGGACTTTTATGGTTTAAAGTCTCACATTTAGGTCTTTAATCCATTTTATTTTTGTGTATGGTGTAAAAAAGTGGTCCAGTGTAATTCTTTCACATGTAGCTGACTAGTTTTCCCAACACTATTTGTTGAACAGTCTTTTTCCCCTTGGATATTCTTTGCTTTGTCCAAGATTGATTGACCACATTATTGGAGTTTATTTCTGGATTTCTGTTCTGTTCTGTTGATCTATGTGTTTATTTTTGTGCCAGTACCATATTGTCTTGATTACTTCAGCTTTGTAGCGTAACTTGAAGTCTGGAATTGCGATGTCTCCAGTTTTGCTTTTTTTCAAGATTGCTGTGGCTCTTTGAGGTCTTTTGTGGTTCCACACAAATTTTTAGATTGTTTATTCTAGTTCTGTGAAAATGCTGTAGGTATTTTGATAGGGATTGCATTAAATCTGTAGATTGCTTTGGGTGGTGTAGACATTTCAACAGTATTTGTTCTTCCAATCCATGGGCATGGAATGTCTTCGCAGTTTTTTGTGTCATTTTCATTTTCTTTCTTCAGTATTCTGTGTTTTTCAGAGTACAGGTCTTTCATCTCTTTGGTTAGGTTTACTCCTGGGTGTCTTATTTTGGTGTAGTTGTAAATGGGATTGTTTTCTTAGTTTCTTTTTTTGCTGCTTCATTTTTGGTGTATAGAAATACAATTGAGAATGATGTTAGCTGTGTGTTTTTTGTAGATGGCCTTTGTTATTTTGAGGTATGTCCCCTCTAAACCTACTTTGTTGTGGGTTTTTATCATGAATTGAATATTTGTCAAATGCCTTTTCTGCATTTGTTGAAATGATCATAAGGTTCTTTATCTTAATGATGGTGATGCATCACACTGATTGATTTGCAAATATTGAACCACCCTTGCAACCCAGAAATAAATACTACTTGATTGTGGTGAATGGCTCTTTTTTTTTTTTTTTTTTTTTTTAAGATTTTATTTATTTACTTGAGAAGGAAGACAAAGCATGAGCTGTGTGGAGGAGGCTGAGGGAGACAGAAGGCAGATGCTTAATCGACTGAACCCCCACCCCAGGTGCCCTGATTTTTTAATGTATTGTTGGATTCAGTTTGCTAGTATTTTGTTGAGGATTTTTGTGTGTATGTTCATCAGAGATATTGGCCTTTAGTTCTCTTTTTTTTATAGTATCTTTATCTGGTTTTTGTGTTAGGGTAATGCTGACATCATAGAATGAATTTGGGTTTTCCTTCCTTTGAATTTTTTGGAATAGTTTGAGAAGAATAGGTATTAATGATTCCTTAAATGTTTGGTAGAATTTATTTGTAAAGCCACAGTGGTCCTGGAGTTTTGTTTATTGGGAGGTTTTTTGTTCTTGTAAGGTTTTGTTTATTTGTTGGAGAAAAAGAGATCAAGAGCAGAAGGGAGGGGGTTTGTTTGGGTTTTATTTGCTCTTCTTTTTCTTGCTCCTTTAGGTGTAAGATTAGGTTGTTTATTTGAGCTGTTGCTTCTTTAGGTAGGTCTCTATTGCTATAAACTTCCCTCTTAGAACAACTTGTGCTATGTCCCAATGATTTTGAACTATTGTGTTTCATTTTCATTTGTTTCCATGTACCTTTTTTTAAAGTTTGTTTGTTTGTTTGTTTGTTTACATATCTCTTCACCTAGCATGGGGCTTGAATTTACAACCCTGAGATCAGGAGTGGCAAGTTCCTGCAGCCGAGCCTGTCATGCAGCCCTCTGTGTACTTTTTTGTTTCTTCTTTTATTTTCTGGTTGACCCATTCTTCTTTAGTAGAATGTTATTTAACCCACATGTATTTAGTGCTCTTTCCACATTTTTTCTTGTAGTTGATGTCTAGTTTCACAGCGTTGGGGTCAGAAAAGATGTATGATTTTGATCTTTCTGAAGTTTTTGAGATATGTTTTGTGGAGATGATCTATTCTGGAGAATGTTCCATGTGCACTTGAAAAAACTCTGTATTCTGTTGTATTAGGATGAAATGTTCTGAGTATGTTAAATCTGTTTCGGTGTGTCATTCAAAGACATTGTTTGCTTGTTCATTTTCTGTTTAGATGATGTAAGTGGGGTATTAAAGTCCCCACTATTACTGTATTATTATCAATTAGTTCCTTTATGTTTGTTATCAACTATTTGATGTATTTGGGTGCTCCCGTGTTGGGAGTATAAATATTTACAATTTTTGCATCTTATTGTTGGATTGACCCTTTTATTATATTTTATGGTGTCTTTGTCTCTTATTACAGTCTTTGTTTTAAAGTCTTTTTTGTCCAGTATCAGTACTGCTACCCTAGCTTTGTTTTGAGGTTCATTTGCATGGTAAGTGTTTCTCTATCCCCTCACTTTCAATCTGCAGATGCCTTTAGGTCTAAAATGAGTCTTTGGTAGGCAGTTACATAGATGGGTCTTGTTTTTGTTTATCCATTCTGTAGCCCTGTGTTTTTTGATTAGAGCATTTAGTCCATTTACATTCAAGATAATTATTGATAAATATGTATTTATTGCCATTTTATTGTCTTGTGGTTGTTTCTGAAGATTGTTTCTGATCCTTTCTTATTTTTCTCTCTTTCATGTTTACTGGCTTTCTTTAGTGATATATGTGGATTTCTTTCTCTTTATTCTTCCAGTATTTATTAGTGATTTTTCATTTGTTACCATCAGGTTACCATTAGGTTTGTATATAATCTTTTCTACATACAGCAGCCTGTATTAAGTTGATGGTCATTTAAGTTTCAACCCATTCTTTAGTCGTCTTCTCCCCACATTTTAGGTACATGGTGTCATAATCTTATAGTTCTTTTATTTTGTGTATTTCTTGACTGATTATTTTTTACAGAAATAGTTATTTTTCCTGCTTTTGTGTTTCCTATCTTCATACTGTCATTTTTTGTCTTTTCACACATAGCGTACCCTTTAATATCTATTGCAAGGCTGAATTAGTGATCATAAAATCCTTCAGTTTTTGCTTGTCTAGAAAACTCTGTTTCTTTTTCTATTCTGAATGATAGCATTTCTGGTTAGAGTATTCCTCACTATAGATTTTTCCCATTCAGCACTTTGAAAATATCATACCAGTCCTTTTTGGCTTAGAAAGTTTCTGCTTAAAAATCAGATGGTAGCCTTACAGTTTCCTTTTCATGTGAGTATCTTCTTTCATCTTGCTGCTTTAAATATTTATTTTTCTTTATCAGTATTTTGCTTTTTAAGTTACAATATATCATGGTGTGACTCTGCTTTTATTGTTTTTGTTGGGATTTCTGTGCCTCCTGAATCTGGCATTTCTTTCCTTCCCTGGATTAAGAAAGTTTTCAGCTGTTATTTCTTCAAATAAATTCTCTGCCCCATTTTCTCTCTCTTCTTCTTCTGGGATTCCTGTAATACAAATGTTATTATGTTTGGTGAAGTCACTGATTTCCCAAAGTCTGTTCTCTCTCTTTTTGTTTTTTTTGTTTTTTTTTTAAAGATTTTATTTATTTGTCAGAGCGACCAGAAGTAGGCGGTGCTACATGCAGGGGGAAAAACAGGCTCCCTGATGAGCAAGGAGCCCAATGTGGAACTTGATCCCAGGACCCTGGAAACATGACCTGAGCCAAAGGCAGATGCTCAATGGACTGAGCCACACAGGCATCCCTGTCTGTTCTCATTTTGCATAATTCTTTTTTTTCTCCCTTTTATTTAGTTTTTATTTATTTATTTATTTATTTATTTCACACACACACACACACAGAGTGCACAAGCAGGCAAAGTAGCAGGCAGAGGGAGAAATAGGCTCCTTGCTGAGTATGGAGCCTGACATGGGGCTCGATCCCAGGACCCTGGGATCATGACTTGAGCCAAAGGGAGTTGCTTAACCAACTAGGCCACCCAGGCCCCCTTCTCCCTTTCATTTAGTTTTATGATTTTCCATTAGTCTCTATGGGTCACTATTATCTTTCTTCTGTTTCTACCAGCCTGCTGTTCATTCCATCAAATGTGTGTCTCATTTCATTTATTGAGCCCTTTATCTCTATGTATTTCATTATCTCTGTGTTAATGGTCTCACTGATGTCTTCCCCTCTTTTCTAAAGTCCAGTGAGTATCCTTATCATCATTGCTTTAAATTCTCCAACAGGAATGTTACTTATTTCTGTTTCACTTAGATCCCGAGCTGTGGCCTTTCCTGTTCTTAGATTTGGGACAAATACTTCTGTCTCCTCATTTT
The DNA here is from genome assembly GCF_002288905.1 of Enhydra lutris kenyoni. Taxonomy (NCBI): domain Eukaryota; kingdom Metazoa; phylum Chordata; class Mammalia; order Carnivora; family Mustelidae; genus Enhydra; species Enhydra lutris. The sequence continues at coordinate 7,755,265 of NW_019154089.1, read as the reverse complement.
ATCTAAGTCTCTATGCCTGTTACTGTGTGTCAGGAAAGTCAGCTATGTTTCCTTTTTTTTTTTTCTAAGATTTTTATTTGACAGAGAGAGAGCACAAGTAGGCAGGGAAGTAGGCAGAGGGAGAGGGGAAGCAGGCTCCCTGCTGAGCAGAGAGCCTGGTGTGGGGCTCGATCCCAGGACCCTGAGACCATGACCTGAGCTGAAGGCAGAGTCTTAACCCACTGAGCCACCCAGGTGCCCCTATGTTTCCTATTTTTGAGGGTAATGCCTTTATGAGGAAGAGGTCCTATGTTTCCTGCAGTGTAGTCTCGGGCCTGGTGCTTCTGGGAGCATCTCCTATGTGTGCTTCATGTGCTCAGCTTTTGTATTCACTTTATCCTTCAAATCAATCATTGCAGAGGCTGTCTCTACCTATTGTGGGCATTGTTGGGTCCGTGGCCTGATTGTGGCACATTTTAACTAGGTGTACTCTGTTCTGCTTGTGAAATGAGGTCTGTCACCACTGCCACTGGAACCGAGGCTCTGAAAACCCCTGGGTTGGGAGATGCAATGTTGACAGGGATTTGGGCCAGTCTTCTGGGGGAGGGGGTCTGCTGCACTGGGACTGAGACGAGGGTGACTGGGAGCAGAGGTTCCACTGGGGTGTGGGGGGCATGGCTTGGTATAAGTGAGTTAGGTAGCAAGTGTCAGGGCTGGGCTGGTTCCTGCAGCCCAGCTACCTAACATAAGCTCTCTGTTTATGCTGAGGGATGGTGGGGGAAATGGAGTCCGCCAGTTCCTTTGTTCCCAGAGCGGTCTCTGAATGAATGTTGCCTCTCGAGGACATGCTCTGAGAGGAGCAACTAACCAACCTCTGCACTGTGTGCCCCAGGCACTCTTCAAATTGCTGTTTCCATGGTGGATATCCACTGCCTGTTTGCCCCACATAAAACAAGAGCAGCCCCAGTGCCCTCTGAGCTTTCCCAGAGCCAAACACATTGACCTTTAAAATTCCAGGCCTTAAGCTCTGTTGGTTGGAAGAACTCAGAAAATTCAGACTCTCTCGCTTTTCAAGCCAATTGCTATGGGGATTTGTTTTCTCTGTGTGCTTCCCTGCATGTTAGTCTATCTTCTCACCCTTCTCTGTGACTGCTGTTCCTTCCCCACCCCAGGGGCCATAATCCCTTTCTCTCCCAAACCACATCTCTACACTTCCTGTCTTTCTTACTGTGACTTCTTCTCTGCCTTCAGTTGTGGAGTTTGTTCTGCCAGACTTCAGATAGATTTCTGGGGTATTTAGGATGATTTGATAGTTATCTACTTGTATTTGTGGGATGGGGCGAGCCTAGGGTCCTCCTATTCCATTGCCATCTTCTAATTTCCTGGTATAGATTTTTGAATTGTAAACTAGAAAAGCTTTGGTTTTGTGCCTGTTCCAGTACCCATTGACATGATTGCATTTTTTTAGTGAGTATTGGTTTTTTGTATAGCACTGTGCCAGGTGCTCTTGGGAATGATGAAGCCCAAAACTTCGGCCTTTCTTTTAAAGAACTTAAAGTCTATTAGGAGAAACAAGGAAACTTTTTGAAAAGATAGGATCACAAAGGAGTAATTTGAAAAGCTATGTGAATAATAAAGTTTAAAATATAGGTTTTTTAGGAGCTGAGGGTGGTAGCTGTAGCACAAGTGAGGAAAGAAAAAATGGACAAAAGTAGACCTCCTCAGAATAAAAAACTTGTTTTGCAAACTACATCATCGAGAAGCAAAAAGGCAACCCACAAAAAGAGAGAAAATAATTGCCAGTCATATATCTAAAAAGGAACTTTTTTCCAGAATATGTAACAAACTCTTAGAACTCAGTAATTAAAAAAAAAAAAAGAAAGAAAGAAAATGTGCAAAGGATCTAAATAGATATTTCTCTAAAGAAGGTCTCTCTGTGTCCAAAAACAAATGAAAAGATGTTTGACATCATTATTCATCAGGAATATACAAATGAAAATCACAGTGAGATACCACCTCACACCCACCAGAGTAGCTGTAAATCAAAAAGACATATAATTATTGTTATAGGATAGGGAGAAATTGGAACCATCCTATGTGCTTGTTGGAATGTAAAATGGTCCATCTGACATTGGAAAACAGTTTAGCAATTTCTTGAAATGTTAAACATAGAATTAACATATGATCCGGCAATTTTACTCCTTAAATTTCTTACACCCAAGAGAAATTTAAAAATATACCTACACAAAAACTTGTATAGGGACATTCATAGCAGCATTATTCATAATAGTCAAAGTTGGAAACAACTCAGTCGTCCATGAACTGCTAAGTAAAATGTGGCATATTCTTCCATTGGAATATTATTCAGCCATAAAAAGTAATGAAGTTCTGATATATGCTACAACAGGCAAGAACCTCGAAAACACATTAAGTAAAAGGAATCAATGACAAAAGACCACGTATTGTACGATTCCATTTATTCGAAATGTCCAAATTAGGCAAATCTATAGAGACAGAAAATATATTAATGATTGTGTAGGGTAGGCAGTAGAGAGGAATGAACAGTGCTGCTAATTGGCATAGCTCCCTTTTTGGAAATTGAAATACCCTAAGATTAGGTTATGGTTGCACGACTCTATGAATATACTAAATAGTGTTAAATTGTGCACTTCAAACAGGTGAATTATGGGAGCCTGGGTGGCCCAGTCAGTTGAGCATCTGCCTTTGGCTAAGGTCATGATCCCAGGATACTGGGATCAAGGCCCACATTGGGCTCTCTGCTCAGAGGGGACCCTGCTTCTCCCTCTCCTGCCTGCCGTACCCCCTGCTTGTGCTCTGTCTCTCTGTCTAATAAGTAAAATCTTACACACACACAAACACAAACAGGTGGATTATGTGGTGTGTGAAATCTCTCAGTAAAAGCTACTAAAAAGCGGGGGATGGTCTTAAAGAGAAATCTGTCCCAAGCCTTAAAGGAAAGAGGGATGGCTGAACTGGGCTTTAAAGGATGGGGAAAAAATCAAACTCAACAGAGTAGAAGGCGTTTTATGTATGTTTGTGTTTTTATTTTTTAAAAGTAGTATGTGCTCACAGTGAAAATAAAATGACAGAAAAATATGAGTTGAAAAGTAAGAGGTACTCTTCCAGCTCCTCATTTCTGACGTTCCAGATACAGCCTATCAGCAGTTTCTCTTTTTTCATATAAATACAATATAAATGTATTTACATCCACATTTTTATATGTCTGTTTTCACACATGTGACTTATCAAAACAGAATCATGTGAGGAAGTGCCTAGGTTAAGTAACCCAGGGAAAAATGAGTGAAAAAGAATTGCATTCAGATTATAGAGAACCAGTAGTTCTCTAAACCAGTAGGTTTAGAATTTAGTTTAATAGACAAAAGAATGATAAACTATGATAAAGTTAGGATGAGTTATCATGATTACTATGTATAGCTATTTGGTAATAACCAAGACATTGGAACACATTTTATCTTTTTTAAGAGCAGCCTGGTTAAAAAGATGACAGGCACACACAAGGTAGAAAAAGACAAGAGGCGTAAGGAGGAATAAGAAAGAGAATTTCTGTCTGAGATGGCCAGAGAGGATTACATTGGAATGAATTGGGGATATGACTTTGTTGATCATAAATGGGTAGGTAATTAAAGATATAGGGACAGTGAAAAGCAAGCTGTTCTTGAACAATATCAAGGAAATCCATATAGTTGAAATGGAACATTTGGAAAGAATGTGTAGGTATGGCAAAGAGATGATAACTAATATTTATTGAGCGATGCCAGGATTCTAACTAAAGCTATAACAAATAGTGAGGTCTTGTTTCTTTTTTTTTTTCCCTTCAAGTTTTTATTCAGATTCTAGTTAATTAACATGTAGTATAATACTAGTTTCAGGAATAGAATTTAGTGATTCATCACATATATACATTATTTCTTTATTTGTGTTTAGTTTTGACTAGTTCTCCATGAATTTAATTTTATTCTCTGAAAAAAAAATTCTTTTATTCTCTGTGTCCTCATAGTTTAGCCCAGTGCCTGGCACATTGCAGGAGGTTCAGTAAATATTTATTAACTGCATGATTTCAAAGGTTTGTTTTGCTTTGTTTTGTTTTAGCTCTGATATACAAAGTTAGGTTTCTTCCCTCCATGGAACTAAACATAAGGTTTGAGTCAAATTACCCACACAGGAGCCATCTAGAGACCACTTCATTTCAAATACTGCACTCATGCTTTCTCATTTTTATAGATTCTTTGTTTTTAGGAATTCTGTCATAAACGACTTTATTTTCATCTCACCACATTCTATCCTGACCTTGGCTTTGTTTTGTCTTCAGTGGAAATTGCTTGAGAAACTTGTTTTTGAATTCAGAAAACACCTTCTGGCACACTTATTTCTTCCACACAGAAGTTCATGGTTCTTGTATGGCTGATAACCCAACTTCTTCATTGTCTCATTTCACACTGACACTTAAGCTTTAAATACTCTGCTATATTTTTTGTTGTCTTTTCTATTTGTCCTGGCTTCTTTTACTAGTGGTGTGCTCTGAGAATAGAACCTGGGGTTTGTGCTGTGGGGACTGAACAGAATTTTATAGGACTATATGTGAACGACAGTGGAATTAAAATAAATTTAAGACAAATCAGATTTCAAAGAAGGAATATTCAGGATCTGGTGGACTGGCTAGATTTAAAGAATGAAGAGGTATCACAATAGATCCAAGCCCAGATAAAGTTAATACTGGCGAGAAGCAGTGATAGAAGCCGAGAAGTTTCTGAGTGTAGTACCATAACTGAGGTGTTAGCATCCAGGGCTTATAAGAATCAATCTGGTCTTGGGGCGCCTGGGTGGCTCAGTGGGTTAAGTCTCTGCCTTCGGCTCAGGTCATGATCCCAGGGTCCTGGGATCGAGCCCCGCATCGGGCTCTCTGCTCCTCAGGGAGCCTGCCTCCACCTCTCTCTCTCTGCCTGCCTCTCTGCCTACTTGTGATCTCTGTCTGTCAAATAAATTAAAAAAAAAAATCTTAAAAAAAAAAAAAAGAATCAATCTGGTCTCTTTGTTAAACTGCTCAAAAGGTATTTTCAGAACACAGGATTTTTTTCACAAGTGGTATGAATGGTCTCATTTATTGATTGTCTACTATATGCTAGTCACTGATAAGAATGCTTTAAAATGCATTATGTAAGCCCTGTAGTAACCCTGTGATGTTTCATAGGCAAGAAAATTGAGCTCAGGTGTTCACGTTACAAGTATAGTGTAGAACCATGATTTGAGTCCAGGCCTCTCTGAATCCCAAGCCCGTTTTTTTTTTTTTTAGATAGATTTATTGAACTATAATTTACATATAGTAAAATCTACCTATTGTAAAGTATGTAGTTTGATGAGTTCGGGCAAATGCATACAGTAGCTTAACTACAGCATTACTGTAGTTAAGATACAGAACATCCCCTGCCTTACCCCAAGAAGTTCTCTCAAGTTTGTCTGTAGTCCTTCCCTCTACTCCCAGCTCTTGGTAACCACTGATTTGTTAGGTCATAGTTTTGCCTTTTCCAGAATGTCACATAAATGGAATCATATATTAGGTAGCATTTTGTTTCTGGTTCTTAGCTTGACCTTTTTAACTTAACCTGTATTGTTGCATGTATGAGTAGTTAATTTATTTTTTTACTGGGGGTAAATTGTGTGGATATATTATAATTCATTTATACATTCCCTAGTTGATGGATATTAGGCTCTTTCCAGCTTCTAGCTATTAGAATAAAACGGCTATAAACTTGGCTTTTAGAGGTATCTTTTCCTATCTCTTGAGTAACTTCCTTGTGGTGGGTTGCTAGGTTATATGGAAGTATATGTTTAACTTTATGAGCTGCCAAACTACCTTTGAAAGTGGCTATACCGTTTTGTAGTCCTGCCAACAACATCTAAGAGTATAGTTGCTCTATATCCTGTCACTACTTAGTATTGTCAGTCTTTTTTATTTTAGCCATCGTAGTAGGTGCATGATAGTATCTCTGAGTGGTTTTTTTTATTGTAGTTTTTTTCATTGTAGTTTCGTTTTTCTAATGCTTATGGATGTTAAGTATCTTTATGTGTTTACCATATCTTCTTTTGCTAAGTTTCTATTCAGATATTTGCTTATTTTGAATGGGATTTTTGTCTTATTATGTGGCTGTGAGATTTCTTTTTATTGTGGATGCAAACCCTAATCATCTAAGCGTTTTGCAAATACTGTATTTTGTTAACTACTTTTCCAAGGGCAGCAGTTTTTAATTTTGTTGAAATCCAGTTTATCATGTTTTTCTTGTAGTTTGTTTTCCTAATTAGGAAATCTTTGCCTGACCCAAAATCACAGAGATTTTCTTCTGTTTTCTTCTTGAAGTTTTATAGTTTATGTTCTAACATTTTATGTATATGCTTTGTTTCAGGTTACTTTTTATTATGGTGCAAGGTAAAGTTGAGATTTACCTTGTTACAGCACTCAGAGCCGTAACCATTCCAATCTTAGCTCTTATCATTAAGAATGTGACTTTAGACATGTTGAGTCCTCCAAGTCTCCTGCTTAAGCAAGTAATCTCATAAGGGTTAGAGTGGATGTGTAGCAGCATTTCACACAGCGTCTTCAATATAGTAGGCATTCAGTCAATGACAGTTAAGAATTATTATTGGTGAAATTGCTCATTCTTCCATTTAGCTAACATAGTGAAGATCCGTTGCATGTGTGGGGGGATATGTTAGTGAACAAAGTTCCTGTTTTTAGGGTGATTACGTGCTACTTGTTAATATACAAATCACAAGATAGGCTATTACTATAATTTTATTAAATGACATTAAAGTTAAGGGTGCATTATGGTGCAGCAGTGAAACCTTACAGTTGATACCTAAGCACTCTACTAGTGTGGTAGTTTAATAAATTAGGTTCTGAAATTATCTCCGAAGATGAATTGGTCAGCCTTGGAATTATAGAGGCAAACATTAGAAGAATATCGTTAGTGCCACTCCAGGGAGAGAACATTGAATCTGGTTGCACATATTTCTAGGAGATTAGGCCACTAGCTTTCCCTAGAAGCCAGCCAGTGAAATCATCTGTCACACTTCATATGTTCAGAGTTCTCTGTGCTTGAGCAGCCTTTGAATCAAAATACAGTTTTTCATGTAAATTTTGCCTTCAGCCTCAGAATGTAGTCATGACTCAAGTTTCTAGCTCACACAGTACTATTTTTTAAAAATAGCCTATTAAAGATTTAAGTTTTTATAATGTGGTACTTTACATTATGTGATTCTACCCAATGAATGAATGACTTTTGTGGGAGGTGTAAGCATAAGATGTGGGCTTTTGAAGTTAGTAGTGGGGTTTAATTATTTTTTTTCCTTAGTAACTCTTAGGAGCTGTGCAGATTTTTTAATGTCTCATCCTTGGTCTCTCTATGCCTCCTATAATTTATAGCATTGTTAGCATTAAGTGAGAGAGATCACTTTTACTAAGTACCTAGCCAGGACATCTTACTTGTTTTCATTCATTTGCAATATAAACTGTAGTGAAATTTATGTACAGTATTGGTTTATTTTCAGAATCGTCTAAAAGAAATTGAACAAAACCTCTCTAAAATAATGAGACTTGACAATGAAATTAAAGCCTTGGATAGCCGGAAGAAGCAAATGGAGAAAGATAATAGTGAACTGGAACAGAAAATGGAAAAGGTTTGTGGTGGTAGAATTTCATTTTTCAAAATTTTGAGATTATTAAAATGAACCTCATTTGAATCCATTTTGCCACTCGTATTTCAAAAAAAAAATACAAATCTTAGTGTTTGTGTTATTTCCATGTATATGTTAAAGGGAAGGATATTGAATAAGCTTTGGTTCATTTTGTACTTCAGAGTGATAACTTGTTTTGTTTATTCATTAAAGCTCCTATTTTGGTTCTCTGCACAGGTTTTTCAAGGGACTGATGAGCAACTAAATGATTTATATCATAATCACCAGAGAACAGTAAGGGAGAAAGAAAGGAGACTGGTAGACTGTCAGCGTGAACTGGAAAAGTTAAATAAAGAATCAAGGCTTCTCAATCAGGAAAAATCAGAACTGCTTGTTGAGCAGGGTAGGACAAAACATTAACTTGGTCTTTTTTCCTATTATATTATGCTTTTTCTGCACGAATAATGAATCTCCAGGAAATTATATAGAGTGAAAAAAGCCAACCTAAAAAGATAATATATGGTATGCTTCCATTTATATAACATTTCTGAAATGTCAGAACAGATTAGTGGTTGCCAGGGTTATTGAGCAGGAGGAGGAACAGGAGGAAGATTAGTATGTTTATGGTTGTAAAAAGCAACAAGAGCAAAAAAAAACCCCACATAAGTATGGTTATAAAAGATTATGGAGGGGTGCCTGGGTGGCTCAGTGGGGTAAAGCCTCTGCCTTTGGCTCAGGTCATGATCCCAGTGTCCTGGGATCGAGCCCCACATCGGGCTCTCTGCTCAGCGGGGAGCCTGCTTCCCCCTCTCTCTCTCTCTTCCTCTTTGTGATCTCTCTGTCAAATAAATAAATAAAATCTTCAAAAAAAAAAAAAAAAGATTATGGATACAGAAGCTTATTGTGGTATTTGAACTGTTCATTAATGTTCACTGTCATGGTGGAGATATGAACTAACACAGTTGATTATATGATGTAGAACTTAATATACACAAATAGATAAAAAGTAACACTGGGGAAATCTGAATAAAACTGGTGGATTGTATCCTGTTAGTATCCTGACTGTGAAATTATACTATAGTATTGCAGAGTATTACTAAAGGAAGCACTGTCTTTTCTCACAACAGTTCTGACGCCAGGTGTGTGGGTTTTTCCACACCAGGCAATCCTCCAGTTTTGGGCAGAGAGAATTCCGTTCTGACACTAATTATCTGGAGTCAGTGCTTTACCTGTGTAGTCTGACAAAACTGCCTACCCAGTTCAGATTCCAGTTGCAAGTCCCAAGTTGTCTGTCACCTACACTTCTGATCAATTGGCTGTAAATCAGGACTCCCCACAAACCCTTTCTGAGACTCAGTAATTTGCTATAATCATTCATAGAACTTAGGGAAACTTTTTGTGCTTATTATAAAGGATACCACTCAGGAGCAGTCAAATGGAAAAGATACTTAGTGCAAGGTATGCAGAAGGGTCTTCAGCTTCCATACCCTCTCCGAGTGCATCACTCACACATGAACCAGCACCTTGATGTATTTACCAACCTGTAAGGTCTCTGAATGCTGTTGTTCAGCATTCTAATGGAAGTTCCATTATATAGGCATGGTTGAATAAATAATTAACCATTGGTGATTGAACTCAATCTTCAGCTGCTCCGTAGAGTTGAGGAGGTGGGTACTGAAAGTTCCTACTCTCTAATCACATTGTTGGTTCATTTGAGCACCAGCTCCCATCGTCGTAAGGGTCACTGCATTAGAATAAACTCCAGTATGCTGAAAAGGACTAAGAATGAGTAACAAAAGATGATCCTTTCACCTATATCACTCAGGAATTCTAAGAGTTTTAGGCGGTTTGTGCCAGGAACCAAGGACAAAAACCAAATACATATTTTTTATGATGTCGCAAAACCAGTTACCAGGGTGAACTGGGCAAAGTTTATAGGAGATTCTGCTGTGTTTTTTTTTTTTTTTTTTTAAATAACTGCTTATGAATGTACAGTTCTATTAATTAAAAAAAAACACTTGATTGAGTTATTGAATTGAAAATTGAATTATTACGGTTGTGTGTTTTAAAGGTCGTTTGCAGCTACAGGCGGATCGCCATCAAGAACATATCCAAGCTAGAGATTCATTAATTCAGTCTTTGGCAACGCAGCTAGAATTGGATGGCTTTGAGCGTGGACCATTCAATGAAAGACATATTAAAAATTTTCACAAACTTGTGAGAGAGAGGCAAGAAAGGGAAGCAGAAATTGCCAGCCAGCTGATGGTAAATATTGCTGTATTCTTTTGTTTGTATCAGATTCTCTAGTTATACCATTTTAATTTTGGGGTGGACCTCATATTGTCAAATTTTCAGGTTAGTGTTAGGCTAGAATCTTTTTGAGATAGAAAAAACCCTTATGGAACCAAATTTCTAAAATTTTTAAGGATAAATATATGAAGAAAATACAGACTACATTTTAAATTTGATTTTGTTACCTTTTTTTTTTCTTTTTTTCCAGTTTTACTGAGATAATTAACAGGTACCACTCAACGTTTAAGGCATATGGCACGATGGACTGGTTTACATATATTGTGAAATGATTACCACAGTGGGTTCAGCTAAAACCCATTTCCTCATGTAGATACAATAAAAGAAAAGAATATATATTTACCTTGTGATGAGAACTATTAGAATGTACTTCCTTAACTTCCTATATATCATATGGTAGTGTTAGTGGTAGTCATCATGATACACATTATATCTATAGTACTTATAACTAGAAATTTGAACCTTTTGACCACCTTCCTTCAATTCTCCCTCCTCCCTCCTTCCACCTCTGTGACCACAAGTCTGATCTCTTTTATTTGAATTTGTTTATTTTCGGGGTTTGTTTTGTTTTTAGGTTCCACAATGTAAGTGAGAGCATATAGTGTTTGTCTTCCAAAATTTCTTTTTAAAGGTAATCATAAAAAAAGTTTGCTCGTGGTTAATAATGATTATCTTTGGGTGATGGTTATTGCACTTTTTTGTACTTTGCTCTATTTTTCTTAGTGTGCAGGTGTTAACTTTGTATTCAAGAAACTTTATTAAATGGTTCAGTGAAAAAAATTGTTAATGCTCATTCTTATTTTATGTAGAATGACTTTGCAGAAAAAGAAACTCTGAAACAAAAACAGATAGATGAAATAAGGGACAAGAAAACTGGACTGGGAAGAATAATTGAGCTAAAATCAGAAATCCTAACTAAGAAGCAGAATGAGCTGAGAAATGTGAAGCATGAATTACAGCAGTTGGAAGGATCTTCAGACAGGATTCTTGAACTAGACCAGGAGCTCTCAAAAGCTGTAAGATATTATTTGAGTAATCTAATAACTTTAACGTGTAAAATGTTTAGAATCTTATATTCTGAAGTATATTATCTGTTGCTAATCTTAAGATTATGGCATTTCAATAAAAACATTAACCTTGTCTATGAATGTCATACAAAATGAAAACATCTGAATATTATAATCATACCAACTCTTTGATTCTGGAAGTGGGTGGATTGAAAATTAGAATTACATAAGAAGCTTTTAAAAAAGACTTAGGCTTGGGGGCACCTGGGTGGCTCAGTCGGTTAAGCATCTGCCTTCAGATCAGGTCATGTTTCCGGAGTCCTGGGATCAGGCCCTGCATCGGGCTCCCTGCTCAGTGGGGTGTCTGCTTCTCCCTTTGCCCTCACCCTACTCCTTCATGTTCTCTCTAGAGTGGGGACTAGAAATGTATGTTCCAAACAAAACCAGGTGATTGTTAGGAGTACCTTGGTTAAGAACCACTTACCTAAGTTAAAAAAAAAAAAAAGGATTTTTGCTCTAGGTTCCACACTAGATTTTACGTGATTCTTGCCATGTTATCACTTTATATGTGGTAGAAATTTTCCTAGACCATCTACTTTTACAAGTATCCAAATTCTCTTCCTTGTTTCTGATATGTCCCCTTCCTTCACATGTCTGCCACCAAAGTAGGCATCCTAAAGCTCGGTAGATTTCCCTCCCAGAACCCATCTTGATAATTTAAGTAAACATTTCAGTTTGCTCTGTAACTTAGCATCTAGCATACATTTTTGTCAGTTTAGCAGTTTGTCACAGTTTCTCATCACATTACCTTGTGATGGTAAAGCACTCGTTAGAGACCACATCACACTATTACATGTTCTCTAAATGCCAGGCAATGTAGTACGTTTACGTGGGTACCTGATGAATACTTACCAACCAAAGAGTTACTAAACTGTACATTTGGATGTATTTTTCTCAGTTTTCTCTACCATTATAACCGAGTAAGATAACATTATAAGACTTTCCTTAAAAATCCGTGCTTTTTCTCTTCTAGGATAAAAGTAAACAGTAATATCTTGATCATTCTGAGGAATAGTTGATTTCTAATACATTTTGTCATTATTTTAACACAAAACATATAAACTTTTGTGTTTGAATTATTAATAAGGAACGTGAGTTAAGCAAGGCTGAGAAAAACAGCAATGTAGAAGCTCTAAAAACAGAAGTAATAAACCTTCAAAATGAGAAAGCAGACCTAGACAGGACCCTGCGTAAATTGGACCAGGAGATGGAACAGTTAAACTATCATACAACAACACGTACCCAGATGGAGATGCTGACCAGAGACAAAGTATGACCTTTCTTTTTGTTCTAATTATACTTCTGGTATTAAAAAAATTTATGGGGGCGCCTAGGTGGCTCAGTGGGTTAAGCCTCTGCCTTCGGCTCAGGTCATGGTCTCAGGGTCCTGGGATCGAGCCCCACATCGGGCTCTCTGCTCAGCGGGGTGCCTGCTTCCCTTCCTCTCTCTCTCTGCCTGCCTCTCTGCCTACTTGTGATCTCTGTCTGTCAAATAACTAAATAAAATCTTAAAAAAAAAAAAAATTTATGTTTGTAAGGGATGCACTACAAAATACTTAGGTGGTGTTGGTATTGTATTTTAGGAGTTAAGTGAGCTTAATATTCTATAAAATAAGACTTTGGAGCTTAGGAAAACTATTTTCTAATTCCAAAAAATAATACTGAAGTATACTGAAGTATATATACACATGCCCATTGCTATTAATATTTATCACATGTCATATAGAAGTGTTAATTTTTACTATTGTCAGACTTGTTACTTTTTTCTCTTATGGCATGGAAGGGCAATTCCCACTGTGAGACTTTAAGAATTTTGCATTTTCTTCTTTCATGTTCATTGTTTTATTTTTTAAGCCTAGAATTTTAGTCTAGAATTTATTTTTGTTCTGAGCCACCTAGCTGGCTCAGTTGGTAGAGTATGTAACTCTTGATCTCAGAGTTGTAAATTAGAATTTAATTTTGTTCTTGATACAATATAGAGATCTTGGACTTTTTTTTTTTTTTTTTTTTTTTTATTTTTTATGGGGCACCTGGGTGGTCGTTAAGTGTCTGCCTTCAGCTCAGGTCATGATCCCAGAGTCCTGGGATCGAGCTCTACATCGGGCTCCCTGCTCAGTGGAAGCCTGCTTCTGCCTCTCACTCCCCCTGCTTGTGTTCCCTCTCTCGCTGTGTCTCTCTCTATCAAAGAAATAAATAAAATCTTTTTAAAAAATTAAAATAAAAATAAAGAAAATTTTTTCTATAGGCTGACAAAGATGAACAAATCAGGAAAATAAAATCTCGACACAGTGATGAATTAACTTCATTGTTAGGATATTTTCCCAACAAAAAACAGCTTGAAGACTGGCTTCATAGTAAATCAAAAGAAATTAATCAGACCAGGGACAGACTTGCCAAATTGAAGTAAGTAGTTTTAACATTTGGAGATGTACTACAGAGCTTTTATTTCATGCTTTTTATTTTTCATTGTTTGAAATATTCTACTTATTGTTATAAAATGGAATGTTTTATGTTAGTCGACTTTGGTTCTGCTGTATTTATCAATCAAGTAAAATGATGACATTAATATGGGCCTTTTGTTCCTTGAAAGTTTGCAAAACTTAGAGGATTAAAATTCTCCTTTATAAAAAAGAGGCCTAACACTATAAAATTCATAGAAGAAAATTTAGGGGGAAGGCTTCATTATATTGAAGTTGACAAATGCTTTCTTGGACCTGACACCAAAAGCACAGGCAGCAAAATCAAAAGTAGATAAATGGGACTACATTAAACTTAAGAACTTCTACACAGCAAGGAAACAACCGGGAAAAGGCAACCAACGAAATGGGAGAAAATATTCAAACCATTTATCTAATAAGTGGTTATTATCTAGAATATGTAAACAACTCCTGTAATTAACAACACAAAAATAAATAATTGGACTTAAAAATGGGCAAAGAATTTGAATAGACATTTCTCCAGAGGCCATATATAAATGGCCATTGAGCAAATGAAAAAGTACCTAATTCATCAGGGAGATGCAAATGAAAACCACAATGATAGATCACTTCACACCAGTTTAGCATGGCTGCTACCAAAACAAAACAAAACCCAAAACAAAAAAATCAGAAAATAACAAATTATTAGTAAGGATATTGAAAAACTGGAACCTTTGTACATTGTTTGTGGGAATATGAAATAGTACCGCTAATAGAGAAAATGGAGGTTCTTAAAAAAAAAAAAATAGAATTACCAGATGATCCAGCAATTCCATTTCTGAGTATATTCAAAAGCATTGAAAACATGATCTTGAAGAGATTTTTGCAAATCCATGTTCATTACAGCATTATTCTTGGTAGTCAGATGAATGATAAAGATTCAATGTGTATGTGTATAATGTGTGTTTCTGATTACTCAGCTTTAAAAAAGAAGGAAATCCTGGGGAATGGTTCAGTCGGTCGAGCATGTGACTGTTGCTCCCCAGGTTGTGAGTTCAAGCCCCCATTGAGTGTAAAGCTTACCCAGGGTTGGCAGGGTGCCAGGGGTGGGGACGGGCAAGTAATCCTGTCCTGCTACAACTTGGATGAACCTTGGGGATATTATTGCTAAGTGAAATAAGCTAGTTACAAAGGGACAAATACTGTAAGATTCTACTCACCTGAGGTACCCAAAGTAGTCAAACTCTTGAAAACAGAAAAGTAGAGTGATGGTTGCCAGGAAGTGGGAGAGGGGGGAAGGAGAATCATTGTTAAAGGGTTATGGAGTTTCAGTTTTATAAGATGTAAAAGTTTTAGAGATGTTGGACAACAGTGTGTATATAGTTAATACTATTGCATTTTACACTTAAAAAAATGGTTAGGATGGTGAATTTTATATAATGTGTGATTTTTACCACAATAAAGAAGTGATCACTTTTTTTAATGTTGCTTTGAGTGGTGGTTGGATAGAAGAGTCAAAAATTCTGTACAGATACTTGAGGAAGATAGTGGATTTTGCTTTGGCCATGTTTAATTTGTTTCTTATGGAAATGGGTCTTAGGGAATAGAATATTGGAGTTTGAAGTTCAAGAGTTTGGAAGTTGTTGCTTTCTAAGTAATAATTGGAGTCATTTGTATAGGCCATATCACCTTAAAAGGGTTATGCAAAGAGAAGAGAAAAGGTTATAGTCAGATGCCTGGGAAACAGCAGTATAGTTACTGTTGGTAAGCAAAGGAAGAGGAGCAAGTGAAGGAAATTAGAATTCAGGGAGCTGGGGAGAGAGCCAGACCAGAGTACTTCTTGAGACCTTGAGTAAATAGACCTTCAGTGAGGGGTCAGCAGTGCTGGGTGTTAAGATAATGATGTTGATGAACATGGCTCCATGGCTAGGATGGTCAAAGCATCATCTATATTAGTTACTTCTTTTTGCCTTATTTTTACTGTGACTCAAAATGGGAAGTATCAAAATGTAGCACACATGCACTCATACACATTCATCTGAAACAAGTTTCTCAAAAGAGTATGTGTTCAAACAATGCTCAGTCTGTTGCAGTGTATTTTATTCTGCTTCATTTTTTTAAGATTATGAATACAATCCATTATATTGATTACATGACTTGCCCAGTGAATTATAACCTGTAAACCCTAATCTATGTTGGTATGACGGTTGGCTGGGATGATAATTAAGAGTTAAAGTAGAGATGAATTGTATTAGTGAGCAAAGTCTTTGATGAATGAGAGAGAATGGATGATGATGTAAGTAGATGACAGCAACAAGGAAGGGATAAAGAAGTTCTTACAGAAGTGAAGGGAAGTGATACTGAAAGGGTCCAAAGGGAATCAGGAGAATGTTCTTTTCTCTCGCTCTCCAGTATGTCCTGCAAACATATTCTTGCTGAGCTTCCTCATCTGAGCTCAAAGACCATGAACCCCAAGGAATCACACAGTTTTGCCTATACACATATGTCTGGGTGCAGGCCCATGAGCAGGTTTGGAAAGTGATCAGTGTCCAGGGTGGAGTTCAGGCAGAAGAGGACTGTTGCCTTGACTTCTGAAAAAAGTACTTAGTCACAGCAAACCTTTGTAATATTTCTTGGCAGAATTTGTATTTACCTACTCAGATTTTTCAAACTTCATTTGTTGTAAAATTGTAATCTGTATTCTTATTTTAGCAAAGAACTAGCTTCATCTGAGCAAAATAAAAATCATATAAATAATGAACTAAAAGGGAAAGAAGAACGGTTGTCCAGTTATGAAGACAAGCTGTTTGATGTTTGTGGTAGCCAGGATTTTGAAAGTGATTTAGACAGGCTTAAAGAAGAAATTGAAAAATCCTCAAAACAGCGAGGTAAGTTACCTTCTTTATATTATCAAGGTGCTTTGACACTTGAATTTTCACTCACTGGTAGCTATTAAGGATGGAAAAAAAATGTTCATCATCACTAGCCATCAGGGAGATTCAAATTAAAACCACATTGAGATACCACCTTACACCAGTTAGAATGGCCAAAATTAGCAAGACAGGAAACAACATGTGTTGGAGAGGTTGTGGAGAAAGGGGAACCCTCTTACACTGTTGGGGGGAATGCAAGTTGGTGCAGCCACTTTGGACAACAGTGTGGAGATTCCTCAAGAAATTAAAAGTAGAATTTCCCTATGACCCTGCAATTGCACTACTGGATATTTACCCCAAAGATACAGATGGAGTGAAAAGAAGGGCCATCTGTACCCCAATGTTTATAGCAGCAATGGCCACGGTCACCAAACTGTGGAAAGAACCAAGATGCCCTTCAACGGACGAATGGATAAGGAAGATGTGGTCCATATACACTATGGAGTATTATGCCTCCATCAGAAAGGATGAATACCCAACTTTTGTAGCAACATGGACAGGACTGGAAGAGATGATGCTGAGTGAAATAAGTCAAGCAGAGAGAGTCAATTATCATATGGTTTCACTTATTTGTGGAGCATAACAAATAGCATGGAAGACAAGGGGAGTTAGAGAGAAGGGAGTTGAGGGAAATTGGAAGGGGAGGTGAACCATGAGAGACTATGGACTCTGAAAAACAATCTGAGGGTTTTGAAGGTGTGGGGGGTGGGAGGTTGGAGGAACCAGGTGGTGGGTATTGGAGAGGGCACGGATTGCATGGAGCACTGGGTGTGGTGCAAAAACAATGAATACTGTTACGCTGAAAATAAATTAAAAAATTTAAAAAAAGAAAAGATGGGAGATTTAAAAATTTGTTTCTGGCGCCAAAGGGGTTAAGTTTCAGTCCCGGTTCTACTTAAATGGTTTTGTGACTTTGGACAAATTATCAAATGATTCCTTTACTTCAGATTCATCTGACATAATTACCTACCAAGTATGGTGTTAAGACTAAATGAGATTAATAGGTATAAAGCACTTAGAACAATTTCTGGTACACAGTATGCTCCAAAATTTTGTTACACTTTTTGTGTGTTACCAGAAAGTAATTAATACAAATCTGAATGTATTGTGCCCATTCAAAAAAGAATATAAATATGAGAGGATTTTTATTTCTTTCATAATATGTCTATAAATGAAGAATGATCCTGTATATATGAAAAAGAATAGAACCATAATAACAAAACTATATTTTATATTCTTCTCATTGGTAATATATTTATTTTCTTAAAATAGCCATGCTGGCTGGAGCCACAGCAGTTTACTCCCAGTTCATTACTCAGCTAACAGATGAAAACCAGTCATGTTGCCCTGTCTGTCAGAGGGTTTTTCAGACAGAAGCTGAATTACAGGAAGTCATCAGTGATTTGCAGTCTAAGCTGCGGCTTGCTCCAGATAAACTGAAGTCAACAGAATCAGAACTAAAGAAAAAAGAAAAACGGCGTGACGAAATGCTGGGACTTGTCCCCATGAGGTGAGAATAGGGATTTACTATTACTGCACGTGAATAGCAGCACTTATAAAAGATGCCCATCCAGTCCCTGGCATAGGGTAGGTGTTCAGTAATGGATTGAATGAATAAAAGTTCAAGTCAAGATTCTGACCCAGTGTGCCCCATCTTGTGTTATTTATAAGACAAAGCAATTATTGAGGCACCTCTATGACTCAGTCAGTTAGGTGTCTGCCTTTGACTCAGGTCCTGATCTCAGGGTCCTGAAATGGAGTCCCAATGTCAGACTCCCTGCTCAGCAGGGAATCTGCTCTTCCTTCTTCTTCTGACCCTTTCCACTGCTTGTGTTTTTGCTCTCTAAGTAAATAAAAGTCTTTTTTTTTAAATTATTTAAAAGTAAACAAACTTCTTAAACTAGTCACAGGGCAGTTATTATAATCTTTACTATTTTCTTTTTGTGTGGTGTGTGTGTGTGTGTGTTTCTGAGTCTTGGCTTGAGGGCAGAAATTTTGACAGATTGAGAACTGTTTGCTGATCTCTCTAAATTCAGCAGGAGAATTAAAGTACTGAAAACCTCCCCCAACAGACCAATTTTAAGCTATATTTTTATGTCTTTTCTCCTTTCAAAAAGAATGAATCATCATATCTGTTGTTCATTTTCCCTCAGTTACTCAAGAAACTCAAATAATGGCCTATTTATAAATAAAATCAAGTCAGAAAGTATGTGATGATGCCTTGGGGTTTCCCACAATGTAGATCATAAAGCTGGTCACAAAGACCAGAATGCCATAATCTTTAAGGAGCTGATGGTCTAAGGAGACAAGCTCTCAGAATTGAATATTTAGAAAGCTGGGCTTAATAAAGTTCTTAATTGGTTCAGACAGGTATATTAGTTAAGAGGAGAGAAGCCAGTGGACTACGGAATGAGAATAAGATTTTAAGAACATAATAGGAGGAGATTGTGAAATGTAGGGAAGTTGGTTCTGCTCAGTTAACACTTCATGATAAAATGCCTGTGTGATGATATGAAGTGAGGAGAATGATACAGACCTTGTAACTTCAAGTTGGGCTACTGTTAACATAATGACAGGTCAGGAGGATCATCTGCTTTTGAACCACAGCTGACCTCAGGTAACAGAAACAGTGGAGAGGGAAAGTGCAGATAAGAGGACTACTGTATTACTGTAATGTTTGCCAGACTGAGAGATTTTCTGTAAATTAACTGACTATACTGATCGAAAGTGTCAAGATCATGAAAGACAAAGACTGGAGAACTGTTGAAGGCTGTAGAAACCTAAGGAGAAATAGCGTCTAGTTGCCATGTGGGATCCTGGGCTAGGCCCTAAAACAGAAAAACATTAATGGAAAGACTGCTGAAATTCTTCATATCATCACACAGGCATTTTATCATATAATCATCTTAGGGAGTGAGGGTATAGTACAATAAGATTTTTTTAATTTTTATTTATTTGAGAGAGAGAGCACACACTTGAATGGGGGGAGGGGCAGAGGGAGAGAATCTCAAACAGACTTCCACTGGTGCAGACCCTGACTTGGGGTTCGATCCCATGACCCATGAGATCATGACCTGAGTTGAAATCACCAGTCAGACACTGCACCAACTAAGCCACTCATGTGCCCCTATGCAGTAAGATATTTTGAGAGACCATATTCACTTAACTTTTTTTACAGTATATTTTTTATTTTATTACAGTCTATTATAATTGTTTAATTATTAGTATTATTAATCTCCGTACCTTATTTATAAATTCTATCACAGATATGACTATAGGGAAAAAAGGTGCATATATAAGGTTTGGTACTATCCATGATTTCAGGCATCTACTGGGTGTCTTGGAGTGTATACTGTGGGGATCTGCGTGGCTTCAGGGAGACTGTTGTAATTGTTGTGAGCAGGATCTGCCATTGGATACTGAAATCAGTGGGCAAAAGTTTGAGGAGAAGCAAGATTTTGACATAGTCCCAATATATTTCTCGTAAGATCGTTATTAATTACAGAGACAAAAATAGTAAATTTATAGTGGGTAAAACTGGCTGACACTATGTTAACCAAGTATGAATAAGATTAACATCTCCAGTAATAAAGTATAATGATGTCATGTGTCCACTGATATGATGCCCTGAGGATACAATCACTTCTTACGATATTTTTTTTTTTTAAGATTTTATTTATTTATTTGACAGAGATCACAAGTAGACAGAGAGGCAGGCAGAGAGAGGGAGGGAAGCAGGCTCCCTGCTGAGCAGAGAGCCCGATGTGGGACTCGATCCCAGGACCCTGAGATCATGACCTGAGCTGAAGGCAGCGGATTAAACCACTGAGCCACCCAGGCACCCTTCTTACGATATTTTTGCCAAAAATGCATAACCTCCATTTTATTATAAGAAAACATTAGGTAATTTTTAATTGTGTGTTCTCTGTTTAGGCAAAGCATAATTGATTTGAAGGAGAAGGAAATACCAGAATTAAGAAACAAACTGCAGAATGTCAATAGAGACATACAGCGCTTAAAGAATGACATAGAGGAACAGGATACACTCTTGGGCACAATAATGCCTGAAGAAGAAAGTGCTAAAGTCTGCCTGACAGATGTTACAATTATGGAGAGGTTCCAGGTAAATTTATTGCAGTTGAAGGCCAAATAAAACCTGTTTCTTGGGGGTTTGAATGTGAAATGTGAGAGTGGTAAAAACAAACAGGTAGTATTCAGGTATAGGTTGAGTTTAGAGTTCCCTGTCCTGAACTGCAGATACTCTGATGGGAGTACTGCTTAGTTTACATTCCTGGGTTTGGATTCTTTATTCATAAACATGAGAATTAAGAAATGTCCTGTTTGTTTTCATATTTAGTTGGTTTCCTTTTGTTTATATATATTTAAATTATTAAAATTCATTTTATCCTATTAAACCTTATTAAAATTTAATTTGAAATCAGTTACAAATTCAGATTTTAAAATACAGGGTTTTGGGGTTTGTTTGTTTTTTTTTAAAGATATTATTTATTTATTTGACAGATCACAAGTAGGCAGAGAGGCAGGCAAAGAGAGAGGGGGAAGCAGGCTCCCTGCTGAGCAGAGAGCCTGATGCGGGGCTCGATCCCAGGACCCTGGGTCATGACCTGCACTGAAGGCTGAGGCTTAACCCACTGAGCCACCCAGGCGCCCCTAAAATACAGTTTTTAAAGGTACTGAATAATGATAATGTAATAAGTTTGTTAAAGGAAATAACTTTGTTTTATTCTTAAGATGGAACTTAAAGATGTTGAAAGAAAAATTGCACAACAAGCAGCTAAGCTGCAAGGACTAGACTTGGATAGAACTGTTCAACAAATAAACCAGGAAAAACAAGAAAAGCAACACAAATTAGATACAGGTAATACAGTCTGTTTCTTCATATACCCATAAAGACCTCAACATCCCGGCATATGCTTTTTATCACAAATTTTCTATGTTATGTGGACAAGGAACTGTCTTTCTCGCAGTTCACCCTATATTCACTCTCTTTTCTCAAAGCCTCACTTGTTTCCTTGCTTTGCACAACAGATTTAGAATGATGTGAGGTTTTGAATGATGGATATCTGATGAGTTCTACTCTTTTCTTAGTCGTACTTACCCTGTGGTCCTCACCCATGGGTGGCCAGAAGGGGGTTCCATAGCACTGTTCTTGCAGTGGGTGAGACCCATGGAAGCTGAGCCTTTGTGAATTCCATAGAACTCTAAAAATGGAAGCTAGCTGTTTGTAGTATTTTCTGTATCCTTACTTTAGTCGCTGTGTATGTTTTTGTGTAGTTTCCAGTAAGATGGAATTGAATCGTAAACTTATACAGGACCAGCAGGAACAGATCCAACACCTTAAAAGTACAACAAATGAACTTAAATCAGAGAAACTTCATATATCTACTAATTTACAACGTCGTCAGCAACTAGAGGAGCAGACTGTGGAATTATCCACTGAAGTTCAGTCCTTATTCAGAGAGATAAAGGTAAGAAAATTCATACAAAACTATTTTTTTCTTTTCTTTTTTTTTTTTTTTTTTAAATTAAATGGGCTCTATGCTGAACATGGGCTTGAACTCACAACCCTGAGATCAGTTGTCTCATGGTCTACTGACTGAGCCAGCCAGGTGTGCCCCACGTATCTTTTTTTTAAGTTAGTTCAAATATGTGAAATGCTCTTTATTGGTGTAGTGACTAAAACTATGGTTACTGGGAGGATTAAATAAAAAATAGTATAATTCTTTTTGTGGCTCTTTTGTTGACAAAACTTATACTAATAGGTAAAGGTGTCAGGGAAGATTTTGGCTAGAATAAGGAAGAATTGGCTGCTTAGTTAATTAGTGAACTTCCTGTTACTGGGGCTGGTCAGGTGGCTGGTTAACTACACATACAGAGTCCTGAATGTATGGGATATTTGTCTTACCTACCAATCCTGTATCCATGGCAGATACTGCCTCTCAGTCATAGCGCTTTTTCTGTTGATTCCAGGTGTAATCTCAGAATCCTTCCCACTATAGTGAGCAGGCTTTGAGTTACTGCATGGAATGGAAACCATTCAGCATCCCTCATCTAGATTAATCACATCTAAGACCAAATCAAATTTTTTTTTTAAAGATTTTATTTATTTATTTATTTGTCAGAGAGAGAGAGAGAGCGAGCACAGGCAGACAGAGTGGCAGGCAGAGGCAGAGGGAGAAGCAGGCTCCCCACAGAACAAGGAGCCCGATGTGGGACTTGATCCCAGGACGCTGGGATCATGACCCGAGCCGAAGGCAGCGGCCCAACCAACTGAGCCACCCAGGCGTCCCCCAAATCAAATTTTTGAACAGTTTTAGAAATAACAATCTTACCCAGCTTTTCATAATTATAAATATTCAGTGAGTACTAAATATATTACTGAGTCTCATTAATTACTATAAATGTTTCAGAAGTATTTTCAAATTACAAATTATCAGAGTCTTAGAGTATGATATGAAATAGTAACATCTTACATTTGTTTAATTTTTTTACTCTTTATAAAGCCCTTTGAAATTAAACAGTTCAGCGTCTCAGTAACCCTGTTGAGGTATATGGCTTAGTCCCCTTTTTATAAAGAAGAGATTGAGACTTCCAGATGCTTCATGTCTTAGCCAAGGTCATGCAGCTAGTAGGAGGCAGGGTTTATTTTCAGGTGGCTCTTCAATGTCTGTTACATTTGACTTCCTACCACACTGTACCTCTTCTCAATATGATAAAATACAAAAAATACACCTACACTAAAGTAATGCTAAGGGATTGTTTCTTCTTTTATGGGTTCATTAGATATTCATTATCTTAGCTTGAGTATCGTTGTTTTCTACAGTGGTAAGTATGCTGTAGAGCTGTTACAAGGCTGAACAATGTAGACTCCTGATTAGTAAAATAATTGGTCACTCTAAAGTTCCTTTCCTTCCCAAATAGGAGTGGACATACCAACATCAATGTACCAATATGTTTTTATACCATAAAATATCTACTTAGCCCTTTGCAAACTAAGTTTAAGGACATAAGTGTCCTGTATAGTCATATTTACATCTGTAAAAGAGAGGCCTGAACTGAATCTCTTCTTTGGTCACACAGAGCTGACATGTGCCCCTACAAACTATTAAAAACTTACACCTGAAGCCACCTGCTCATATGATTGGGATCACATGCCTGGATTAGGAATCAGATTAGTGGTGAAGCAGTATAGCATAGTCATTACAAGAAAGACTCTGGAATTGGACAGGATATGGATACTGGATCCTTCATTTACTTGCTTTTGTGACCCCAAACAAATCATTCTGTGCCTGTTTACGGATCTGAAATATGGGATGAAAATAATGGTAGGGCTCTTCATAGGATTGTTGGAAAAAGCAGATGAGTTTATCTTTCAAGCCTGACACATAGAAAGTGCTTTTGTTATGACTGTAAAGTCTGACACCTGAAATAAGATAATGGAATATAAGACACTATGTTTTGTATTTTTAGGATGCTAAAGAGCAGTTAAGCCCTTTGGAAACAACAATGGAGAAATTCCAGCAGGAAAAAGAAGAATTAATCAACAAAAAAAATAAAAGTAACAAAATAGCCCAGGATAAAGTAAGATTTCATTTATATTTTTATTATCAAATACATATATTAAACTTAATGTTCAGAGAACATGTTGGACAGTAGCATTTCATATGAAATTAAAAACATGGTAAGGTAAATAGTATTTTCAGATTTGTGACATAATCGACATTAAAAATTCTTGTTAGGCTAAAGATTAATTGCAACAATGTGGATGGAACTAGAGGGTATTATGCTGAGCAGAATAACTCAATCAGAGAAAGACAGTTATCATATGATCTCACTGATATATGGAATTTGAGAAACATGGCAGAGGATCATAGGGGAAGAGAGGAAAAGATGAAATCATAAGAAACAGAGAGACAAACCATAAGAGACTCTTAACCTCAGGAAACAAACTGAGGGTTGCTGGAATAGAGGGGCTGGGAGGGATGGGGTGGCTGAGTGATGGACATTGGGGAGGTATGTGCTATGGTGAGCACTGTGAATTGTGTAAGACTGATGAATCACCTATACCCCTGAAACAAATAATATATCATGTTAATTTAAAAATTAATTTAAAAAGAATAAAGATTCAAATTATTTTGCTTCTTAATCTAAAATAGAAGTTGAGAAGAGAGACTATTTAATCCAGTCCCATAGATGATAAAGGGAATTGTCTCAGATTATAAAATTTGATGGTGATAGAAAGTGGAACCCAAAGCTCCAGCTTCCAAGCCACTGTTCCACTGTGCTTGCCTATTAAGTTTTTGTTACCTGAATATGTATTTTTCCTTGGCAATAAATCTTCTTATATGCCCTGGTCCCAACCAGTGTATAAACATAAGATTAAATAAATACTAAAATATTTTTCCACAGGTGAATGATATCAAAGAAAAGGTTAAAAATATTCATGGTTATATGAAAGACATTGAGAATTATATTCAAGATGGGAAAGATGACTATAAGAAGGTAATTTAAAACTTAAAATTATTATTTGTTTATACTTTTATTTCTTGTGCTTAAAGAATTTTCTTTTTTGTAGCAAAAAGAAAATGAACTTAATAAAGTAATAGCTCAACTAAATGAATATGAGAAACACAAAGAAAATATAAATAAAGACATGGGAATCATGAGACAAGATATTGATACACAGAAGGTAGGTCTTTTTTGCTAGTTGCTTATGATATCACTTAGATCAATAGCATTCTTCTATTTATGTTTTAATTTCTACTTTTGTTTTCAATAGATCCATTAAGTAGAAATGCATACAGTAGAGAAAAGCAATTCTAATAACATAATCCTTTCTTCCTTTTTTCCTTTTTTTTTTTTTTTTAATAAAAGACCCATTTAGTAAAAGTTTAAACATAGAAGTTTTTTATTTATTTACTTAGTTTAGAGAGAGCGTGAGCAGGCTGGAGGAGGAACTGGGGTGAGGGGGGAGAATCTTAAGCAGGCTCCATGTCCAGCATGGAGATCAGTGCAGGGCTTGAGCTCATGTGCATGAGATCATGACCTGAGCCAAAACCAAGAGTCAGATGCTTAACTGACTGAGCCACCCAAGTGCCCCAAAGCTAATTTTAAATATAAATATTTAAACATAAAAAGTTTAAATTAAAA
Source organism: Enhydra lutris kenyoni (assembly GCF_002288905.1). NCBI lineage: Eukaryota > Metazoa > Chordata > Mammalia > Carnivora > Mustelidae > Enhydra > Enhydra lutris. The sequence continues at coordinate 7,729,678 of NW_019154089.1, read as the reverse complement.
TTCTCCCTTCCTTTCTGCCTTGTCTCAGCTCACTCCTAGATGTCATTACATTAACAGTTTTTTGTTTGTTTTCAAAGAAGTTTCTTGGGGCACCTGGGAGGTTCAGTCATTAAGTGTCTGGCTTTGGCTCAGGTCTTGATCCTAGGGTCCTGCTTAGTGGAAGACCTGCTTCTCCCTCTCCCACTCTCCCTGCTTGTGTTCCCTCTCTTGCTGTTTCTCTCTGTCAAATAAAATCTTAAAAAGAAATTTCTTACTCTTATCAGCAGGTAGAGAGATCAGTAATGTATCTTGTGTATATGTATATTTAGTTAAATGTATGAGATCATACCATTCATATTCTGCACCTTGCTTTTTTCACTTAATGCAGTTTGATCTTATATATCAAGTCAACTCACAGATCTACCACATTCTTTTTTTTTTTTTTAAAGATTTTATTTATTTATTTGACAGAGACAGATCACAAGTAGGCAGAGAGATTGAGAGGGAAGCAGGCTCCCCGCCGAGCAGAGAGCCAGATGCGGAACTCGATCCCAGGACCCTGAGATCACAACCCGAGCCAAAGGCAGAGGCTCAATCCACTGAGCCACCCAGGCGACCCTCTTTTTTTTTTTTTTTTTTTTAAATAATTTTGTATACTTACATTAGGAGTTAATGACTTTTTAAAGATTATTTATTTGCCAGAGAAATAGCACAAGCAGGGGGAGCACCAGAGGGGGAGGGAGAAGCAGCTTTTCACTGAGTAGGGAGCCCAATGCAGGGCTCCATCCCAGGACCCTGGGATCATGACCTGAGCCAAAGGCAGGTGCTTAACTGAGTGAGCCACCCAGGCACCCCACTATATTGTTTTTAATGATCATGAAATACTCTGCTTTGTGGGTGTGCCAGAAATTGATCACTTTTTTCTTACTGCAGATGGTGGCAATGAATATCCTACATATATATCTCTATTTTTTCTCACTTTCTTTTCTTACTTAATGTGAGATAAAATCACACAGAACAAGGATGGTGGTAAAATAATCCCAGAAGTTGTAAGTAAAATATCTATATATTTCCAGTCATTTTTTCAGTTGATTCCTATATCATTTTCCCCATTAAGGAAATTAATTTCTGCCAGTATAAATCACTGAGAAATTATTTTCAGCATTCCTTTTGTAAGCATGATAGTTAATGTCTTTACACCATTTCTGTATTCCTGCTGTATTAACAAAATTTGCTATATGAACGCTTTAATCATTTAGTTATAAATGCTGGTTTAAAGTCTGTTTGAAGATTAGCCGTATCAGCTGTCTGCAGGGCCCCTGACCATAGTGCCAGGTTTCAAATACATAAATATTAGTCAAAAGTAAATTTCTGCCATCTAGATGTGCCTGGCTGGGTCAGTTGGTGAAGCATGCGCGTCCTGAGCTCAGGGTGGTAAGTTCAAGTCCCATGATGGGTGTAGATCACTTAAAGATTTTAAGTGATTTTTTAAGATTTATTTATGTGAGAGAGAGAGAGAGAGAACACATGAATGGGAAGGGCAGAGGGAGAGAGGATGTCAAGCAGACTCCACAGAAAGCACAGAGCCCACTACTGGACTCAGTCTCACCACCCTGAGGTCATGTTTGACCTGAGCCGAAATCATGAGTCGGACGCTTAACCTACTGTGCTACCCAGGTACCCAAGTTTTTATTTATTTTTAAGTAATCTCTACACCCAACATAGAGGTCAAACTCATAATCCCTAGATCAGTTCCACCAACTGAGCCAGCCAGGTGCCCCTCAAAAATAAAATCTTAAAAAAAAACCTCTGCCATCTAATGAATGGTAAGTAACTATAAATTTATGATGGCATGTGTAATGAGATACTTAGTTATTCCTCACTTATATATTGGTTGTCAGTTTAAAAATCACAGTCTATGGCGTGCCTGGGTTGCTCAGTGGGTTAAAGCCTCTGCCTTCAGCTCAGGTCATGATCCCAGGGTCCTGGGACCGAGCCCCACATTGGGCTCTCTGCTCAGCAGGGAGCCTGCTTCCCCCTCTCTCTCTGCCTGCCTCTCTGCCTACTTGAGATCTCTCTCTCTCTCTCTGTCAAATAAATAAACAAAAGAAATTTAAAATTGTTTTAAAAAATTAAATAAAAATCACAGTCTACAAATGAGTAGTATCTCTCCATGTATAAACATATACAGAGATACTAAGATTTACCCACCTGTGACCCTTTTTAAGTTGATGGTCTAAACTTCATGGATCTGATTATATTAGTTGACTTGTAATCTGCTTTGTTCTAGAAATGATTTAATAAGTTATATACGTAGAGCAATGCCAAATAACATTTTAATTTAGTGGAAAAATGAGACAATGTGGAAATGAGGACAAGAAAGTAAAACAAGGAGAGAAGTATATAAAGTGTAGCCCATGAAATGTGATATGCTTGCTAAAGATTCTAGTAGTCACATGAGGATAGGAATAGTATAGGATGGGAATAGGATAGGAATAGAATAGGATAGGAAGTCACAAGTCACAATTAGTTAAGATTTACATTGTTTCAGAGCTGAAAGAAATCCAGTTCCCATATTAAAAAAAAAAAATTTTTTTTTTCCTCTGGAAAAATGTTTCCTGGAAACATTCATGGAAAGGAGGACACTGTGTAGATTAATAACACCAGGTCTTTAACAAACCTCTTGAGGCTTTCTTTCTTTTTCTTTTTTTTTGTCTTCCTTCCTTTTTTATTTTCCCCCACAGTGTGTTTCAGCATCTTTTCTAATCTCCCATTATAGAGGTTCTTTAGCATACTGTGTGATTGAAGCCTAAAATAAATGTTGGAGTGTTCTAGGGAGAAAAGGTTAGCTAGAGACACCCATCAGAATCACCTGGGTTTACCACTCCTAGGTGTACAACCAAGAAAAATTTTAACATGTTCACATAAAAACTTGTACAAGAGTATTCATATCAGCATTGTTAACATTAGTTAAAATATGGAAACAACCCAGATGGTCATCAACCGATGAATGGATCAGTGGGTACGTCCATATGTATTAGGTTCTCTAGAGCAACAGAACCCAACAGGATATATATGTGTACACAAATTTTTATAAAGTTTATTATAAGGAATTGGCTCACATGATTGTGGAGGCTGAGCATTCCCCAGATCTGTAGTTGGCAAGATGGAGACTCAGGGGACCTGATGGTGTATTTCTAGACTGAATGTCAAGGTCTGAGATCCAAGGTTTCAGTTCAAGTCCAAAGGCAGGAAAAGACCACTCTTTCAGTTCATACATTCAGGCAGGAGCAGGTACCTCTTACTTGGTGTTTTTGTTCTATTCAGGTTGTTGTTAATTGATATGAGGCTCACCCACGTTAGGGAGGACAGCCTGTTTTAGTCTCCCAACTCAGATGTTAATTTTATTCAGAAATACCCTCCAAGATACACTCAGAATAATGTTCAACCAAATGTATGAGCATACCTTGGCCCATCCAAGTTGACATGTAACATTAACCATTCACATCATAGGAGGGAATATTATACAGCCATGAAAAGGAGTGAAATGGTGATATATGCTACAGCATGAATAAACCTTGAAAACATTGTGCTATGTGATGAAAGAATCCAATCACAAATGACCACATATTATGTGATTCTTTTTATATGAAATGGGAACATCCAAAGGGACAAAAAGCAAATTAGTGTTACCAGGGGTTAGGGGAAAGAGAGAGAAAGGAAATACATTGACTGGTAATGTGTACTTGGTTTCTTTTGGGGGTAATAAATGTTCTGGAATTAGTGGTCATGGTTGCACAACATGTGCATATACTAACCTCTGATTTACACACTTTTTAAAATCGTGAACTTTATGATGTATCAATTACATCTCAATTTTTTTTTAAAGATTTTATTTATTTGACAGATATCACAAGTAGGCAGAGAGGCAGGCAGAGAGAAGGAAACAGGCTCCCTGCTGAGCAGAGAGCCCGATGTGGGGCTCGATCCCAGGACCCTGAGATCACAACCTGAGCCAAAGGCAGAGGCTTTAACCCACTGAGCCACCCAGGCATCCCACATCTCAATTTAAAAAAAAAATCACCTGGTTTATTAAAAACATACATGTCAGGGGCGCCTGGGTGGCTCAGTGGGTTAAAGCCTCTGCCTTCGGCCCGGGTCATGGTCCCGGAGTCCTGGGATCGAGCCCTACGTCGGGCTCTCTGCTCGGCGGGGAGCCTGCTTCTCCCTCTCTCTCTGCCTGCCTCTCTGCCTACTTGTGATCTCTCTCTCTGTCAAATAAATAAATAAAATCTTTAAAAAAAAAAAATACATGTCTATGTCTCCATTATAGGCCAATCTTTGGGGCCCGGGCAGAAGCAACTATGCCTTGTTAAAGTTCCCCAGGGGTTCTGATGTTTCGGTCACTGACCTAAAGCACTGCAGAACTTTCAGGCCATTCTCTGTAATTAATGGCATTTTTCCCAGCCAGACTTGGTAGAACTTGAACTGCAGTCAATTCAGTGTGCTGCTCCATTACAGTTACTTAGGATGCAGCTAATTTTTAGGCTTGCTTTAGGTACCCCACTTCGTACATTAACTGTCATCAGGGCTAAATAACTGGGGTTTATATTTTGAGCCTAACAGTACTTTATTTACATGCTTATGCTCTATGAAATTCAGTCCACAGAATAAGAAATTTGGAAGTCGAATAATCTGCCTTCCTCATTTTTTAGATGAAAGGAACTGGAGGTGACCTGCCTTGCCTGAGGTCACAAAAGTAGTAACAGAAGTAGAACTTGACCCAGCATTGCCACATTGCTAGTATTACATACAGAGAAACAATTCTGTTGTATTTTAACTGCATCTGGCTTTCTTTCTTCTTTCTCTGATACTTTATATTTTGTAGACTGAATTGGAATTCTCACTGCTTAAAGTACAAGGATAGATTTGACCCAAAAAGCATTTCACTTTCAATTACTGAGCCTAGGCAATGTGTTGATTATTTTACATACATGTCCATTCATTTAATCTTCACATCAGCATTATATGACAAGTGGTATTATTACCACCAGGTTACACATGTTAAGTAAACTGAGGCTCAGAATTTAAGCTCATTTGCTCAAAGTCATCAAATCATCAGCTGTAATGCTGAGTTTTGAGCCAAGTGTACCTAACTTAAAAACTTGTGCTGTTTAACTTCTGTGCTGTATACTGTCTTTCAAAATGATCATTGAGAGCAACTAGAAGCTGACCTAAAAGAAAAAAGAAAGAAACTCCTAGTTTTCTGTTCCTAATAAGAAGTCCAAGTGTAGTCTCCTAGGGACGAATTTTTGAGAGTCACAGCAACTGCAGTGGTACGTGAGGTTGCCTGGCAACAAAAGGATATTTACAACCATATCATTTTAGTTACTTAACTGCCTGTAATAATGCCCTTAATAGATGTGTATGGATTTGTATTACTATTTGCAAGAAAACTGAAGGTGACCTTAATGACAGTTTTTAAAAAAAAGCCCACCTCAGAATAGTGATTCATAGATTGCAAGGTTAAGCATGTTACAGAAGTCCTTGGCTTCCCTTCTGGCCCACCTCCCAAATCCTTACTCCTTAGTAATTCCTGTGCAATTACTGTTGGCAACAAGATTCTACCAAATATTTTCCCCTCCCTCCCACTTCCCACAACACTGGGTTTATTTCAGTTGGAAGGGTTAATAATGCAGGAGGGTCCTAGTCTCCCATTTGAGAAGTCTGGACTCTGATCTTGGGATGAGTTTTCTATATTCAGACTTTTATGAGCCAAATCTAGTCCTGCAGGCAGTTTTTTTCCCTGCATTCCAAATAATCAACTTATAAACTGTTTCCTGTTTGGCTCTTGACAACATAGTTCATAATCACCAGGAAGGTTACTGAAATAATTCTGTTGGTGTTACTGCTGCTGCATGATGGGTCTCTTTTTAAGGAAAGAACTACTCAGAACTAGGCAACTTCTTGTATTTTCAACTGGGAAAGTGCCATCAGGTATGCAGATAGGTACGATCTTTGTGAAACTTCTGGACTGCCTTGTGACTGTCACTTGTCAACTGAAGGTAAAGATGTTATCTGACATGCCCAATAGTATCTCAGCCTTAGCATATGTTAAGAGATAAACACAACTAGGAAAAAAAAGTGAGGTGAGACTTTGATAGTATATTGCCCTTTTGTGATCTTTTACATCAGTAAGCTTTATTGTGGGGTTCCCATGCAAAATGATCCCAATGGGGTATAGGTATAAAATATTAAAACATGACGGGGCACCTGGGTGGCTCAGTGGGTTAAGCTTCTGCGTTCGGCTCAGGTCATGATCTCAGGGTCCTGGGATTGAGTCCAGCATCGGACTCTCCACTCAGCGGGGAGCTTGCTTCCCACCCCCCTCTCTCTGCCTGCCTCTCTGCCTACTTGTGATCTGTCAAGTAAATAAATAAAATCTTTAAAAAAATATATTAAAACATGTAGTTACCTTCTTCTATTTCATCATTTAAATATCTGTTTTGTGTATTTGTGGGCTGTCCATATTATTCTAAGTCTCAAGATCCCCTCACTCTGGCTTCTCCCTCTTTTGTTTGAGTTTAACCTGGTTCTAAGTGAAGGCACAATTAGTACTGTCTGTCAGCAATTATGTATCATGAATCACATGTTGGTAACCTGATTATTTTTGTTAACCAATTTGATATTATTTAGATACAAGAGAGATGGCTACAGGATAACCTTACTTTAAGAAAAAGAAATGAGGAACTAAAAGAAGTTGAAGAAGAAAGAAAACAGCATTTGAAGGAAATGGGTCAAATGCAGGTTTTACAAATGAAGAAGTATGTTTTTTAAAGGAGTTTTTAAATAAAGGTCTTTTTATTGAAATGTGAAGAATACTCAATACATATTTTTTAAAAGAGAATTTTATCATATATGTCCCTTGAGACTTACAGGAAGGTGGACAGAGTTTTTATACTACCATATGTCATGGCTTTACAAATTGAATTACTGAAGAAGTGATACAGAATTTGTAGTCCTACTGCACTGTTTGGCAGGTTTAAATATGCAGAGTCCCAGATTTCTGCTAGCTTACTTCACAAGATAATGGTATCAAGTGTAAAGAGCACATATGGCCTGTGGACCATGCCTGGGTCACAGCTTATACAGTGTCTAATACTGCCAGTGGACTTATTGCCAAAGTGATTTGTCATTGGAGACCCATTCTAGATGGTTCCAGTTGTAATTGCACGCCAGCCAGAGCTGCTTGTTTTTTTTTGTTGTTGTTGTTGTTGTTTTAATGATTAGGCTGTTACTTCTTTCATCTTGTATTGATACTTCTTTAGTTGCTACCTTTCTGCTACAGCAAAAATGATGTTGTTCTTGCCTTGTGTGCCTTAGAGTTGCCTTAGGAATTATCTAAGGAACTGGTTGATGCTAAGGCACTAGAGCCAAACAGATTTCTTAACTACGTTAGCTAAATACAGGCCATTTATTCAGCCCTCCCTTACGATTTTCGTTTGTTTTCTTGACTTTAAATCTGAATCAAAGAATGCGTAAGTTTTTCTAAATGGTATTTTAATGAAATTTTAATTTACTTGATAAAACCTAACAAATGGTTTACCCTTATGTTATTGTAAGTACTCTTTGTTTAGCTGTTTAAAATCTCTTTTATACATTAAAGAAATCAGACTTTATAACTGATTTTATAACAGACTTTATAACTGAAAATATAATCTTCATCTTCATTCTCATTTCTAAAGCATTAGAACATTTTGAAATTCAGAAAAAAAATCCACAGGAAGTTATGACAAAAGCTAGACAAATATCCTAGCTCCTAAGCCTCAGCTCTTTAACATTGAAATGTTAGAGCTCTCAGTGGGAAGAGTGAAGCTTTTAGAAGATAGAGTTGAAACAACTTATTCTTTGCTAAAGAATAAAAGACTAAAGAATAGAAGACTAAAACCAGATATTTTTAAAATTTCTTCTATGTTTGGCACATAACTGATTTTTTTTTTTAAATATTCAGACTACTAAGTACAACTGCTCTTTTTCAAATCTGTCTTCAACTAGAATGTAACAGAAGTGTCAACAAAACAGATAATATGGCCAGTTCTATAAGGATGTCCATAAACTGGGGAGCAGTACTTAGTAAGAAGGTCCTTAATAAGTAATTGTTAAAGGAATAAGATTTTTAATGCACACAAATCTGTATTATCTTGCTAGTTACCAGAAAAGTTTGGGTATTTTACTTTTTTTTAGGCTTGCACTTGTGCAAGTGGAATTTTGTTCTCCTAGAGTACAAACCTTTCCTGAGTATTACCACAGAAACTAATAGTTTGAGATGAAATTGTATTTCGTCTTTGATGTAGTGTGAACAGGATGATGACATCTATTACTCAGTAACGTCTCAGCATTGGTAATTGTGCATTCTCCGTTCACAATCAGAATTTTGTGAATTTGTAATTTAATCACCTAGAGTACTTTTTTTAGGTTAGTGTCTAAAAGTGAGGACCTTGCTCAGTGTTCATGTGTTATGAGAGTTCCTTGTTCAGGACACAGAACTCAGCTGTTCAGAAACATGGACGCTTCAGAGATTTAAGATTTTTCTTTAGTACAAAAGTCTTAAATAAAAAGCAAGGAGAGACTTACACATCTAGAGAGATCGGGCTTTTCCACATCAGGCTGCTAAAAGCTAAAAATGGTCCTTAATTGTCATGTTTACCTTTTATAGTGAACATCAGAAGTTGGAAGAAAAAATAGACAATATAAAAAGAAATCACAGTTTGGCAGTAGGGCGACAAAGAGGTTATGAGGAAGAAATTATTCATTTTAAGAGAGAACTTCAAGAACCTCAATTTCGGGATGCAGAGGAAAAGTACAGGGAAATGCTGATTGTTATGAGAACAACAGAGCTCGTGAACAAGGATCTGGACATTTATTATAAGACCCTTGATCAGTAAGTACTGGACTGGGGATTTGGTTCCCACTGCAATCAGTATCAACTAGCATATTTAAGTAATATTTTCCTCTGTTTTTTTTGACTCTTTAAATATAGTTAATAGGGGCACCTGGGTGGCTCAGTGGGTTAAAGCCTCTGCCTTCGGCTCAGGTCATGATCCCAGAGTCCTGGGATCGAGCCCCGCATCGGGCTCTCTGCTCAGCGGGGAGCCTGCTTCCCTTCCTCTCTCTCTGCCTGCCTCTCTGCCTACTTGTGATCTCTGTCTGTCAAATAAATAAATAAAATCTTTTTTAAAAAAATTTAAAAAAAATAAATATAGTTAATACATATTAAAGAATGGGAAAACACACATGTATGCTTACTTAAGTTATGAAGTTAAGTTTTACAGCATCTTAATCTTAAGGAGTACTCTTTTTTTTTTTAAGATTTATTTTATTTTATTTTATTATTATTTTTATTTATTTGACAGATCACAAGTAGGCAGAGAGGCAGGCAGAGAGAGACAGGAGGAGGAGGCAGGCTCCCTGTTGAACAGAGAGCCTGATGCGGGACTCGATCCGAGGACCCTGAGATCATGACCTGAGCTGAAGGCAAAGGCTTTAACCACTCAGCCACCCAGGCACCCTTAAGGAGTACTCTTGATACCACCCTGCATAGCTATTCCAAGAACTCTTCCATTGTCACTAACTAGGATCTACTTAGATGCTCTTCCTCCTTATCTCTGCTGTCATCCCCTACTCCCTATAATCACACAGATTTATTTCTATGCTTTGGGGGGGAAAAATCATATGTAGGGTTTTGTTTTGTTTTTTGAGCTCTTAAAAACAGTATTCTGTGTACTCTCCTAGGAATTGCCTTTCTTGTTTTGTTTTTATATACTCATGTTGCTTAGAGCTTTAGTTCATTAATTTTCACTGATGTACAGAATTCTGTCATGGGAATATACCATACTGCATGGTATATGGTCTTTACTAATACAATCTTTGCTGCTAGGAATACTCTTGTGAGGTCTTCTGGAGCAAAGGTGTAAGAGATTCTCTAGGTTGTATGTATAAGTAAAACCTTTTGCACTCAATTTTACAAAGTAATATTAAATTGTCTTCCAAGGTAGTCTTACTAATCTGCACTGCTAGCAGAATGTAAAGATTTTTTTCTCATGTATCCTCTGACACTGATTTTGTCAGTTTCTCTCTCTCTCTCTCTTTTTTTTTTAATTAACATGTAATGTATTATTTGCCCCGGGGGTACGGGTCTGTGAATCATCAGTCTTACACAATTCACAGCATTTACCATAGTACATACCCTCCCCAATGTCCATAACCCAGCCACCCTATCCCTACCCCCTTACCCCCCAGCAACCCTCAGTTTGTTTCCTGAGATTAAGAGTTTCTTATGGTTTGTCTCCCTCCCAATCCCATCTTTTCATTTTTTTTCCCCTCCCTACCCCACTACCCCCAGCCCTGCCTTTCAGATTCCTCATATTCTTAATTTTTGTGAATCTGGTGGGTGTACAGTGGTAAACCATTGTTGTCTTCATCGGTAGTCCCCTGATTTCTAATGATTCTATAAACATCTTTTCATATTTAATCTTGTTTTTCTTCCTTGAAGCATTGGTGTCTTTCATCCATTTTTAATGTCTTATTGGTGGTGGTACTGATCTGCCTGTGTTCTTTATCTCTTCTGCATCCTAATTCTTTTTTAGTTACATGTATTATAAGTATCTTCTCAAGCATTTTATGTTTCTTTCCACTTTGTTAGTCTTTTATTGAGCAGATGTGATTTTAAGGTAGTTGAATTTACAAATCTTGTCTAATTAGCTTTCGTGTCTTAAGAAATCCTTTTCTACTGCCGTTTTGTTTTTGTTTTTGTTTTTGTTTTTTAAGATTTTATTTACTTGACAGAGAGAGACACAGTGAGAGGGAACACAAGCAAGGGGAGTAGGAGAGGGAGATGCAGGCTTCCCGCGGAGCAGGGAGTCCTATGCAGGGCTCAGTCCCAGGACTCGGGGATCATGACCTAAGCTGAAGGCAGGTGCTTAACCGACTGAGCCACCCAGGCGCCCCTCTACTGCTGTTTTTTCTTCTAAAAGTTTTAGCTTTGCTTTTTACATTTAAGTACATACAAGTAAGTATTTAATCCAAAATCCTAAATTGAATTCTACATACATTGTGAGGTGGGAATCCAGTTTCATTTTTCCCTGGATAACCAGCCATCCTGGCTCTCGTTCTTGAGTAGCTAATCCTTTTCTTAATGATCTGCAGTGTTATTTCTGTTATATATCAGAATTCCCTTTGTGTACAAGTTGGTTCTAGATTTTCTGTTCTATGTCACTAGTCACTTAGTCTAACTCTGCCATTTCTGAGACTGTTTTTTTTTTTTTATAATTTTTTTTTAATTTATTTATTTGACAGACAGAGATCACAAGCAGGCAGAGAGGCAGGCAGAGAGAGAGGAGGAAGCAGGCTCCCTGCCGAGCAGAGAGCTCGATGCGGGGCTCGATCCCAGGACCCTGAGATCATGACCCGAGCCGAAGGCAGCGGCTTAACCCACTGAGCCACCCAGGCGCCCCTCTGAGACTGTTCTTAATTATTACAATCTTATGATATATTGAACAAAGCAGAATTTTGTTTTTTTATTCGGTCTGATCATCTTTGATTTTTAAAACTGCCCTTTTGGGGCACTTGGGTGGCTCAGTGGGTTAAAGCCTCTACCTTCGGCTCAGGTCATGATCCCAGAGTCCTGGAATCAAGCCCCACATCAGGCTCTCCACTTGATGGGGAGCCTGCTTCCCCCTCTCTCTGTCCCTGCCTGCCTCTCTGCCTACTTGTGATCTCTGTATGTCAAATAAATAAACAAAATCTTTAAAAAAAAAAAAAAAAAGCTGCCCTTTTAATTCATTTTAATTGATAATACAGTTGTATTTAGTTCTGTTTCCTTTTTCTCAACTTACCTGTCTTCTCTGGGGTTGATTTATTGTTGTTTATTCCTCTTCCCCTTCTTTGGGTTATAAATTATGTAGTCTCCTTTAGTTATTTGGTTATTTACCTTTTTTTGCTGTTTTTGTTAAGAGAGTAAGGGAGAGGTAGGGAGAGGGAGGGGGAGGGAATCTCAAGCAGGCTTGCCAGGCGTAGAGCCAGACATGGGGCTCAGTCTCACAACCCTGAGACCATGACCTGAACTAAAATCAAGAGGTGGCCACTTAACCAACTGAGCCATTCAGATTACCACCCCCCTCACTCCCCACCCCCCCGCTTTAAATTTTTAATTCGTGTATTTGACTTAAAATCAAATGTGTTGATTCTTAAAGAGGTCCTGGAGCAACGTTATCAGCATCACCTTGTAACTTGTTTGAAATGCAAATTCTTAGCCTCCACTTCAGACCGTTGGATCAGAAATGTTGAGGGACAAGGCCCAGCAGGAGTGTTCTAACAAAACTTCTTGGAGGGGGCGCCCGGGTGGCTCAGTGGTTTAAGGCCTCTGCCTTCTGCTCCGGTCATGGTCTCAGGGTCCTGGGATGGAGCCCCGCATCGGGCTCTCTGCTTGGCGGGGAGCCTGCTTCCTCCTCTCTCTCTCTCTGCTTGCCTCTCCGCCTACTTGTGATCTCTGTCAAATAAATAAATAATCTTTTAAAATTTAAAAAAAAAAAACTTCTTGGTGATTCTGATGAACATCAAATTTTTAAAATCATGGTTCTACTGTGAATTGTTTGATCTTCTTCCTGAATACAAATGATCTTGTCTGCTGTGTTTCTGTTGTCTAGTACTTTAGTTTCTCAGTGTTTTTATACCATCTCAAATTAGTCATAATTACTACACTGGTTTCATCCTTGGTGCTATTTGGATAAACACTCCTGTTTACCAGTTTTTTAAAAAATCGTACTCTTTGTTTCCTTAGGTTTTGTTTCCCTTCCCCACTCCCAAGTTACAGCCCTTACTAATTTTTTTAGTGTAGAATTATTAGTAGTGAAGTCTCTTTCAGTCATAGAAAAGTCTTTGCTCTCAATCTTGTAGTTTAGCTAGGCACAAGAGTTCTAGATCGAGAGGGTTTTTTTTTTTTCCTTTTAGCACTTTGAAAATAGTCCATTTTCTCCTGACTCCTGTTGCTGCTGAAAAATCATTCTAATTATTCCTTTAGAGTAATATGCCTTTGTTTTCTGGTTCTCCTAAGATTTTTCTTTATCTTCATCTTCCTGCATTTTTTGTGGGTGCATCTAGAGATAGATCTGTTTTCAGTTCTTTTGTTCAGGTACTGTTCATTGATCTGAGGATTGACAGCTTTCATCACTATTAGGAAATTCTCTTATATTATCTTTTCAGATATTATCCTTTCCTTAATTCTCTTTATTCTCCTCCCTTCATTTCTCATCAGACATAAATAAGCCTTTTCATTCCTTCCTCCATAGGCATGCACATACTGGTAATAAACTAGTTGGCTTCCTCATAAATATTTTCCAGGTCTTTAGCTGCTGTTCATCCTGCCTATTAACAGTTGCCTTTTTTTTTTTTGTTTTTTAACTTCTCATTTCTGTAAGTTCTATTTTTTCTTTTTACATAAATTGTTTTTTCCTATTTTGTCCTTAGGATTTCAATTTCTTTTATGTCTATATTCAAATATTCATATTTTATGCTCTTACGTTACCATTTTTTTATTTCACAGGAGTCTATTTCTTGCTATTGTTTGTGCTAATTCTAATCCCTATTGAATTATTTTTTGTTTTATGTAACGCTTAATTGTAACTTTATCTTTCCTGGTGCTTTTTTTGTTTTTCTGTGAGACTCTTGTAACCTTTTTGTGTGAATGTCCTTCCACATAACAGTTTTGATACTGATCTGCTAGGAGCTCCAGGGATACACTGCTCTGGGTCCAGTTTTTATGTTAATTTTTCAGTTCAGTCTGAAGTATACCAGTAATAAAACACTGAACCTTAAACCCATCCATGTAAGTCATTTGCCCAGGAGTTGGAATATTCAACTTACTACTTTTCCATTTTTTCACTGAAGGTTGATGATACAGCTCTTAAAGAGTCTCAGCTTTTGTGTTGGGAGTCCGTTCTAACTCTGTGCCTCACTTGGGTCCTGTGCCTCATGTTCTGTCCTGGTTGATAGTACCCAATTTTAAGTTTATGAAAATAATAACCAAATTCAGCTGCAGTATCAGATCACACACTGACCGTGCTGGTTTTCAGTCTTTTATTTCCATCACATAGGGATTTTCCTTTATTTCTTACGAATGCAACTGTGAATGTAAAATACTTTTTGTTAAAAATCTTTATCATGTTCCTAGGCGTTTGTGGCAGGAGATTTACCAGTTACCTGAGGTTTTGTTTGTTTGTTTTTGTTTTCTGAAAAGGAAAATGTCCTCCTCATAGACAGGTTCTTTTTTAAGTTGTTTTCTGGTCAGGAAGTACATACTCAACCGACCAGCCTTAAGCAGTGGCATTCAGATCACAGGGCTCAGGAAGGCAGGAGGACCCTGCTTTCACTATGAGGATTATTTTAGTTAATGATGAAAATACAGGTGGCCCCAGAATCACCTAGTCATAACTTTGGAATATACAAGTTTGGGAAAGCTCATATTTTAAGACAAGTTGGATTCATTTACTCTGAAAACTGAATGAGCCCATTATGTTAGTCATTTTTTTAAATTAATACTGCTAAGATTTTGGATTAAGTTAGAGTTCCAGAATGACTGTTAGGGGGTTATTCCATGGATACATCTTCTATCCTGTTTCTTAGTGAGTGAATAAATTAACATTACGCAGCTTCCTGGCTCATGGAAATCTATGCATGCACCAAGTAAGAAACTCTTATTTTTTAACCTTTGTGAATGTTGAAACCCACAAAGTTTATAGACCCAATGGTTTAAAGTGTTGAAATTTAAGGTTTTGAAACAACATTAGCAAGACATTATTTAAAAATCCTTACCCAGTAGACTCTATGTACAGATACTGTCTTTCTTTCCTCCCCTTTTTGCCTTTCATAATTCTTTTTAGTCCTTCCAGCTATCTCATAGATGCCTTTAGGAGGCTTTATTTTTTTAGTTCTTCAGCAATAGATGTTGTGTACCCAATAAACTTAGCAAACTTTTTTAAGCACTAAGGAATAGGAGACCCACTTCTAGTAAGGCAAGTTTATCTTAAGAGACAAGAATCAAAAGAGATTCTGTCATTAAAAACTTACTGTATAGAGAAGAATAACTTACATTGGTTGTTACGAAAAATGAATTCTTACAAAGTGGGAAATGTTTTTGTAAAAGTTGGTAAGTTCTACTTTTTGAAGCCTCAAAAATCCATAATGCGCAGTTAAAAGTATTTTCTCTGGAGAGTATTTGAATTCAAATATCATTGTTGACAGCTAGCAAATTGTTTAAATGCCCTGGGATTCAGTTCCTTTTCTATAAAATGGAAATCTTATTTTTTTTTTTTTTTTTAATATTTTATTTATTTGTTTGACAGAGACTCAGCGAGAGAGGGAACAGAAGCAGGGAGGGTGGGAGAGGGAGAAGCAGGCTTCCTGCTGAGCAGGGAGCCCAATGTGGGGCTCAATCCCAGAACCCTGGGATAATGACCTGAGCCAAAGGCAGACGCCTAACAACTGAGCCACCCAGGTGCCCTGGAAAGCTTTCTTTTTTTTTTTTTTTTTTTTTTTTTTTTTTTTAAGTCAATTATAGTCACCATTGAGCCAAAGTTGTAAGGGAAACTCAGAGGCCATTTAGTCCAGCTTTCTTTGTCATGTTCCATTCTTTAATATAAATTCTTAAACTCTCTATTCCTTACTAGTACTAAGGAACTTTACTAATGAGAAAATGTAAGTTTCTGTTTTTATTTAAACATTCTTTGAGGGACGCTTGGGTGGCTCAGTTGGTTAAGCGGCTGCCTTCGGCTCAGGTCATGACCCCGGGGTCCTGGGATCGAGTCCCGCATTGGGCTTCTTGTTCATCGGGGAGCCTGCTTCTCCCTCTGCCTCTGCCTGCCACTCTGTCTGCTTGTGTTCACTCTCTCTGACAAATAAGTAAATTTAAAAAAATAAAATAAAAAACATTCTTTGAGACTATTTTAAAGGGTGGGAGCTGTACAGAGAGGATGTTAATATTGATTGAATACTTATTGTTTGTTACCCATAATCTAATTGAATTCTTGCATCTACCTTGTAAAGGTCAAGTATTTATCAAAAAGGTTAAGAAGGCTGTCTAGGATTATCCAGGGAAAATTAACTTTGGTGATGGGAGTAATTGAGGGGCTACTTTAAGCTTTTTTCTAAGTCAGGATCTTCTCTGAGAATGTGTCATTTATACTGAGATCTGATTGTTGAGAGGGAGCAACATACTCACAGAAAGCAGAGATGCAAGCCTTCCAGGTGGATAGACCAGCAATGCATAGGCCCCAAGACCAATTCGAACAGAAGGGGTTCAAGGACTAAGAAGGGTAGCATAGCTAGAATATAGCAAGCAAGGTAATGAGGTCAGAAACAGGTGGTTCCAGAGTATGTGGGTGCCCTTGTGGCCTTGGTAAACAATTTGATACTATTCTGTGTTTGATAGAAAGTCCCAAGGGTTTGAAGCAAGGAAGTGATATAATCTGATTCATAGTTTGAAGAAACTGCACTGGTTCCTGTTTGGAGAATGGATTGTAGAGGGGCAAAGGTAGAAACAAGGAGATAGGAAGCTGTTTTCAAAATCCAAGAAATGGTGATTGACTGGACTAGGGAGGTAGCAGTGGAAATGGAGAGAAGTGGATGGACTCAGGACTTGTTTTGCATATGGAGTTGACTGGCCTTCTTTCTGAATTGAATATAGGTGAGGAAGAGGAAAGAACAAAATCAGAGATTGTTCCTACATACTTTTACTTGAGCAACAGGATGTTGGGGGAGCAAATCGCCATTCCCTGAAATGGCAGGATTTGGGAGGGGAAAATCTAGAGTTTTGTTTTAGACAGTTTAAATGTAAGGCACCTCTAGGCATTTCAAGCAGTTAGGTGTGTAATCTAGAATTGAGAAGATAAATTTGGGGATCATCAGCATGTATATAGTATTTAAAGCCGCAGAGAGAGGTTACGTGACACAACTGTAGATAGCTGATGAAGTAGGAAAAACATGTAAAAGTTATGGTATCTTGAAAACTGAGTGAAACAAGTTATTTCAAGAATCTGGTGTTATTGAGAGGTCAGATGAGATGAGGACTCTGAAGTGACCCTTGAATTTGCCAGATGGAGGCATTAATGATTTTAATGAGCAATCTCAATGGCATGGTTTAAACTGAAGCTTTGGAGTTGGATGAGGAGAGAATGGGGCTAAGAAGTGGAGACAGTGAGTAGAGATAGTTCTTAAGTTCTATGAAGGGGAGCTGAAAAGTGGGGTGATAGGCAGAGGGGACTGTGGGGCCAAGGTAGGTAGGTTGGTCTTTTAAAAAATTTTACTTGCATGTATTCTGCTACAAGGTAACTCCTCCTCATAGTACATTGATCTGCAGACTTGGGGTTTCATATGTGTTAACTGAATAGAAAACTACATCTAGGACCCCTCCAGCTATCCCTGCATACCCCAAGACGCCTTGACAGCAGGAAGAAGAGAAATTCCCTCTATTAGGCACATGTTCATTCAAAAAGCCCTGTTAGTGTTTTCTTGTCGGGCTCTGGGAAGACAGGAATATCATACCCTGTCCCTACTGTAAACTGCTAATGGTCCAATAGGGGAGCCCATGGTAGGTACTCCATAGTCTGTATTTGACCTTGGTCTTGAATAAGGAACAAAGGGCACTTCAGTAGAGAAAAATACCTCAGTGTCAGAGCCATCATACTGAGCAGAGTGAGGGGGTGTGAGGGGGCTTGATGGGGCCAGTCAGGAGGAGTTTGTGGGGGCGGGGAGGTGCAGAGGTGCTTTCCAGCAATTTAAGCTTGCCTAAGGAACAAAGGCAGGCTGTTTACTGAGTTCTGTTATCTAGTAATCAGATGGATTCTTCTAAATGAGAAAAAAAGAAGTGGTACAGATTTCCCCAAAATTGAGTCTTTGTGGGCTTGTGCTAGCAAATGGTGGCCTTCTTAAGGTTGATATTGTGAGCCTTAAATTTGCCTTCTCACCTAGAAGAAAGGTCCAAAATTTCCCTCATTGTTTCACCTCTTAGAATGAAGCATGCAATCAGTGTAATTGTTGCATTCAGCTATCTATTTAGGGTAACACAGGAAACTAGCAGTGCATTTTCAAGAAAAGCCGATACCATCTGTTATTAGTAATCATCAAAAACATCACTGATTATAAGCTTGCCAGTGGTCAGAGACACTCATACTAGATGAGAAGGGAAGAAAACTATACCATTTAGAATATGGTAAACCCCTTGCTCCTCTAAAAAGAAGGCTTCAATTAAACGATTTTTTTAAAGATTTTATTTATTTGGGAGAAGGAGGGGCTTGAGCAGGGGAAGGGAAAGGGAGAAGCAGATTCCCTGCTGAGCAGGGAGCCCAGTGCAGGTCTCCACCCCAGGATCGTGATCTGAGCCAAAAGCAGATGCTTAACCAACTGAGCCACCCAGGTGTCCCGTGATTTTTGGAATGTATCACTCAAGAGTACAGTGTTCTATCCTATGCCCCAAGTTTTCCCCTGTCCTTTCCCCCCAAGTACAGAATGTTGCATGTTAAGTCACACTTCTTCTGAAACTCAGTGAAAACACATAACACAGTTTTGCAGCCAAGGCAGCCAGCTCTGTGAATCTGTCCAGAGTCTGGGTCCTTGTACTGGAGGAGAGCTTAGAGATGAGGGATTGATCCAGGGCTCATCTCACAGCCACCATTCTTGCCCTCACCGTGAATACAGTACAGTTCCACATCAGCAGCCTCACTAGCATCAAGCAAAACCAAAAGATAGCTGGTTTCTCATTTCTCACTCACTGCAGAGTTCTTTAACCAAATGTCTTTGAACAGTAGTTTAACCACTGCCTGAATTTTAAAAGCTGATATTTAAGTGTGTGGCCAGTAGTTTTAAGCATTTTGGGAAATGAGTTTAATAGTCTTTAAGGGTTGCGTCTAGAAAAAGAGGTCATTTTTCTATTAAATGTATGACTTCAGTTTGGTAAATGATGGATTTTGAGTTTTGCTAAGTAGTGAACGTCCCTGTTAGTTTGGAACATGATACTCAGTAGAACGTGACACTCATCATTCCCTTGTAGAAGAGTGCTTCCGTTGACCTAAATATAGGGAGACAGAAAGTTGTCATAGCAGTAAGTACTAGAGCAGTAGGGAAGAGTATCCACTGTGATCACAAATAGCTGTGGTCCTAGCCAGTTTTTTGTTTTGCTTTTTTTTTTTTAAGCAATTTATATATCTGAAAATTTCCATGAGAATGCACACCTTTAAATACAAGGATGAGGCTAATGTTGGGAAATGTCTTTTGCAAGTATAATCTTAATGCTTTTTTCCAACTTGGTAAGTTTTCACTAACTTAGTAGTTTTTACCATAATTATGAACTAATTTTTTTTATTAATAAGACTCATGTATTTGACCCTTTGACTTAATGTTTTATTTAGTGAAATAGCTGAGGATAGGGGGGAAAACCCACTTACACTTGCTATTTTATGTGCTCCTTGGATTTTGAGCATCACTTCAAATTTTGCAGAGTGGTGGTTTTCTATCTCAGTATTTGAGTCCTGGTTATGGTTTAAATAACGAAGGCAGGAAAGGCATTTTCCTGACAGCAAGGTTTTGGTCTATTTAGGGGATATTTTTCCAACCCCTTAGGTACCTGCTCTGGAATGACTCCCTTTCAGGTGTTCAGTTCTCTGCTAATGGCTGAGTCCCAGAATCATTTAAAAATAGGACTCAGAGAAGCAGCAAAAACCCTGAACTACTGTCCTGGGGAGGCCTGACAAGCTTCATTTGTGACATCAAGGTGGAACCCATGTATACTTAGGAAGACAGTAACTCAGAGGCTTGCAGAAGCTTTTTATTAAAGGTCCAAGAGTAGGGGGCAAGTATAGGAGTCAGTTGGACAACTTAGAACAAAATGGAAAATTATCTCCTTGTTGGGGCAGAAGCCATGGTGCAAAGAGGTGCTGAAGGACAGTACAGTCAGCCTGGCATGTAAAGGATGAGAGACATGGATGGAAACAGCCCTTGTGCTCTGTTTGCATAGATCTCTTTCTCTCTCTCTTTTTAAATACACTATTTTATTTATTTTTTTAAAGATTTTATTTATTTATTTGACAGAGATCACAAGTAGGCAGAGAGAGACAGGAGGAAGCAGGCTCCCTGCCGAGCAGAGAGCCCGATGCGGGGCTTGATCCCAGGACCCCGAGATCATGACCTGAGCCGAAGCAGAGGCTTTAACCCACTGAGCCACCCAGGCGCCCCTAAATATACTATTTTAAAGCAGTTTTAGGTCCATAGCAAAACTGAGCAGAAAGTACAGAGATTTGCCATATCCCCGTCCCCTCTCCCTCCCTACCCATCTCTACAGCCACAACCATAGCCTCCCCCCACCCCACTCCCTATCACTATCCCTCAGTAGATCACCCCAGATCTGTAGTTTACATTTTGTTCACTCTTGGTATTTTACATTCTATGGGTTTAAATAATGTGTTAAGTCTTTGTCGTGTGAGGATCACATTTTAGGACTTTGATAGAACATCAAAATACAAATACCACTAAAGGCATCATTTTGTCCTCCTAAAATGCAACTGATTATTATTGAAAATTTTTTTTAAGATTTTATTATTTATTTGACACAGAGAGATCACAAGTAGGCAGAGAGGCTGGCAGAGAGAGAGGGGAGGAAGCAGGCTCCCCGCGGAGCAGAGAGCCCGATGCGGGGCTCCATTCCAGGACCCTGGGACCATGACCCAAGCCGAAGGCAGAGGCTTAACCCACGGAGACACCCAGGCGCCCCCATTATTGAAATTTTTAAGGAACTCTTTCTACATGCAAAAGAGTATTTAAATATAAGACTAAATTTTATAAACCACTGCTGTCTTAGATCTTGGACATTTTCACTTTCTTCTGGGAGTCACTTTTCACAAGAGTGAGAATAAACATAACTGAGTGACATACACACTTCAGGCACATGGTGGGGCTGATGCAACTACTCAGATGACCACTGAGCCGCAACAGTTTCCAGTCCGTAAGATCATCGTCTGTATTTCGTCTTTGAGCAGAAGGATAGTTACTACACGTCATGGATTTTCAAGGTCATTCTTAAATATTCATTATCTATAAAGTCCAAGGGCTACAAGGTGTGTTGTGAAGTTAATTTTTGGACCTCTGTCAGCTCACTCAGGGTTCCACACAAAAGGTCCCTTCCCACCCAGTATACTTGTACCAGGTTTATTTTCCTAAAGGTGGTAGTCCCTATTCACTTCTGATACTAAGAAACACTCTCCACATCTGGTCTTTCTCATTTTGTCTCTCACTATTCAGTGTGTTGTAACCAAGCTGAACCATTTTGTTCCCTTAAGACACCTCATATTTTCCTGTGATCCTTCTCCCCCTGTGGAATGTTACCTTGATGAAGCCCTTTCCAAATGATGTCATTTTTCCTTCCTTCATGATATTTGTACCACTTGTACCACTTAGCCTTGTATTTCATTGATGCTTTCCTGTTTTCCATTACTGTGTAAATTATAGAACACAGTTCATATTAGACTTGGGTTCATTTCCATGAGAATGACTAGAATTTATTGAACACTTAATATTAGGGTGATGACATTGTCATTTCCCTCACAGTACTTTTTGGATGTTATGTACACACAAATAGGTCTTTGTTTTATGTGAATAGTATCACACTATAGGTATTTTTATTTTGTCCCTGAACATGTGATGAAAATCTTTTTATGTATGTAAGTTTGTCTTTATTTTTAATGGCTACGTAATATTCTGTGAAATGGATGTAACCTGCTTGATTTAACCACCAATGGACATATTAGAAAGTTTTTAAATGTTTGATGCTATAGATAATGCTACAACAAAAGTCTTTGCATGCTTGGGCAGATAGACCAATAGATAGCTTCTTAGAAACAGAGTTACTAGGACAGAGGGTATGAGCATTTTTAACTTGTTAGTGCCAAAATGGCTTCCTAAGACAAAAATTTGTGTTTCCACCAGTGTGTGTGAGAATACCCATTTCTCCATGACTGCATTTCATATTATCAACCTTTTTAATTTTTGCCAGTCCATTGCACAGAAAATGTTCTCACTTGGATTATATTTCCTTGTTTACTAGTGAGGTTAAATATAATTTCATATGTTGGCTATTTGTATTTCTCCTCTGAGAATTATTGTTCATATCTCTTTACCAGTTTTTGTTAGGTTATCTTTTTCATAGTGAGTTGTACCACTTTTTTTTTAAATAGATTTTCTGTGGTAATCCTTTTCTCATACCTTGCAAATAGTTATTCCTAGTTTGTCATTTGACCTTTAACTTTATGGTATTTTGAGGGACTTTTAATTTTTTGGTAGGCAAATCTTTAAGTCGTATTTATGGCTTCTCCCTTAGAAAGGCTTTCCATTCCTAAGATTATAAAACTGATAGTTTTATTTATTTTTTATTTCTTTATAATTAATTTATTCTGATAGTTTTGACTTTTAATCCTTTAATTCATTTGGATTTTGAGGTTTATAATAAAGATGATGGATGGGGTGCGTGGGTAGCTCATTGGGTTGAACATCTGACTCTTGATTTCAGCTCAGGTCATAATCTCAGGGTCCTGAGATCAAGCACCCTGTTGGGCTCCATGCTCAGCCTGAAACCTACTTGAATTCCTCTCCCTCTGCCCCTCCCCCTGCTTTTGTGTTTTTATATGTGTGCACGCACACGCTTGTGCTCATGCTTTCTCGCATGAGCGCATGTTCTTTAACTCTCTGGCTAATACAGATGAGTCTTTAAAAAAATATGAAGTTAAACAAAATAAGAATAAAGATGGAGATGTAATTTTTCCCTCTTTACAACACTATTGAAACTTTTCCCACTGATGGGAAATATCAGTTAAAGACTAAAAGTCCTCTGTTTTAGGGGTGAGGGGGAATTTATTTCATCTTGATTCCTGTACCAGTACTTTGATTTATTCTTTCACCTATGTCTTAGATACTAACTTTAAAGTCACCTTGTGGACGTCATTAATTTTTTTTAATCTCTTTGGGAGTTCTATATGGACTGTATTTAACTTAATGGATTACTTGGGGAGAATGGACTTCTTTGCCATATTAAATCTCCCATTTTGCACTCAAATGTAAGTTTCTCCTACTTAGTTCTTTTTGTTCTGTTGTAAAAGTTGTTCTTTTGTAAGATTTTATAGCCTTTCCCTCTAGATCCTGTACCGTTTTGTTAGATTTCTTCCTAGGTATTTCATAATTTTTTATTGCCACTGTGAATAGGATCCTCTTTTCTATTTGGTTTCCTATTGGATTTTGTTTACTACATAATAATACCAATTTTTTATGTTTATTTCTGACCACTTTATTAGTCTTAATAGTTTTTCAGTTGATTTCTTAGATTTTCTAAGCTACAACTATATTATCTGCAGAAACAATGACAAGTTGTTTTCCCCTCATTCTTTATTTTTCTTGTCTTACTGAATTGTTAGGGATCTCTAGGATATTATTGTAGAGTAGACATAAGAAGAGGCATCTTTCTCTTGTTCTTTAGAAGTACTCCTTTCTTTTTTTTTAAAGATTTTATTTATTTATTTGACAGAGACCACAAGTAGGCAGAGAGGCAGGCAGAGAGAGAGGAGGAAGCAGGCTCCCTGCTGAGCAGATGGTGCTCAGGGGGCTGGATCCCAGGACCCTGAGACCATGACCTGAGCTGAAGACAGAGGCTTTAACCCACTGAGCCACTCAGGCACCCCACTCCTTTCTTTTTAACATTAAAATAGAAATATATTAAATATATTAAATTTGATGCTTGCTATGGATATTTGATAGTCATTTTGTCAAATTTTTAAAAATTCTTCTGTTTTTCACTTTCTGAATATTTTATCAAAACTCAGTGTTTATATCAAATTGACAATTGCTGAGATAAGCATTTTTTTTCTTTAATCTGTTAATGCAGTGAGTTATCTTAAATTATTTTTCCTGTTGTACTAGTCTTGCTTCCTTGGATTAAATGCTACTTGGTCATGATACCACTGGATACCATGATATTACTTGGTCTTTTTAATGCCTTACCACTAAATTTGATTTTATTTAGAATATTTGTATCTATATTCATAAGCAAAATAATTGGGCCTGTACTTTTTTTTTTCCTTTTTTTTCTTCTATTTCTTCTTGCTGTGTAATACTTTTTATACTTTAGAGCTAACATTGATTCATAAAACTATCTGAGCCTGGTGTCTTTGAAGATGACATTTTGACTACTTTTTAATTTTAATTACGATATTCAAGGGCTGTTAATATCCTGAGCACTTCTCTCTAATTGTGACCAAGTTGTTAATTTCACGAGACCTCAGGGTTTTTTTCACTGTTATTGAGAAATAATTGACATACCTCGCTGTCTGAAGATGTACAGGATGATGGTTTGTTTTACATATACTGCAAAATGATGAGCACAGTGGGTTCAGCTAACATGCATTTTCTCGTATAGATACAATAAAAAGAAAAGGAAAAAAAATTCTCCTTGTGATGACAGCTGTAAGGATGTATTCCCTTAACAACTTTCCTGTAGATCATATGGCAGTGTTAGCCGTAGTCATTACGATGGACATTAGTTACATCATGGGACGCCTGAGTGGCTCAGTTGGTTGGATGATGTACGTTACATCCCTAGTGCTTACTTCTAACTGGAAATTTGTACCTTTTGACTACCTTCCTCCAATTCTCCCTCCTCCCATCCTCCACTTCTGGTGACCACAGATCTAATCCCTTTTTTCTGTGAGGTTGGTGTTTTTGTTTAGATTCCACATAGAAGTGAGATCATACAATGTTGTCTTTCTCTGACTTATTTCACTTAGGTAATGCCTTCCAGTCCTTCCGTATTGTCCCAGATAGTAAGATTTCCTCGTTTTTTTAATGGCTGAATAATAATTATCCATTGAATATATACACATCTTTATTCACCCATGGACACTTAGGTTGTTTCCGTGTCATGGCTGTTGTAAATAATGCAGCTGTGAACATGGGAGTGCATATATCTCTTTGACATAGTGTTTTCATCTCCTTTGAATATATTCCCAGAAGTGGAAATTGCTAGGTCAAATGGTAGTTCTATTTTTAATTTTTTTTAGGAACCTCCATAATGCTTTTCATAATGGCTGTGCTTGTTTACAGTCCCACCAACAGTGCACAAGGGTTCCCTTTTCTCCATATCCAAGCCACCTCTTATTATCTCTTGTCTTTTTGATGATGGCTATTCTAACACGTATGAAGTATTATCTCATTGTGGTTTTAATATGTATTTCCCTAACAACTAGTGACACATCTTTCTATGATGTAAAATCATAAAAAGTATTTTTTTGTATTTTATTGGCCATCTATGTATCTTCTTAGGAAAAATGTCAGTTCAGGTCCTGTGCCCATTTTTTAATTGGGTTATAGGTTACCCTTGAATAACATGGGTTTGAACTGTGTGTGTCCACTTAAATTTTGAATGTTTTTCAGTAAATAAGGTACAGTTCCATAAATGTATTTTCTCTTGGAATTTTCTTAACATTCTCTTTGCTCTAGCTTATTTTATTGTAAGACACTAGTATGTAATATGTATAACATATAAAATACATGTTAATCAACTGTTTGTTATGGGTAAGGCTTCTTGCAGTCAACAATAGGCTATTAGTAGATTTTAGGCCAGAGTTACACATGAATTTTGACTGTGTGGTACTTGGTACCGCTAACCTCCATGTTACTCAAGAGTCAACTTTTTTTGCCATTAAATTATAGGAGTTCTTTGTGTGTGTATATATACTTTTTTTTTTTTAAAGATTATTTACTTGAGAGAGAGTGAGAGCAAGTGGACACGAGCAGGGGATAGGAACAGAGGGAAAAGGAAAAGTAGACTACCTGCTGAACAGGGAGCCTGACTTGGGGCTCCATCCCAGGACCCTGGGACACAACTGAGCCACCCAGGCGCCCCTAAGTTCTTTGTATATTTTAGATATTAACCCCCTCTATCAGATACATGGTTTGTGAATATTTTTGCCCATTCTCTAGACTGACCTTTCATTTGATTTATGATTTCTTTTTGCCATGCAGAAGCTTTTCAGTTTGATGTAGTCCCACTTGTTCATTTTTTTAAATAAACAATTATTTGAGAGAGAATGAGAGCAGAGCAAGGAAAGAGCAAGAGGGAGAATAACAGACACCCTGCTGAGTTGCCAGTGTGAGACTCAATTCTATGACCCTGAGATCATGACCTGAGCAAAAATCTATAGAGTCAGACACTCAACTGAGCCCTTCAGGTGCCCCTATTTTTTGTTTACTTTTGCTTCAGGTATGATTTCCAAAAAATCATGTCGAAGAACTTACTCCCCATGTTTTCTTCTAGGAGTTTCATGGTTTTAGGTCTTAAACTTAGGCCTTTAATCCATTTCAAGTTAATTTTTGTGAGTGCTATAACTTAGGGGTCCAGTTTTGTGCTTCTACATGTGAATTTCCACTTATCCCACCATCATATATTAGAATATTGAGTATTGGCACCCTTGGCACATTTTAGTTGGACTGTTTATATTTGGGTTTGTTTCTGGTCCCTAGATTCTTTTCTCCTGATCTATTTGTCTATTTTTATGCCAGTGCCATAATGTTTTCAAGACTATAGCTTGAAATCAAAGTGTGATGCCTCCTGCTTTTTGTTCTTCTTTCTCAGGATTTCTTTGGCTCTTCGGGGTATTTTGTGGTTCCATATAAATTTTAGGAGTGTTTTCTCTATTTCTGTAAAAAATGCCAGTGGGCTCTTAATATAGGAATTGGGCTGAATCTGTAGCTGGCTTTTAGTATTTTAACAATATTCTTCCAATTGATGGACATGAGATCTTTCTCACTTATATGTGTCTTTGAATTTCTTTCATCAGTGTCTTAGTTTTCAGAGTAGAGATCTTTGACCTCCTTGGTTAGATTTGTATCTAAGTATTTTATTGGTTTTGATGCTATTATAAGGGGATCTGTTTCCTTTCCAGAAAATTCGTAAAGTATCAGTTTTCTTAATAGTAAAATGGGGATAACTAAAGCTAACTCCCAGTATTGTTGTAAGGATTAAATGATATAATTGCTTACTGTAATTATGCTTCACAGATTTAAATGGTCATTAGTAGTAACAACTGATGTTACTGTTATCCCTCAAGTGGATGTCATGTGGTTATCTTCATTATCCCCTGCTGTTGCAAGTTGGGTGGTAAACTCCATACTGGAGAGAGATGATACAAAGATTAGCTTATGGTCTGGCCAACAGCAGTAGGCATCAACTCAGTGTGACACACCCCTTTGGGAGTCCAGATCTCCCTCAGGACTAGAGCTGCTACGTGCAATGCTCTCTTACACAGGTGAGGAAGCACCACCTCTGTTGTACAAGGAACCCATGGCAGGGGCTGTGTGTGCGCACCTTGGACATGTGGAGTTTGTTCTCCACCTTGGGTATGATTATTTAGGTTAGTTAATGAAAGATCTTAAAGTTGAATGGAAAGATGACCTTTTTAAAAAATTATTTGAAAAATCAGGATTGTAATATATGAAGAGCTGTGGTTTAAGTGACTGATCCTAAGAACATTCTGTAGGGGTTTTGTTGCTTATTTGGCAAATACTTAGGAGTCTGGTGTCAGTCCTTTTGACAGGAGTGTAAAATGTCAGGCTGGGATAAACTAGATGTATGAATTAGAAAATGGAGGCTTGCAGCATTCTCACCAGCAAGCACAATATGGTTTTTTCCAGTCTTTTTACTTCAAAATCCCTCATCTGATATTTAAAATGTATTTATGTTGAGTCATTTCTTTCTCTCTTACTGGAGAACCAAAAGATCATGAAATGATTCTGCAGAGCCAGTAGCATTACGTTCAGTTTCTTTTTTTGTATATATCAGATAAGAGACTTGCAAATGGAAGTAGGGCCACCTCACATCCTCTGTATAGTCATGGCAGTGATGTTTGCCTTTTTGTCACTGATGCAACATTTATTAGTTCATAAACCCATTTCCAAAGAACCTAAGGGCTTTTTGATGAAAGGTGACTATAGGAAGAATGAAGTTAGTTTTTAACAGGCTGCTTTTGTTTTTATAAACGTTTCTTTCCTTCTTTGTAGTGTTTAGAAAGTACTAGTTTCTGAAGTGTGTTGCGAAGTGAGGGTGAGGAGGCTGACAGGCCAAATGGAAATGAATGCATATATTTGGAGTTGGGATTTCTTAGTCTTCAACTAGGAAGGGAAAATAGAAGTTTCGAGGTTCATCTCAGCTTAAGCCTATAAATTGTTCTTTCAACCATACCTTCTGGTTGGAGAAAAGCTCACGCATCTGAGGAGTTAAAGCCCCTGAAGAGGCTGACTTTCGGTAAACCGTACTAGTAACAGAAGTGAAAAGGCCACAGTTCAGAGTTGCATGTACATCCGATAGACTAGGGAACCTTGTACACCTCCCGGCTTTTACTCACTGCCGTCCTCCTGTAGCCGGCAGGCCTCAGTAGCTAGTCTTTCCAGTGAGCCTAAGAAAAGTTGTCCACACATTTTGAGATTTTTACAGTATTTAAATACTTCTTCAAGAGGGGGTATTTGTCCTGTCACAGAGTGACCATGGAGCAGGGCCAGGACTCGGGCCCTGGGTACATGCCTGGCTGTATTCATTAGTAGCCCTGTAGCAGTGTTGTGGTTCTGGTTATTGTTTCTAGCTCTTACTGTATTCTGCTTTTACCATTAGAAGTACCCATAATTTCATGAGATTTTTAAGATGTTACTTTTATGATATGCATTATATGTCATATATTTTTAAAATATACTATTACATATAATTAATGTTACCATTACATTATTTTAAGTACCAATGACTTCTTTTTCCAGAGCAATCATGAAATTTCACAGTATGAAAATGGAAGAAATCAACAAAATTATTCGTGACCTTTGGCGAAATACCTATCGTGGACAAGGTAATTGACATGGTTTGTCGGGAATGGTTTTTCCAAAGCCATGTCCCTAGCTCTTGCCACATAGGATCTCTCATCATGCCAGCATTATCACCTGGACCCTTTCTGAATATCTCTTTGAGATTTTCTAAGAATTCTTATCTTGACAACATCATGTAGCAAGAAAAAGAAAATGCAAAGTTTTCTATTCCAGAGCCTGACAGGACTTACATATTTGGCTATATACATACTACATTTAACTGATGACCTAATAGATTCTGTTGAAGTGTAGATAGGGATAAACTGAAAGACGATAAGAAGAAAACCAGCAGGAGGAAACTCTTAATAGGGGAACTAAGAAAGGCAGAGCTGAGACTGAGGGTTGGGGCATCTGGGTTGCTTTTGTGTCCTGAACCTTCTCAGCCAGTTTGAGTGGTAATGTCAGCTCATATGTTATTTCAAAGGCTTACTTCATATTTGCAAATGACAAACGG
This sequence comes from Enhydra lutris kenyoni, assembly GCF_002288905.1. Lineage (NCBI taxonomy): Eukaryota > Metazoa > Chordata > Mammalia > Carnivora > Mustelidae > Enhydra > Enhydra lutris. The sequence continues at coordinate 7,700,256 of NW_019154089.1, read as the reverse complement.
CTGCGGAGTGTAGGTTCCTCTGAAATCATCTTCTTTTTGTGTCAGATATTGAATACATAGAAATTCGATCTGATGCCGATGAAAATGTATCAGCCTCTGATAAAAGGCGGAATTACAACTACCGCGTGGTAATGCTAAAAGGAGACACGGCCTTGGATATGCGAGGACGATGCAGTGCTGGACAAAAGGCAGGTATCTCGAGAGCCCCGGGAGCCACCTATACACAGAGAATTGACAGGGAGAGAGTACTGTTGGTGCCATGAAAGCACCCAGGGCTGCCCAGGAATAGTGAGAAGCTCCTCGAAGCGCTCTTTGTTGCCATATAAGGTTGATCAGACTCACCTATCCCGTTCCACTCTTCCAGTTCTAACCAGCATTTCCTGCACCATTAGGTGGTCTTTTAGGAGAAGGGTCTGAAACATTCTCTTGTGATAGGCCTTATGTAGAACAAGCAGCTAACAATCCTTGTTTCATTATACTCCTTATGGGAACAAAGTTACTATATCATCAGTTGTAAGACATAACACTATTTTATGTGCCACCAAGAAAGAAAAAGAATGGAACCATAATTGCAAGAGTGTGTCCTGATTTCGAGTGATCAAAAGTGGGGAAGGATGTTAGAAACAATGACCTGTAGTATCACCAAACGAGATCCTAGGTTGAGCCAGATGAGGCATTAAAATATAAAACTCATTGAGAAAGCAGCCCCATCACAGGACTGAGTCCCCACCCCTCTCCTCCCTCAGCCTAGCCTTTGGGCCTGTAGATCCTCTAAAAGAAAGGTCTGCTAGGGACATCTGGCTGGCTCAGTTAGTAGACCATGCACCTTTGATATTGGGGTTGTGAGTTTGAGCCCCATGTTGGGTGTAGAGATTGCTTAAAAATGTTAAAAGAAGGGTTTGCTAGACCAGAATTCATGACACCCTCAGCAGCTAGGCCAGGCACTTGGCTCCACATGTGGCTCTGGCACATCCCTATGTTGGATAGGGAGCACAGAGCAAATCAGAAAGAGGAATAAAGCTTTAAAGAGTCAGGAAAATTGGACCTGCATCCTTGGGAACAAGGCTGGGTTCCTTTGTGCACAGGTCTGTAACCAAGACGGTCTGGATTCTTGAGCTTCCTCCTTTGAGATTAGAAGCAGATTATATTTCAGAACACTTCTGGACCCCCCAGTTTTCTTAACAAAATCTTAAAATTCTCAAAATGGCTGCTCACATTATCTGAGGTATTTCATAGTTTTCAGTTTTTGCTTTAAGAGTCCTGTGTGTATGTATTTTGTTGTCAGCCCAGACAGCAGATACCAATTTAAGGCACTTGCAGATTATTATCTTAATCATAGTTTGCAAAAATGACAAATTTGTGATCTATAATCAGTATTCCTACTTGCTTTGGTGATTTTTAGTAGTTATGAATAAGAAAAAACAGTTTGAAACCCTTCCCTTTGGGTTAAGAATACTTTGGAAATTATTTGAACAAAGTAGATTTCCCAAAGATACTCTAAAATTACAAAAATTAGCAGTAATTGCTTCCTTGGTGTTGGGGAAGAAGACAGACTAATAGTTTGGTAGAGGTGGGCCAGGAACTTCATTTAGACTCTACCCTAAGTACATGGTGGTGGAAGTAGCAGTGGGGTTCAAATACAGGAAGGAAGTGTCTTCCCCAAAGGGCCCAGCTCTGATCCTGACCTCTGCAGTCTCCCAGCCTGCCCTGGGCAGCAGAGAGAAGCTGTAAACTGTTCTGTCCCTCACTGGTGCTCCTTTTGCTCACAGGTTCAGGGGATGGGGTATTGACAGCTCACACACAAGTGGTTTATACTTACTAGACTGTTCTGTCACTCTTAATTCTGTGTCCCTTATGCCCTCAGATGGCTTCAGCCGCATCTGAGGGTTTAAGTATTGGGTTTCTATTAACCAAGAAGTGCCTCCAAGTGTCAGTTCCTTGGATGGCTTAAATAAAACCATACTTCTGTACTTCTGATACACTGACCCAGGAATATTCTTTCTCTCTCTGTTGGCTTGCTCAAACTTATGCACGTAGACATTTAAGTGTAGGTAAGGTCACAGTATCCGGTGCCCCTTTTACACCATGGAACATAGAGATATCAAGATAACTCAGAGATAAGTTGTGTGTGGGGGACTCTGGAAGATGTCATGTGTCCACGTGTCCTAACTAACCTTATTATCAGGAAAATAAAATATCCAGGTCTTGAATTTTTAACATTGTTAAACTGTTACTCAAATTACTAGTTAGAGATAAAGGGTGATGCATTTCAGATTCAAACCTGGGCCTTCAAGTTTCATTGTAGCTGACAAGATTTGTGTGTATTTGAGGTAGTGAGATCACCATTGGTTTTAGCATTTTATTTCACTGCCAATGACAGGCTGAGATAAGTACCCGATGGCTCACCTTCTGGAAGGGTTTAAACATCTGGTCACAGTGCCATGCTCTCTCAGATAAAAGAGCAGTGATTTACCTAAGGTCAGTGAGCCCATTACATTGCTCCCTTTCCCTGACCAAGATATTAGGCCAGGTCTGCCTACTTTCCTAAAAGTGAATGAGGAAAAGGTCTGTGCACTACAGCTCAGCTCTCATGCTTTATACCAGGTGTTAGCCTCCCTCATCATTCGCCTGGCCTTGGCTGAAACGTTCTGCTTGAACTGTGGCATCCTTGCCTTGGATGAGCCAACAACAAATCTTGACCGAGAAAACATTGAGTCTCTTGCACATGCTCTTGTTGAGTAAGTATCTCCTAACCTGAGGGCAGGTTATGATAGAACTCTTTGTCTTACTTTAAAAACTATAGTGAAAACCCTGTCTGGATGTGTCTTCCTTGGGGAAGCTGGTTGGTGGCAGACCTTAAGCTTTACCTTTGATAGTAATTCTTCAGATGCTTAAAAAAAGAACTAGGTGGGGAACAGCAGTCCCAGACACATCCTGCATCTCCCCGAGTGTGTTCATAGGGAAACTGAAGGGTTTCCTGGTTTGGTTTTTCTGTAAACCACCCCCCCACCCAGCAGTGCCCACGTGTCACGTAGAGGACTTACCATGCCCTGCTAAAACATTTGTAGGTGCTGACAGTGGATTTTGGCCCATCTCCTCAGTCCTGTGAAGAATGATAACTCTTACTCAAAAAGTGTAATAGTGGTTAAGTAGAAACTAGAAAGTAAAATCGTACACACCTTTGCCACATTCACATGCCCTTGGTACAGGCTCCAGGGATAGGCACCCATTGCTGAAAAACTGTGCTGGCAGAGGAAGGGCACTTTCTCCTTCCTGAAGAAGCTATTTTGCGTACTCTGGCTCCAGATACATTCTTTTTGGCAGAGCTGATAGTGAGGGGACCCCTTTCTCAGCCATCTCTCAGTAGTCTAATGTGGCCAGCGCATGAGGGCTACTACTTTAGGAAGCCACGTGCATCCAGCTTCAGGCAAAGGAGAAAGAAATGATTAGTTAAAAGAAAAAGTCTGATTTCAGTCTCATAGCTAGGTACCTCAGCATATAGATAATGAGCAAAAATGTTCCCAATACACCCACTCAGGCCTCCTGTGTGTCATACCAATGATGCATCTAGTGACTGGTGGTGGCAGAATTCTAAGTAGACCCAGCTCCTAAGAAGGCAGTGGGGCTTGCAAATGTAATTTCCCTTGCCTGTAGTTGGTTTTTTTTTTTTTTCTTTTCTCCCAGAGAGAATTAGTAACAGGTCACAAAAACCCCAGACAAAGGAATAATCCAGACTCCTAAAGTTGAACAGCACAGATACTAAGGAAAATTAAGTAAAACATTTCTACCTGCTTTAGTAAGAAGAGCTTTATGTTCTGGAAGAAACTACATCATATATTCTTATCAGTGCCTATGTCAGACCTAGGTGAAGAATCACTTCAGGCACCTGTGCTGTCTGGAAAGGAGATGGGACTCCTACCTGGAGGGTTTGAAGGCCTGGGTCCAGCCCAGCCCTCTCCAATTCCTATAGGACTGGCAGAGGCCCTGGTCATCACATTGTGTCATGTATCTGACGAAGTTCTCAGTGGCTTTTTACCTAAAGGGAAGGATTATTTGTGCTCTCCAGTAATAAAATGTTCCAAATACACTGTTTCAGGATAATCAAGAGTCGCTCGCAGCAGCGCAACTTCCAGCTTCTGGTCATCACGCATGATGAAGATTTTGTGGAGCTCTTAGGCCGCTCTGAATATGTGGATAAATTCTACAGGATTAAGAAGAACATTGATCAGTGCTCAGAGATTGTGAAATGTAGTGTTAGCTCCCTGGGTTCTTATGTTCATTAAAAATAGTCACGATTTTTGCCTTAGAAACACAAGTCCTCAGGCAACTGCTTATTTCTGGTATCAACTGAGTCAGTAGGAAAATCTGGCCTCTCAGAGGAGCTTTGCATCTAGGATTTTGAATGAGAAGTTCTACCATCATTAAAATTGTTTCAAATGAAATTTGGACTGATTTCCTGAGCTTCAGCTCCCTGCAGGCAGCCCCTGATATGCCTTGGTGGGGGGGAGGGGTCAGTAGCAACACAGTTGGATTCTGCTCCCCTGCTTCCTGGTACCTGAGCTCAATTCACTCAGCTTCCACTTTTCAGTGGACTTTGGGAGAAGTAGATTCTCACTGTCTGGATAATGTGAATTACAACTGAGCATTCATATCTGAAGATGACCAGAAATGAAGAGGTTTTAGTATTTCAGTCTGCTTTTAATTTTATAAATCCAGGAAGTGACCTTAACCTCCCTTACTGGCTGTCAGTTTCCCCAAGTAAAATTCAAAGTAGTCACATGGGGGCATTAGAGTTTCAAGGACCTTTAAATAATCATGTAACTCAGTTTGTCCCGTCTTCCCTCCCTACATGCTCCTGTCAGGGAGCCATCCAAACTTGGGGCTCAGTCTAGGCAGATGAAGTTCTCCACTGTGCACATCTACCTTTGGAAAGCTCTGATCAAGATCAGGCCTCCCTTGGCTTGGGGCATGATCTGCCATCATGAAGAAGTCTGTTCCTCTCTACATCTGTCCTGTGTATCATCTCCGGTTCATGAACAATGCTGATTGTTCATCCAGTGTGCATTACAGTGTGGAGAGCAAACAAGACCCACCATATCCTAGCCTCCTCCTAGTGGGGTCCAACCAGACCTGGAAAAGTAGGACTCATTCTCATTACAGATGTCATTTCTAACAAAAATCTAGTCACACTTTTTTCCTGGAATTGCCAGCTGACAATGGGAAGCTTTTCCCAAGCATGACGCTCAGAATGCTACCAAGTCACACACTGCTGAATTGGACCTTGGAGTGTTATCTTTCTGAATCTCAGTCATGTGGCACAACTTTTTGTGCCACCTGTAACTCTCCTGAGCAAGCAGTACAGACAGGCCTTCTCAACCAGGGTGTGCAAAGAATCAAGCCCTGTGGCCCTCAGCGAAGTCCTCATCCCTAGAGCTTGTGAATGTTCCCTCATGTGGTAAAGGGGACTTGGCAGATTTGATTAAAGGTAAGGAGCTTGTGTCAGGATTGTCCTGGTGGGCCCTAAATGTAATGGTGACTAGCCTCATTCAGACAGAGCATGTGTGTTGCCAGAGAAAGTGGCATGCTAACTGAGGCCACAGGGCTGTGCTTGGAAGGAGGAGGAAGGGCTGTGTGCCATGCTCTACAGGCAACCAGGAGAGGCTGAAAAAGGAATGCTCTCCCCTCAGAGCCTCCAAAAGGAAGAGCCCTGATTTGGGGGTTCTGATCTCCCAAATCGTGTGAGAGAATTGGTTTATGGTGTTTTAAGCTGCTTAGTGTGGGCTACTTTGTTACAGCAGCAGTAGGAAACTCATACTGTATCCATTGTATATAATCAGTTTCTGTGCATCTAATGTGATCTCAGTTGATCCTTGCACAACATAGGTTTGAACTCTACATATACTGGGGTTTTTTCCCCCAGTGAAGTACAATATTGTAAATGTATTTCCTTTTCATTATGATTTACTTAGTATTTTTTTCCTCTAGTTTAACTTCATGCTAACAATACAGTATGTAATATGTATAATATAGAGAATATGTGTTTTGTCAACTGCTGATATCATCAGGCCTCAGTCAGCAGTACAGTATTAATAAAGTTTTGGGGTAGTCAAAAGTTACACATGGGTTTTTGACTGCACTGAGGGGTTGGTGCCTCTAGCTTCTGGGGTTCATTGTTCAAGGGCAACTATAGTTACATACTATCTGTGAGAGAACTTAAAAAAGAGTTACTTGAATCATTTTCTGTGTTCTGTTACTCACATGAAGAACCCTGGTTGAGAAAGCCTGGTCCAGATTCTCACCCAATCCTTGGATCAAAGGGCTAAGCAGCACAGCCACCACTCCTACCATCTACTTCCTGTCCACAGACTTATAAGTTTCGGCCATCCTAATTTGCCTTGAAAAACAAAATTACCCTATTTACCAAACTAGCATGATATCCACAAAGGTACCAGTCTCAGAGCAAAGATCCAAGAATTTGTAAATTAACTAGAAGCACTTCAATTCCAGCCATACATTAAACATACACAATAACTAATAGTTCAGGAATTCAAGAATATTTCAAAATGTGATAATTCTGTTCATAAATCATCACCATAATAAAGCCAAAGAGGAAAAAATTCTGATAGACACCACAAACTTTTTTTTTTTTTTGGTGCAATACTTTTTTTGTTTTGCAATGCAGTTTTTTAAATTTTTTTTTATTTTCAGCGTAACAGTGCAAAAACAATACTGTTACGCACATTTTTTTTTAATAAAATTCAGTATCTCCTAGCTTTAACAAAACTAAAAATTTTGCAGACTTTTAAGATTTTATTAGAAAGCAAGTGAGGGGAGGGGCAGAGGGAGGAGAGAATCTCAAGCAAACTCCCACAAGCACAGAGCCTGATGGAGGCTTGCTCTCACAACCCTCACCTGAGCAGAAATTAAAGAGTCTGAGGTTTAACCGATTGAGACAACCAGGCACCCCCAAAATATTTGTCATCAAATCAAAATTAAAGTCATCTTAATAGCAAAAGAGGAAGCATTTCCCATTAGATAAAAGACATGAGATCTTCCATCAACAGGTTTCTGAAAGTGCTAGTCAATTACAACATGGAATGACAATAAGGGCAATACAAGATAAATGCAGGCAATGAAATAGTTATTTACAAATTGAAAGACTTACCATTCCCAGATGGAGCTTCTCTTATAGCCCTTCTGAGAGTGGCTCCCTTCCCATTCCCCTTGTACCTGTGCCATGAAAGTGCGGTAGGTGCCCTTCTGTTCATTTCTGCTTCTAGATCACTCTTCATTCAACACCCCTGCTTCACATGAGGGGTGAGTAGGCATCACAGGGTGGAGATGAAGAATAGGAGGCAAAGTCATAAGCTAAACCCGAGCACCGCCACTCCCTGGCTCTGGGACCCTGGGCAAGTCATTTATTCCCTTTTACGTCCATTTCCATATCTTTCACGTAGGTAAAACAGCTGGAGGATTGTTAATACTGGAGATTGTTAATGAGGATTAAAAGACTATAGACTGCACATAAGTATCAGGTGGCTGTTCAAGAAAAACCTGTCTTTAGTTTACTCTTTCCTGTTTCTGTTCTTCTGTGCCCAGCCTGCTCAACCCCTTATTCACTGACAAATTTAGACCCCTGTTTGCAGTCATTCCCCAGGTCTAATTTCATAATCACAGTGATTTCAGCATTCAAATGATAATATAACACTGGCCTCTCTGCTCCCTTCCTGCACTGAAAAGACACTCCATAGTCTTACTCCAGAGTCCAGTCCTTTCAGTAACAAAAATTGCAGCTCTCCATAATCTCACTGTTAAGCACCTCGCTCTCCAAAAAGCACCTGATACATTCACAGTTCACTCTTGGGGATTCCAACCCTAGTAATTCTTTGAGTCCCGCAAGGTTTCAGGTCCTCGCCTCCCTCGTACCTTTTTCTCTCCTTCTACAGCTTAGACTCTGTGGCCCATCACTCTATCACTGTCTGGCACAGACGCTCGACTGTCTTGCCCAGGCTCTGTCAGACTCCTGCCAACCCCCAACACTGCTGAAAGAGAAGCCGCTTCTCCCTGCACATGCAGTTTCCCTGGCCTACTGAAGGGGCAGCCCTCTGGTGCTCAGTCTGCTCCTTTTGGCTTCTCTGCACTCACTTGTTTGGAGATTTCATCCATCCAGCTTTAAAAATATCTTAGGGTTCTCCTCAGAGTAGAACCTGAAATGATTCCAGTGAAAGGAAACCAGAGACTAGGAATTTTGTAAAGAGCAAACAGCCAACATAGAGTGTGTTCTTAAGCCAGTTACCACAGTTGGCAACTGTAGTCTAATCCCACAGGAACACTCAGGGAAATGTGGCAAATACATGCCTCAGTGCTTTCTCACATAAGGGGCAGGAGGGCTGTGGTATTACATGCCACCTCCCAAGAGCCACTAAAGGCCATTGCGGGACAGGACAGCCTACTGACATGCCATGTGCACCTTCCACAGAGCTGCCTTTCACACTTAAAAAGTAAAAACAAATACTAAAAGAAAATCCTTTGACGAAGATACAGTTAACAGCAACAGACAAAAGTGGGCAGGAATACACCGGAAGTTCTTTTGATAGAGGCAGGGCACTGACAGCGCTTTCCCCAGGCCCCTAGATGCTGACTCCTCAGATGTGTCTTCAGTCCAGATCTTGTCTAAACTCCTGACTCAGAATCAGCTGCCTACTGGACATCTAGTTGCACTTGAATATCTAACAGACATCTGAAACTTAAAATGACCATAATCAATCTTTCCCCCAGAACCTGCACCTCCCATAGGCTTTCAGTTAATGGCAACTCCACTCTTTCAATTGCTCAGGAAAAAACTTGGCATCATCCTTCAGATTTTATCTAATGTCCCAAATCCAATGCCTCAGTTTAATACCCTGGGTTCAACTTTCAGAATGTATCCAGAATCTGACCATGTCTTACCTTCTCAACTGCCACTGTTCTGGCCCAAGTCATCACCATCTCAAACCTGAATAATCTGAGGAGATACCTAACTACTCTGACTGGCGGGTCCTGCCCCCAGCCCTCTGTTCTCAACACAGCTGTCAGTCATCTTCGTAAGAGTAAACCATCTCGATGTGTTTCTCACAGGGGTGTGGGTAATTCTGAGACCACTTTATACATGAAAATCAAACACACATGTATATTGTAGATAATAAGGACCAAGTTTTTCACTGTTAGAGAATTACATCTATATCAGGAAAGGGAAAAGACTCTACAAAGAACCCTGAAATATTGGACTGAATCCAAATTGTCAGTGTAAATTTACAGCTTTAGTATATAAAGAGTGTCTACTTCCTTTAGGGAAGTAAAGGAAGGAAATAAGGGGGGTGAGGGAGTAGGTAGGGAATAGTCAAGACTGACAAAAATCAGTCGTCCATAAAGGCAATGAGAACAATGGCAAAAACTGGTAAGCTTCTTCAGAACTTTGGAAATTAACTAAAGGCTTGCAATAAGCCAAGGAGTGTTTATTCCAGGAAAACAATCTCAGGAAAGCCAGTGGCTTTGCCCCACTCCCTGTCTCTGTGGTAGCTTTGAAAACCAGAAGCCCCATAGCTACAGAACCTGTGAAAACCTGCAGTGACTAGAAAGACCAGAATGGACTGGAGCTCCCCAAAATCTTCAGCTGCAGAGAACCGCCCCTATTTGACCTGTCTGGCAGCTCACTGAAAATCTCCATCCTCGGGGCTGGTCTTTATTTGACCTGATTCAAGCTCACTCTGCGAACAGCCCTAACTGCTGTAGGCAATCAGTGGTCCTTGGCTAAAACTGCAGCTGCCTGAGACAGCATTACGAACTGGAACCAACAGCAAGGTAACCAACAAACCTGAAAGAAAAAATTAGAGGAGGAGATGTCTGTGGTGGCTTTGACAAGCTACCACATATTCCTGGGAATCTAGATGTTCATGTGAGTGTCACATTTTTGTGCATACTCAGGAAGGCCCTGAAAAGACCCTAAGCTCTGACCTTGAAACTATTCATGCAATCAGGTGAAGGTGAAGGTGAAGGCATAGCTGCCAATTGCCTGTGGAAGCACTGAGGATGTGACGGAACAAATTATCTCCCTCACACAGACACGTACCCAGACACAGCCCTTCAACAAATGCTTGGAAACTTAGTTCAAGACATTAAATGAAATCTCTGTCCAATCATTAACGATCACTAAGCTGAGAATTCAGTGACCACACATAACAAAGAATACAGATTTACAAAATTAGTCAGGGAAAGGAGGCTTCAGGTCCTGGATGATGATGATTGTAGGAAGACCCTGAACTCACCTCCTTCACGGACACTCCAAGTTCATACGTACTTATAGAACCATTCCTCCTGAAGAGCTGAGGGCTGAATAAACCACTTTTGCACAAAAACAGGGAGATCACATAGAGAATGGCAAGACGTACACATGGTACTGAAACGAAACTTAACCCTGACCCTATAAGTAGCATGGGGAGGGACAGTACTGAGAGACCAGAAGCAGATTCAGCTGTCTGGGTACAGAAAAGAAAACAAAAACAAAACAAAAAAAAGAGCAACTTGGCTTAAAAGAGCAACTAGAATATAAAAGATCGAGGTCCAGAACTCTGCCAGATGGTAGGGGAGTTGCTGGAACTCTGTCTGGCTCAGAGAGCCTGGCGAGCACCAAGGTTTACGTCCCCCTTCCACCTTGAGAAGGTGGATGGGAGCAGGCTCTGGGCACCATTCCCAGTCTCCTTCCTCCATGAGCCCTGAGCCTTTACCCCACACCAGCTCAAACTATCCCACCAAGAAGGCCCCAGTGTGGCACACACCAGGACACCCCTGGTGAGCACTCATTATAGTTCCAGCCATCATGCCAAGGTGACACAGCTGCAGGGCACCCAGAAACACTCCAAACCCACACTGCTTTGGCTACAGATGACCTCCTATGACAACCCGTGTGGACGACCATCCAGCCTGCACCCACCACAGCTCCAGCCACCCAGGCAGGACACCCTGGCTTGTACCCACATCAACTTCAGCTATCCTGTCAAGGAACCCTCCGCATGTAGAGCCCAGGGAAACCCCCAGCTTAAACCCACCTCAGGGGGCGCCTGGGTGGCTTAGTCAGTTAAGCCTTCAGCTGAGGTCATGATCTCAGAGTCCTGGGCTCAGCAGGGAGCCTGCTTCTTCCTCTCCCTCTGCCTGCTGCTCTGCCTACTTGTGCTCTCTCTCTACCTCTCTCAAATAAAGTCTTTTTAAAAAAAACTAAACAAAAAACACCCACCTCAGCTTCAGCTCTCCTGTCAGGGTACCCTCTATGTGGAGGTCCTCAGAACCATGAAGTGCCTGGAAACCTCAGCCCATGCCAGCCACAGCTCCAGCCAGCCAGCCAAAATTGCCAGGCTCACACAGTCTATACAAGGGATGACTATACATAAGACCATTTCTTCAAGTATAGAAGAAGTAGCTGTTCCACATGGCTGACAGAAAAAAAACACAAAAAGTCAAGCAAATTAGAGAAACATAATCCAAATGAAAGAAAAAGATAATACCTCAGAAAAAGAACCAAATGAAATGGAAATAACCAATCTACCTGATAAAGAGTTCAAAGTAATGGTCATTAAAGGAGCTCACTAGACTGCAGTAAATAGTAAATGAACTTAGTGAGAACTTCAACAAAGAGGGGGAAAGAAGGGTTGAAGAATATAATAACCAAAATGAAAATTACACTAGAGAAAATCAGCAATATATTAAAGGATGCAGAAGAATGAATCAGCAATCTGGAAGACAGGGTTATGGGATGCAGTCAAGGTGAACAGCAAAAAGAAAAATGTTTTTGAGAGGATAGGTTAAGGGATCTCTTGGAGAACATCCAGTGAACAAAAATTTGCATTGTAGGGGTTCCAGAAAGAGGAGAGAGAAAGGGGCAGAAAACTTATTTGAAGAAAAAGCATCTGAAAACTTCCCTAACCTGGGGAAGGAAACAGACATCAAGGTTCAGTAAGCAGAGAGAATTCCAAACAAAATGAACCCACAGAGGTGCACATCATGACATATGATAATTAAAATCTCAAATAGATAAATCAGTAAGAGAGAAGCAACTGGTAGTGTACAAGGGAAACCCCACAAGGCTATCAGCTGATTTTTCACCAGATACTTTGAAGGCTAGGAGTGGCATGATATATTCAAGGTACTAGGGGGGAAAAACCCCACAATTAAAAATACTGTACCTTACAATGTTATCAATTGGAATTGAAAGAGAAAGTGTTTCCCAAATAAAAGTTAAAGGAATTTATTACTGCTAAAGTGGCCTTATGAGAAATGTTAGGGAGGCTCCTATAAGTGGAAAAGAAAGGCCATAATTAGAAGAAAACTAGGAAAGGAAATATTTCATGAATAAAAGCAAATGTACAGTAAAGGTAGTGAAACAGTCACTTATAAATAGTATTTTATTTTATTCTTTAAGTAGGCTCCATGTCCAACATGGGGCCTGAACACACACCCTGAGATCAAGAGTCATACACTTGACTGACTGAGCTAGATAGGCACCCCTATAAAGGACAGTATGAAGGGTAAAAAGCAAAAGGAGTAAAATCAGTTATATCTTAAAAAGTATTTAAAGGGATTCACAGAGGGCTACCTGGATATAAACGAGGATTGCTCCCTGGTTAAGTGTCTGCTTTTGGCCTGGGTCATGATCCTGGAGTCCTGGGAACTTGAACTCAAAACTTACCAACTGAAATCAGGAGTCTCAGCCACCAAGGCACCCCAGAGGTCTGACTCCTGATCTCAGGGTTGTGAGTTCAAGCCCTATGTTGGGGTCCCACTGGGCATGAAGCCTACTTTTTTTTTTTTAATTAAATTTAAAAAATAATAAAGTAAAATAAAATCTTTAAAAAGAGAAACCTCCAGTTGGGGGCGCCTGAGTGGCTCAGTGGTTTAAGCCTCTGCCTTCGGCTCAGGTCATGATCTCAGGGTCCTGGGATCGAGCCCCACGTCTGGCTCTCTGCTCAGCCGGGAGCCGGCTTCCCCCTCTGTCTGCCTGCTTCCTCCTCTGTCTGCCTGCTTCTCTGCCTACTTGTGATCTCTCTCTCTGTGAAATAAATAAATAAAAATCTTAAAAAAAAAAAAAAAGAGAGAGAAACCTCCAGTTGTAAAATAAATAAGCCATGGAGATATAAAGTACAATTTGGTAACTATAATTATAGTTAATAATACTATGTTTCATATGTGAAAGATGCTGAGAGAGTAGATCTTAAAATTTCTCATCACAAGAAAAAAAATTCTTTTTTAAAGGTTGTATTTATTTATTTGACACAGAGAGAGCTTACAAGGAGGCAGAGAGGCAGACAGAGAGAGAGAGGGGGAAGCAGGCTCCCTGCCGAGCAGAGAGCCTGATGCAGGGCTGGATCCCAGGACCCCAAAATCATGACCCGAGCCAAAGGCAGAGGCCCAACCCACTGAGCCACCCAGGTACCCCAAGAAAAAAATTTTTTAACTATTTATAGTGGTTGATGTTAACTAGACTAACTGTGGTGATCCTTTTGTGATATATGCAAATGTGAATTATTATGTCATATACCTGAAACTAAACACATATATGTCAATTATATATCTCAATTTTTTAAAAACTCAAAAAAAGGCACCTGGGTGGCTCAGTTAAATGGCCGACTCCTGATTTCGGCTCAGGTTGTGACCTTAAGGTTGTGAGACTGAGCTCCATATTGGACTCCAAACTGGGCAGGGAGCCTGCTTGAGATTGTCTCTTTCCCTCTCCCTCTGCACCCCCCGCTATCCCTCTCCTGCAAGAAGGAAGGAAAGAAAGAAAGAAAGCAAGCTAGCTCAAAGAGATTTGCACAAAGTGTCATTGGAAGTGGCAAGAGAAAGGAGCAAAACAGCCTCAGTGAAATGAATAGCTGATTTCTCCTTAAGAACAGTGGAGGCCAGAGGCAGTGGGATAATAAACTAAAAGTAATTATTAACTGGAAGTTAACTAAAAGTTATTAACTAAAAGTTAAAAGACTGCAACCAAGAATTCAATATCCAATAAAACTATTCTTCAAAAACAAGAGAAACTAAGACATTCCCAGATCAACAAAAATAGATAATCTGTATCAAGTAGACATGTCCTGTAATACTAAAAGAATCTTTTAGGTTGAAATGAAAGGAAACAAAACTTAAATCCACATGAAGAAATAAATATCTCCAGTAAAGGTAAACATATAGGTAACATAAAAGTATAAATGTATTTTGGTTTGTTTTCCTATCTAATTTAAAAGATAACTGCATTAGAGCTCACAGAGGAGCAAGATGGGAGAGGAGAAAGAGACTTAAATTCCCTCTGATCCCAGGAATTCAACTAAACAGTTTTCAGACCATTAAACCAATAGTTTTCAAACCATTCTGAACACCTAGGAACTCCATAGGAGATGGAAGAATAGCAGCAACTCTATGAATGGAAAAGCGACCACTTTTTGGAAGGCAGGATGTGCAGAGAAGCGAATCTGAGGGGATATATGACGCGGGGGGAGGGGGGCAGCTCCTGGGAAGTAAGAGAGCACCAAAGCACAGGGTTGGAACTTTTAGAAGTCTGCTCCACAGAGGGATGTTGCTCCAGTGGCTAAGCAGTGGGTGGAACCCTTGCCGGGACAGTGTTTCAGGACCCTCAAGGTCACAGAAAGACTGGGGGTGCCTGAGTGTGGCAGAGCTTCCAAGTATTGGAGCAGGGAAGCCAGCTGCAAAGACGGAGCCAAGGAGAGGGCTCCCAGCTCGGGCTTACCTTAAACCGAGATCCGAGGGACAGTCGGTCACAGGCCAGGTGAGCTCAGAGTGCAGCCAGAGACCAGGGAGATGGGAGGGACTGACTGCTTTTCTCTGAGGGTGCACTGAGGAGCGGGGCCCCCAGCTCTCAGCTCCTACGGGGCTGGAGATTGGGAGGCCGCCATTTTCATTTCTGTCCTCCGGAACTCTACGGAAAGCGTTTAGGGAACAAAAGCTCCCGCTGCGAACCCGAGCAGGTTACTTAGCCTGGCCCCTGGCAAGGGCGTGCAATTCCGCCTCAGGCAAAGACAACTTGAGAATCACTACAACAGGCCCCTCCCCCAGAAGATTAGCAAGAACACCCAGCCAAGACCAAGTTCACCAATCAATGAGAACTGCAAAACTCCAGGGGTAGAAGAAAACAGCACATAGAATTCATGGCTTTTTCCCCATGATTCTGTAGTCTTTCAGAGTTATTTTTTTAATTTTCTTTATGTTTTCCTTTTTTTTTTAATTTTTCTTCTTTCCTTTTTCAACCAACATCTTATCAATTCCTTTTTTAAAATATTTTTTAATTTTCATTTTTGCAGTCATATTCTATCCCTTCATCGTACATATATAAGTTTTTCATTCCTTTAAATTTTGGGATACAGTTTTGTCTAATAAACCAAAATATACCCCAATCTAGTGTTATGGCTTTGTTCTAGTCTCCCGCCTGATCACATTCTCTCCCCACCCCATTTTTTTTTAACTTTTGTTTTCTCTTTTTTCAACACACTTCTTATCAGTTCCTTTTTAAAATCCTTTTTAATTTTCATTTTTACAGTCATATTCCATCACTTCATCATATTCACCCATATATATATATTTTTCTTTCTTTAAAATTTTAGGAGGCAGTTTCTTCTAACAGACCAAACTACACCCAAAATCTAGGGTGTGGCTGTTCTATTCACCAGCATGGTCATACTCTTTTTCTTTCTCTTTTTTTTTTCCCTTTCTTCCTCCCCCTCCCCCCAGTTTTAGGTCTCTTCTGATTTGTTTAGTGTGTATTTTTCTAGGGTTGTTTTTACCCTTTTAGCATTTTGTTCTCTCATTCATCTATTCTCTGGACAAAATGACAAAAATGGAAAAATTCTCCTCAAAAAAAAACAAAAGGCAGTACTGAATGCCAGGGACATAATCAATACAGGCATTAGTAAGGTGTTGGAACTAGAGTTCAGAATGATGATTATAAAGATGCTAGCTGGGCTTGAAAAAAGCGTAGAAGATACTAGAGAATCCCTTTCTGGAGAAATAAAATCCCTTTCTGCAGAAATAAAAGAACTAAAATCTAACCAAGTTGAAATTAAAAAAAAAAACTATTAATGAGGTGCAATCAAATATGGAGGCTGTTACTGCTAGGATAAATGAGGCAGAAGAGAGAATTAGTGATATAGAAGACCAAATGATAGAGAATAAAGAAGCTGAGAAAAAGAGACATAAACAACTACTGGATCACAAGGGGAGAATTCGAGAGACAAGTGATACCACAAGACAAAACAATATTAGAATAATTAGGATCCCAAAAGAAGAAGAAAGAGAGGGGCAGGAAGTATATCAGACAAATTAAACCAGAGAACTTCCCTAATCTGGGAGAAGGAAACAGGCATCAAAATCCAGGATGCACAAAGAAACCCCCTCAAAATCAATAAAAATAGGTCAACACCCCCGTCATCTAATAGTAAAAATTACAGGTCTCAGAGACAAAGAGAAAATCCTGAAAGCAGCTTAGGACAACCTACAAAAGTAGAAATATTAGAATGTACTAATCTTTTTACTAATTTACTTTTTTTTTTACTAATTTTTTTACTAATTACTAATTTTACTAATTTTTTTTAAAAGATTTTATTTATTTATTTGACAGATAGAGATCACAGGTAGGCAGCGAGGCAGGCAGAGAGAGAGAGAGGAGGAAGCGGGTTCCCCGCTGAGCAGAGAGCCCGATGTGGGGCTCGATCCCAGGACCTTGGGATCATGACCTGAGCCGAAGGCAGAGGCTTTAACCCACTGAGCCACCCAGGCGCCCCTAATTTTACTAATTTTTTTACTAATTTACTTTTTACTAATACTTTTGTAACCTACAAAAGTAGAATATTAGATTGACAGCAGACCTATCCACAGAGACCTTAGCAGGCCAGAAAAGACTGGCATGATATAGTCAGAGCACTAAATGAGAAAATATGCAGCCAAGAATACTATATGCAGCTAGGCTGTCATTGAAAATAGAAGGAGAGATAAAAAGCTTCCAGAACAAACAAAAATTAAAGGAATTTGCAAACACCGAACCAGTCCTACAGGAAATACTGAAAGGGGTATTCTAAGCAAAAAGAGAGCCTAAAAGTAACATAGACCAGAAAGGAGCAGAGACAGTAATACAGTAACAGTCACATTACAGGCAATCCAAGGGCATTAAATTAATATCTTTTAATAGTTACCTTGAATGTAAATGAGCTTAAAGCCCCAATCAAAAGACACACGGTATCAGAATGGATAAAAAAAATAAGACCAATCAATATGCTGTCTGCAAGAGACCCATTTTAGACCCAAAGACACCTCCAGATTTAAAGTGAGGGGGTGCCATTTACCATGCTAATGGACATCAAAAGAAAGCTTCAGTGGCAATCCTTATGTCAGACAAATTAGATTTTAAACCAAAGAATATAGTAAGAGATAAAGAAGGACACCTTATCATACTTATAAGGGTATATCCAACAGGAAGATCAAACAACTTTAAATATCTATGTCCCTAAAACAGGAGCAGCCCATTATATAACCCAACTAATAATAAAATCAAAGAAACACAACAACAATAATACAATAATAGTAGGGGACTTTAACACCTCCCTCACTGAAATAGATCATCTAAGCAAAAGACCAACAAGGAAATAAAGGCTTTAAATGATGCACCGGATAAGATGGACTTCACAAATATATTCAGAATATTCCATCCCAAAGCAACAGAATACACATTTTTTTCAAGTGCCCATGCACTTTTTAAAGAAAGTGCACTTTCTCCAGAAGAGATCACATCCTGGGTCACAAATCAGGACTCAACTGGTACCAAATTAGTATTTGGACCAATATTTTTGGACCTTGAATATTTTTGGACCACGCTTTGAAACTAGAACTCAATCACAAGAGGAAAGTTGGAAAGATCGCAAATACCTGGAGGCTAAAGAGCATCGTACTAAAGAATGAATGGGTCAACCAGGAAATTAAAGAAGAATTTTAAAAATTCATGGAAACAAATGAAAACACAACTATTCAAAATCTGTGGGATGCAGCAAAGGCGATCCTAAGAGGAACGTATATAGCAATACAAGCCTTCCTCAAGAAACAAGAAGGATAAAAAAAAAAAAAAGTAAGAAAGAAACAAACAAACAAACAAGAAGGGCCTCAAATGCACAACCCAACCCTACACCTAAAGGAGCTGGAGAAAAAACAGCAAATAAATCCTAAACCCAGCAGGAGAAGAGAAATAATAAAGATCAGAGCAGAAATCAATGAAATAGAAACCAAAAGAGCAGTAGAACAGATCAATGAAACTAGAAGCTGGTTCTTGGAAAGAATTAATAAGATTGATAAACCCCTGGCCAGACTTATCAAAAAGAAAAGAGAAAGAACCCAAATTAATATAATCATGAATGAAAGAGGAAAGATCACAACCAAAACTAAAGAAATATAAATAATTATGAGAACATATTAGGAGCAACTATATGCCGGCAAATTAGACAATCTGGAAGAAATGGATGCATTCCTAGAGATGTATAAACTACCAAAACTGAATCAGGAAGAAATAGAAATCTGAAGAGACCCATAACCAGTAAGGAAATTGAAGCAGTCATCAAAAATCTCCCAACAAGCAAGAGCCCAGGGCCAGACAGCTTCCCAGGGGAATGCTACCAAACATTTAAAGAAGAATTAATACCTATTCTCCTGAAACTGTTCCAAAAAATAGAAATGGAAAGAAAACTGCCAAACTCATTCTACCAAGCCAGCATTACCTTGATCCCAAAACCAGACAAAGACCCCATCAAAAAGGAGAATTACAGACCTTAATGAGCACAGATGCAAAAATTCTCACCAAAATACTATCCTATAGGAGCCAACAGTACATTAAAAGGATTATTCACCACAACCAAGTGGGATTTATTCCTGAGCTGCAAGGTTGGTTCAACATCTGCAAATCAATGTGATACAATACATTAATAAAAGAAAGAACAAGGGGCGCCTGGGTGGCTCAGTGGGTTAAGGCCTCTGCCTTCAGCTCAGGTCATGATCCCAGGATCCCAGGATTGAGCCCTGCATCGGGCTCTCTGCTCAGCAGGGAGCCTGCTTCCTCCTCTCTCTCTGCCTGCCTCTCTGCCTACTTGTGATCTCTGTCTGTAAAATAAATAAAATCTTTTAAAAAAAGAAAGAAGAAGAACCATATGATCCTCTCAATAAATGCAGAAAAAGCATTTGGCAAAGTACAACATCCATTCTTGATCAAAACTCTTCACAGTGGGGGCACAGGTGGCTCAGTCAGTTAAGAATCTGTCTTCAGCTCAGGTCATGATCCCAGGGTCCTGGGATCGAGCCCCTTATGGGTTCCCTGCTCAGCAGGGAGCCTGCTTCTCCCTCTCCAGCTCCCCGTGCTTGTGTTCCCTCTCTCGCTATCTCTCTGTCATAAAAAAGTCTTCAAAAAAAAAAAAAAAAAACTCTTCACAGTGTAGGGATAGAGGATACTGTCTGATGGTACATACCTCAATATCATAAAAGTCATCTATGAAAAATCTACAGTGAATATCATTCTCGATGGAGAAAAACTGAGAGCTTTTCCGCTAAGGTCAGGAACACAGCAGGGATGTCCACTATAATCATGGGTGTTCAACATAGTGCTAGAAGTTGTAGCCTTAGCAATCAGACAACAAAAAGAAATAAAAGGCATCTGAATCAGCAAGGAAGAAGTCAAACTCTCACTCTTTGCAGATGATATGATACTTGATGTGGAAAACCTGAAAGACTCCATCCCAACACTGCTAGAACTCATACAGGAATTCAGTAAAGGGTCAGGATATAAAATCAATGCTCAGAAAGTAGGTGCATTTCTAGACACCACCAACAAGACATTAGAAAGAGAAATTAAGGAGTCAATCCCATTTACAATCGCACCCAAAACCATAAGATACCTAGGAATAAACCTAACCAAAGAGGCAAAGAATCTGTACTCAGGAAACTATAGAATACACATGAAAGAAATTGAGGAAGACACAAAGAAATGGAAAAATGTTCCATGCTCATGGATTGGAAGAAAAAATATTGTGAAAATGTCTATGCTACTTAGAGCAATCTATACATTCAATGCAATCTCTATCAAAATACCATCAACTTTTTTTCAAAGAAATAGAACAAATAATCCTACAATATATATGGAAACAGAAAAGACCCGAATAGCCACAGGAATGTTGAAAGAGAAAACCAAAGCTTGTGGCATCACAATTCCAGACTCCAAGCTGTATTACAAAGCTGTAATCATCAAGACAGTATGGTACTGGCACAAAAACAGACACATAGATCAATGGAATTGAATAGAGAGCCCAAAAATGGACCCTCAACGCTATGGTCAACTAATCTTCAACAAGGCAGAAAAAATGTCCAATGGAGAAAAGACAGTCTCTTCAACAAATGGTGTTGGGAAAATTGGACAGCCACATGCAAAAGAATGAAACTGGACCATTTCCTTACATCACACACAAAAGTAGACTCAAAATGGATAAAAGACTTAAATGTGAGACAGGAATCCATCAAAATCCTTGAAGAGAACACAGGCAGCAACCTCTTCGACCTCAGCTGCTGCAACTTCTTCCTAGACAAATCACCAAAGGCAAGGGAACCAAGACCAAAAATGAACTATTTGGGACATCATCAAGATAAAAGGCTTTTGCACAGCAAAGGAAATAGTTAACAAAACAAAAAGACAACCAACAGAACGGGAGAAGATTACTTGCAAATGACATATCAGGTAAAGGGCTAGTATCGAAAATCTATAAAGAACTTATCAAACTCAATACCCAAAGAACAAATAATCCAATCAAGTAATGGGCAGAAGACATGAACAGACACTTCTCCAAAGAAGACATCCAAATGGCCAACAGACACATGAAAAAGTGCTCAGTATCACTCGGCATCAGGGAAATACAAATCAAAACCTCAATGAGATGCCACCTCACACCAATCAGAATGGCTAAAATTAACAAGTCAGGAAATGACAGGTGTTGGTGAGGATGTGGAGAAAGGGGAACCCTCCTACACTGTTGGTGGGAATGCAAGCTGATGCACCCACTCTGAAAACAGTATGGAGGTTCCTCAGAAAGTTGAAAATTGAGCTACCCTATGACCCAGCAATTGCACTACTGGGTATTTACCCCAAAGATACAAATGTAGTGATCCCAAGGGGCACCTGCACCCCAATGTTCACAGCAGCAATGTCCACAATAGCCAAACAATGGAAAGAGCCTAAATGTCCATAGACAGATGAATGTCTGAA
>NW_019154089.1:7355326-7678933 GCF_002288905.1 Enhydra lutris kenyoni | reverse complement strand
GATGTGGTACACACACACACACACACACACACACACACACACACACACACACACACACAGGAATATTATGCAGCCATCAAAAAGGAAATCTTGCCGTTTGTAACAACATGGCTGGAACTAGAGTGTATTATGCTGAAGAGAATAACTCAGAGAAAGACAATTATCATATGATCTCACTGATATGAGGAATTTGAGAAACAAGATAGAGGATCATAGGGGAAGGGAGGGAAAAAATGAAACAAGATGGAACCTGAGATGAGACAAACCATAAGAGACTCTTAATCTCAGGAAACAAACTGAGGATTGCTGGAGTTGGTGGGGAGGGATGGGGTGGCTGGGTGATGGACATTGGGGAGGGTATGTGCTATGGTGCACACTGTGAATTGTGTGCAGACCTCTACCCCTGAAACAAGTAATACATTATTTGTTTCAAATGTCAATTTAAAAAAAGATAATTGTCTTATAAAATAATTTAAACAATGTATTGTTGGGCTTATAATTTAAGATGTAATTTATGTGATAATAATAATATAAAGGGGAAAGGACAGAACTATAAAGGAGCTTTTGAAATATAAATTAGGTTGATATTCATCTAAGTTAATATGGCAGTTTATAATCCCCAGGGGAACAAGTATGAAAATAACCCCCGCAAAAATATATAGCAAAAGAAACAAAGTAATTAAAATGGTGTACTAGAAAACATTTAACACAATGTCTAAGACAAAAGAAAGTTATAATGGAGTACTAAGAAACACAGAAATGCATGAGACTGACAGAAATCAAATAGAAAAATGACAGAAGTATATCCCATATTATCTATAATTGCAGTAAATGTAAACGGATTGAACATTCCAATCAGAAAACAGAAGTTAGAAGAATGAATTTTTTAAAAAGGCCTAACCCAACTATACACTATCATTATCAATACAATATCTCAAATCAATAGATACACTTTATATTCTTATTTAAATTCAATTAATTAACATATAATGTATTAGTGGATTCAGAGGTAGAGGTCTAGTGATTCATCAGACACACTTTAGATTCAAAGACACAAACAAGTTGAAAATAAAATAATGGGAGAAAGAAATACTTTGTAAATAGTACCCCAAAGATCTGGAATGGTTGTAATATATCAGACAAAATAGATTTTAAGATAAAAATTATTACCAAAGATAGAGAATGGCATTCTATAATGATAAGAAGGTCAATCCATGAGGAAGACATAACAATTATAAACATGCATGCAGCTAACAACAGATATATGAATGTAAAATACATGATGCAAAAACTAACAGAATGAAAACGGAAAAAAAAGGACCATTTTGACAGTAACAGTTAGAGACTTTAATACCCCACTTTTCATAATGGATATAATAGAAGATCAGCAAGGAAATAAAAGACTTGAAGAACACTCTAAACCAACTAGACCTAACAGATACTTCTAGAACATTCCACATTCTTCTCAAGTGAACATGGAACATTACCCAACATAGACCACCTGTTAAGCCATAAAACAAGCCTCAGTAAATTTTAAAAGACTGAAATAATAAAAAGTATGTTCTCCAACAATGGAGTGATATTAGAAATCAACAACAGACTGACATTTAGAATAGTCACATGCATGTAGAAATTTTCAAAAAAAACTTCTAAGTAAGTAATGGGTCAGAAAAGAAATTACAATGGAAATAAGAGATTTTGAGATGAATGAAAATGAAAATACAACACCCAAAACTTATGGAATGCAGTGGAAGCAACACTTAGAGGAAAATGCATAGCTATAAATGCCTACATTTAAAAATAAAAAAGAAAATAATATCTCAAATCAATAACCTAACCTTCCTACTACAGACTGAATGTGTCCCCCAAAGTTTATGTGTTGAAATCTAATCACCAATTGGATGGTATTTTGACACGGGGCCTCTGGGAGATAATTAGGTCATGAGGATGGAGCCCCCCTGAATGGGATTAGTGCCCTTATAAAAGAGACCCCAGAATGCTTCTGTTACTCCTTCTATCATGTAAGGACACAGCAAGAAGATAGCCATCTATGTACCAGGAAACTGGCCCTCACCACACACCAAATCTATCAGTGCCCTCATCATGGACTTCCCTCCCTCCAGAAACAAACTTGTGTAAGCCACTTGCTGATATTAAAAATATCAGTCTCGGGGTGCCTGGGTGGCTCAGTCATGGGGCGTCTGCCTTTGGCTCGGGTCATGATCCCAGGGTCCCGGGTTCAGGCGCCGCAATGGGCTACCTGCTCGGCGGGAGGCCTGCTTCTCCTTCTCCGATTCCGTCTGCTTATGTTCCCTCTCTCACTGTATTTCTCCTTGTCAAATAAATAAAATCTTAAAAAAAAAAAAATTTAAAAACATCAGTCTCTGGTAGTTCTTTTAACAGTAGTCCAAACCAACTAAGACAGAAAGCAATACCAAGAGAAGGATGCTGCCATAAAACCCATACAATACACTAAGGTCCAAAAAGCAAATGAAAAGATGTTCAGTATCAGTAATCTTTAGGAAAACACAAAGCAAAACCACAATGAGGTAACACTTCACATTAGGATGGCTTGCAAAAAACACCCCAGGAAGGGGCGCCTGGGTGGCTCATTTGTTGAGCGTCTGCCTTCGGCTCTGGTCAAGATCCCAGGGTCCTGGGATCGGGTCCCACATCGGGGTTCCCTGCTCAGCAGGAGGCCTGCTTCTCCCTCTCCTACTCCCCTTGCTTGTGTTCCCTCTCTCGTTGTCTCTCTGTCAAATAAATAAATAAAATCTTAAAAAAAAAACCCAGGAAGTATATTGACAAAGATGTGGAAAAACCAAAATCTTTGCGCCCTGAGAGTGGGAACGTAAGATGATAGAGCTGCTGTGGCAATTCCTCAAGGAATTCAAAAGGGAGTCACCCACAAGATCTGACAATTCCACTTCAGGCTCTAGATTTGAAAGAACTGGGGTCACGAGGTCATACTGATATAAATAAGTACTTAAGTACTTAAGTAGATAAAGAGGGACAAAGGCAACTTTTGTCTATAGTAGAATTACAAATTATGAATGTGGAAGAAAATAAGGATATTGAAAAGTCACCATCAGGCAAACACCACAGTAAAAACTCTTCCAGGCAAGAGCCACTGACAGGTGCAAGTATGAGGGGGTACACATTTGGGGAGACACAGAAATTATATATTCTCAAACTGCCTCCTCAGCCCATCTATGAAATAAAAAGGAAAGACAGTAACTCTACAGGGTTGAAAACTGGTAGAAACCAATTTATTCAAGTGGTCAGAGCTGACATCACCCTAGTAAGACATGTTGGCATCCTGAACCCCATGAGGTGCACTGAGAAAAGGATGCAATGTCATTCCCATGAGATTCTCACCAAAAATGTGTAACTCCAGCTATTAGAAAACTGAGGAAGGTCACAACTGAGGAAACTGTGACAGCATAACTGGTCACTACTCTGGACAAGTGTCAGGTGATGAAACGCAAGGTTGAGGAACTGGAGGAGACCAAAGCGAACTAATGACCAAAAGCAATAAAGGGTCCTGGGTTAGATCCTGGAAGAGGAAAGGGACATTAGTGGAAACAATGTGGAAATCATAAATTAGGTCTGCAATTTACTTAATAATAATAAACCAGGGGCACCTGGGTGGCTCAGTCAGTTAAGCATCTGCCTCCAGCTCAGGTCATGATCCTGGGTCCTGAGATGGAGTTCCTGCACTGGACTAGCTGCTCAGCAGAGAAACTGCTTCTCCCTCGGATCCTTCCCCTGCTTGCGCACATGCTCTCTCTCTCTTCTCTCTCTCTCTCTCTCAAATAAAATCTTTAAAATAATACTACTACTAATAAGCCGACATCAACTTTTCGGTCTTTGGTAATTGCTCTATGTGTGGGTAAGATCTTATCATTAGAGGAGGCTGGCTATGGGGGAATAAGGACATTCTCTACATGTACTATGTTTGCAACTTTTCTATACATCTAAAACTAGTTCAAAATAAAAAATTCTTCTGAAAAAGAAAAAAGTACAAATCAAGTCATGTAAGTCCTCTGCTCAAAACCTCCTTGGCCCTCTAGTTTTCCTATCTGAAAGCCCCTGTCCTCACAAGGGCTTGTGAGGCTCCATAAGCTCTGGTCCTACCCACCTCTCTGACAGTCTCTCACCCTGCTCCCCGCTAAGGCCTTCCAGCTCCACCAGCTTCCCTGCAAATCTGAATCCACACGCAGTGGGCACTCTCCGGCCACAGGCACTCAGAACTGCTCTTCCTTATTGTGGAAACCTCTTCCTCCAACTATCTGCACGGTCACAACCTTCCTTCCTTTAGGTCTCTGCTCCAAGCTCACCATCCCATATAGAATAGCATAAAGTATCCTTTCTTCCTGTCCCCTGCCTTTTTTCATTTCCATTGCACTCGTCACTACATGACATAGTATCTATGTATCTGTCTCCACCTATTAGAATCTATCTCTAAGGTGAGGACTGTGTTGTTTTGTTTAGTGCCTGGCATATACATAGTAAACACACAATAAACATTTACTTAATGAATGAATGAACTTATAATTGTTGTGTGAAGTATCTGTAATTATTTGTTTAAAATATGTCTCTCATAGGAGGCTGAATACTTAAAAGCAAAGATTTCACTTGTAAAGATGTTGGTCACCTTCACCCACTTTACCACTCGTCCAGCCCCCACCTCTGGAATCTGACCTCAGTTTTGGTTTTGGTTTTGTTTTTTAAATTCCACATTTAAGTGAGATCATATAATATTTGTCATTCTCTGACTTATTTCGTTTAGCTTAATGACCTCAGTCTATTCATATTGTCTCAAATGGCAAGATTTCCTACTTACTTATGGCTGAATAATATAATATTCCATCATGTGTGTGTGTGTGTGCTGGTGCATGTATGATATGTTTTTAAAAATTCTTCCATCAGGACACCTGGGTGGCTCAGTCGGTTAAGCATCTGCCTTTGGCTCAGGTCATGATCGTGGGGTCCTGGGATCGGGTCCCTTATTGGGGTCCCTGCTCAACAAGGAGCCTGCTTCTCCCTCTGCCTGCAGCTAACCCTGCTTGTCCTCTGTCTCTGAAAAGTATAATCTTTTTTAAAAGTTCATCTATCAGTGGATGTTTAGGCTGCTTCCAGGTTTTGCTATTATTAATAATGCTGCAGTGAACATTGGGGCACATATATCTTTTTGAGTTAGTATTTTAATTTTCTTCAGATAAATGCCCTGAAGTAGAATTGCTGAATCGTATGGTAGCTCTCTTTTTAATTCTTTAAGGAACGTCCATATTGTTTACATAGTGGCAGCTCCAATTTACATGTCTACCAACAGAGCACAAAGATTTCCTTTTCTCCACATTCTTGCCAACACTTGTCTCTCCTTTTTATTGAGGGGGTAAGGACAGAGGGAGGGTGAGACTCTTAACGACCCAGCACAGAGCCCGACACAGGGCTCGATCTCACAACCCTGGGATCATGACCTCAGCTGAAAGCAGACGCTTAACTGTCTGAGCCACCCAGGCGCCCCAAGGTTGCACTTTTAGCTCAGGGAGAAAGTACTTAACATTACAGTGATAATTATTTATGGGTGCTGGTGTTTGGGTATTTTCCTTTCTTTGCATATCTGTGCTTCACACAAAACATTTTTGTGTAATTTTTTAAAGGGGAGAATACCGACATGGGAAAATGTTCTTCAGATATTTTAAGTGAAAAAAGGTGGTGAAATTACATCATGTATTATCCCATGTTTGTCACAAAATAATAATGTGCATTTAGAAAGGCCTGTGACTACATACTAAGGGGTCATCAGTGCCAGGGGTGCAAAGTTTAGTGTTTGCTTCTCAGTGCTTGTCCCTTCAGCAAATTCTCCATGCTGAAAGCATATATTTCAAGTCAAGTCAATTCAAATTACATGAACGGACATGTAATTTCTGGCCTGATGGTCTGGTAAAATGACAGGAACCTAATATTTAAAAGGTTTAATTCCACAAAAATAGGAGAAAAAGATAGGAGCAACAGCATTCTGAAAGGTGGGAAGCAGACTGACCGCAGGCAGATAGTCTGGCCAGACTAAGAGAAGGGAATCCAGAGCAGCTACAGAGAGCTGGAGCCGTGCTGACGGAGAGATGCCCCCACATGCTCAGGAGCTGGCAGAAGACCAAGCACCTCTGGATGAGGAGTGGTGGAAATAGGTTGAAACACGGTTTAAAAAGCAATTCCATCCCCATTTCCATTCCTCAAAGTTGAAGGTCTCCACTCCAGCAGAAGACGGAAGTGTTTTTCCTCTAAAGAGGCTATCTGGAGCAAGAAGCACTAGGCACAGCCGAAGGTGGCCTACTTATGCTGAGATCAGGGCACCGAATGAACAATTAGTAGATGCTGAGATCCCCCACGCCCAGCGTTCGACCTGCCACTGGCCAAAATGCTGTTTGTCAGGCTGGACACAGGGAGATTTTTCTCTAGGAATCTGCCCAGCCTGCTGAAAAATGATCCGAAGAAGCTGCATGGGAAGTTCCCCAGTGAAAAAATCCAGTAGCCTTAGAGTGAACTTCCCCACCCCTACCACACATTCTCTCTCTCTCTAGCTTCCAATCTGCTATTAATTCCCCACTCTTAAATATGAGCACTGAATCCAGGATTACCTGATCCAGGAAAAACCTGAAAGAAATAGATCAAATTAAATTAAAAAGAAAAAACTTGAAGGAAATAAAGATTTCCTAGGAAGAGAGACACTTAAAAAACAAAAAAAACTATCAGTAAAAATCCTCAGATTACTAAGATATCCCACCAGTGAAACAAGAATATGGTGCTATTAGACACACAGACATAGTCAGAGAAGAGTATAATACCTTGGGGGTGGGAGATAATCTTACAGAAATATCCCAGAGAAAATTTTTAGATGGAAAATAAGGGGAAAAAATATAATAAGAGGGCTCCAGGAGGTATATAATCAAAACATGGTAGTCCCAATAAGACAGAAGGAATGTAGACAAAATAGTCATAAAAAATAATTCAAAAAACTGTTCCAAGGGGCGCCTGAGTGGCTCAGTGGGTTAAAAAAATGTTCTAAGATCTTTAAGTGTGAATATAGTAAGATCCTCTTATAAAGATACATGAGAAAAAAGCAAGATGCAAAAGGTGTAGAGGACCTTACATCGTATGCAGGAAGGAGAGCAAAATCAAACCCTATGTTAACATTTTCTGATACTTACATAAACTCAGAAAGGATACACCAGAAATCTAATAAAAGTAATTATTTGTTGGGGGGGGGGGTTGAGGCATTCCACTGAATTTTTTTCACATATACAGTTTTGATTTTTGAGCCATGTGATTGGAACTTAGAAGTTAGAAATAAAAATAAAAGTACTCTGCAGGAACCAGTTTTGAGGTAGGGAAACTGGCATTCTTACTGAAGAATTGCTGGAGGCTCATTACAGACAGGGCGGAGAGACACAAATCCAAGAGGCTCAGTCATCAGGAGGCCTCCATTCTTTTCTGAGTCTTGCTTCCAGGAGCTCTCACCATATTCTCTCAGTGATTGTGAGAAAAGAATCCCCTTGTGCTTCCAGCAGGGGGAAGGGAAATGAAACATTTTGAAATTCATCAGAGCATCCTGTTTCTTCTCAATAAGGTCTGCCTTCAGGATAATCTATTTAATCAAAGCCTAACCTAACTGACCTGGAAGAAGAGAAATACCCAGTTCCAGGTGGGGAAAGGAAAAAACCTAATTCCAGCCCACTCTAGCCATCCTGTGCCCCGTAAGGCCCAGGGGGACTGAGAAGCATGAGTGAAGTTCACAGGCTCACTAGGAGTAAATCCTGCTACTCATAGGCCTGTCAAACACTCCCCTTCCCAACACACCTTCCTGCCACATTACTAAAGGCCTATGCATAGCAGTTCTTTTTACCAAACATATGTCTGGCCATCAAGAAAAACATAAGGGGCGCCTGGGTGGCTCAGTGGGTTGAGCCTCTGCCTTCGGCTCAGGTCATGATCCCAGGGTCCTGGGATGGAGCCCCGCATCGGGCTCTCTGCTCCGTGGG
This sequence comes from Enhydra lutris kenyoni, assembly GCF_002288905.1. Taxonomy (NCBI): domain Eukaryota; kingdom Metazoa; phylum Chordata; class Mammalia; order Carnivora; family Mustelidae; genus Enhydra; species Enhydra lutris. Next base: position 7,670,888 of record NW_019154089.1, on the reverse strand, counting down.
GAGCCTGCTTCCCTTCCTCTCTCTCTGCCTGCCTCTCTGCCTACTTGTGATCTCTCTCTGTCAAATAAATAAAAATCTTTAAAAAAAAAAAAAAAGAAAAACATGATAAGACATCCTAAGAAGACTAAAACACAGCTAGAGACAGCAAGCATGAAAACGAAATTCAGATATGGCCATGACATTGAGATTATCAAACTAGGAGTTCAAAACAGCTATGATTAAGATGCTAAAGGTCCTAGGGACATCTCGGTGGCTCAGTTGGTTAAGCACCTGCCTTCGGCTCAGGTCATGATCCCAGGGTCCTGGGATGGAGGCCCACATCAGGCTCCTTACTCAGAAGGGAGCCTGCTTTTCCTTCTGCCTGCCGCTCCCCGTGCTAGTGCTCTTTCTCTCTCTGTCAAATAAATAGATAAAATCTTAAGAAAAAAAAAAAAGATGCTAAGAGTTCTAACAGACAAAGTAGACAGCATGCAGTAATGGATAGGCAACATAAACAGAGAGATGAAGATTCTAAGAAGGAACAATAAAAGAAATGCTAGAGCTCAAAAACAATGTAACAAAAAAGAATGTCTTTGACTTTAACGGGCTTACTGACAGACAGCACACAGCAGAGGAAAGAACCTCTGAGCTTGAGGACTTCTCAATGGAAATTACCAAAACTAAAAAGCTACGAGAATAAAAGACTGGGGAAAAAAACAAAAGGAAAATATCTATGAACTGTGGGATGAATACCAAAGGTGTAATGTAAGCATAACCAAAATTCCAGAAGGAAGAGAAAGAGGGGAAGAGAAGAAACATGTGAAACAATGATGACTGAGAAACTTCCCAAATTAATGTCTGACACCAAAGCACAGATCCAGGAAGCTCAGAGACCACCCAGCATGAAAAATGCCCCCACCCCAATATACATATATACCATTTTCAAACTACAGAAAATAAAAAACTAAGAAAAAAATCCTAACAGAAGCCAGAAACAAACAAACAAACCATACTTGTAGAAGAACAAAGGTATGAATTATGCCTAATTTTCTTAAAAAAACAGGCAAGCAAGAAGAGAGCAAAGTGAAATATTTTAAATTTTGAAAGGAAAAAAACTCCATGAACCTAAAATTCTGTCCCCTGTAAAATTATCCTTCAAAACTGAAGGAGAAATAAAGACTTCCTCAAAGAGACAAAATTTGAGGCAATCTGTTTCCAGTAGACCTGCCATGCAAGGAATGTTAATTAAAGAAAAAATTCTTTAAAGAGAAGAAAAATGACAAAATTCAGATCTATATAAAGAAAGGAAGAACACTGGAGAGGAAATGGTGAGGGCCAGATAAAAACCTTCATTTTTCTTATTCTTAATGTAATATAACAATCTGTTTGAAGTAACAGCAAAAATGCATTGATTACTTATATTTATATGTATGTATATATAAGTATACATACATACATAAGCATAAATATATACATATATACATAAAATATACATATATACATACATAAGCATACATACTTATATACGAGTTAAGTGAATGCCAACAATGAGACAAGGGAAGGAAGGGAGAAAATCAGGATTATTTTGTTATAAGGTACTCACACTACCCTTTAAGCAGGACAGTGTTATTTTTTTTTCAAAGATTTTATTTATTTTTTGACAGATCACAAGTGGGCATAGAAGCAGGCAGAGAGAGAAGGGGAAGCAGGCTCCCCACTGAGCCGAGCACCTGATGCAGGGCTCGATCCCAGGACCCTGGGATCATGACCTGAGTCAAAGGCAGAGGCTTTAACCCACTGAGCCACCCAGGCGCCCCAGCAGGACAGTGTTATTTTAAAAATGTACTTGGATTAGTTGTAAACATATATTGCCAACTACACAGCAATCACTAAAAAAAGTAAAAAAGAAGTATAACTAATATACTAATAAAGGAGAAAAAAATGAATAATATGAAGTGCTCCAGTAAAATCACAAAAGGGAGGAAAAGAGTGCTGGACAAAAATAAAAACAAAGTTGGGAGGGGGGTGCCTGGATGGCTCAGTTGGTTAAGCATCTGCCTTCAGCCCAGGCCATGTGGGATTGAGCCCTGAGTCACACTCCGTACTCAGCGGGGAGTCTGCTGGAGATTCTCTTCCTCTCCTTCTGCCCCTCCCCCTACTCATGCTCTTTCCCTTTTTCTCTCTAAAATAAATAAATCTTAAAAGAAAGAAGAACAAAGAATAAGGGCAACAATAGAAAACAATAGATAGATATGGTAGATATGAATTCAACTGTATCAATAATCACTTTGAACACCAATGGCCTAAATGCACCAATTATTTACAGACTGTCAGAGTGGGTCAAGAAACAAGAACCAATTATAAATTGATTTTAAATATAAAAACAAATCTAAAATAAAGTTAATGGATAGAGGAAGATATACCATGATAATGTTAATTTTAAAAAGCAAGAGTAGCTGTATTAATATTAATAATATAATAATTTCACACAAAACAGACTTCAGACCAAGAAGAGTTATCAGGAATAAAAAAGGTCATTATGTAATGATAAAGGGGTTAATTCTCCAAGAAGCTATAACAATCCTTAATATGTGTGCCTCTAAACAACAGAGTTTCAAAGTGCAGGAGGCAAAAACTGATACCACTATAGAGTAACAGATGAATACACTATTATAGCTAAAGATTTCGACACCTCTTTATCAGAAATAGATAAATCTAGCAAGCAGAGATGAGTAAGGATATAGTTGAATTCATGAGCACCATCAATCAACTGCACTAATGGACACCCGTAGACTATGTCATCTAGCAACAGGATACACATTCTTTTTTTTTTTTTTAAGATTTTATTTATTTATTTGACAGAGATCACAAGTAGGCAGAGAGGCAGGCAGAGAGAGAAGGAAGCAGGCTCCCTGCTGAGCGGAGAGCCCGATGCAGGGCTTGATTCCAGGACCCTGTGATCACGACCCGAGCCGAAGGCAGAGGCTTTAACTCACTGAGCCACCCAGGCACCCCGATACACATACTTCTTAAGCTCACATAAAAAGCTCACTAAGATAGAGCACCATTTTGAGCCATGAAACACACCTCAATAAAATTTACAAGAATAAAGATCTTCCTCACCTTGCAATGGGGTTACATCCTGATAAACCCATTGTAAGTGGAAAACACTGTAAATCAAAAATGCACTTAATACACCTAACGGAACAACAGAGCTCAGCTTCACCTACCTTAAATGTGCTCAAACACACTAGCCTACGTTTGGCCAAAACCATCTAATACAAAGCCTATTTTATAATAAACTGTTAAACATAGCGTGTAATTTATTGGATACTATCCAGAAAATAAAAACTAGAATGGTCGTATGAGTGCAGAATGGTTTGAAGTGTATCTGTCGATTATGCTTGTGATTGTGTGGTTGACTAGGAGATACAGCTGTCACTGCTCAGCGTCACAAGACTGCCTCACACCACATATTGATAGGCTGGGGAAAGGTCAAAATTGAAAATTTGACATGTGGTTTCTACTGGATGTGTATCATTTTCACACCATCATAAAGTCAAAAATCGTAAGTCATACATGCCACTGTAAGTTGGACACCATCTGTAGAAATCATACAATGCCTACCTCGTGGGATTAAATCAGAAATCAGTAACAGAAAGTTAAAAAATCCCAAGATATGTGGAGATTAAACAAAACATTCCTAAGTAACACATGGGTCAAAGAAGTAATCTCAAGGGAAATTAAGGAATATTTTGAACTATAGGAAAATGAAAATGCAACTTATCAGAATTTGAAAGTAGAGCATAGAAGGAAATTTACAGCATTAAATGCGTATATTAGAAAAAAAGAGAGATTCAAATTAAACATCCAAGCTTCTACCTTAGGAAACTAGAAAAAAAGAAGAGCCAATTAAATCCAAAGTAAGCAGAAGAAAAGAAATAATGAGAATTAATGATTTTATTTATTTGTCAGAGAGAGCGAGTGAGTTAGCATAAGCAGGGGGAGCAGCAGGCAGCAGGGGAGAAGCAGGCTCCCTACTGAGCAAGGACCCCAATGCAGAACTCCATCCCAGGACCCAGGATCATGACCAGAGCTGAAGGCAGATGCATAACCAACTGAGCCACCCAGGCATCCCAAAATAATGAGAATTAGAGTAGAAATCAATGAAATCAGAGATGAGAAATCAATAGAGAAAATCACTAAAACCAAAGCCTGGTTCTCTGAAAAGATCAATATAGTCAATAATTGTCTAGCCTTGCTAACTAAGAGAAAAAAGAGAGGACATTAATTACCAATAAGTGAAAGAGGGATATCACTACAGACCCCATGGACATTAAAAGGATAATACAGCGCAATACAATGAACAATTCTCTGCCCACAAATTTAATAACCTAGATTAAATAGACCAATTCCTTCAAAGATATAATCTGCCAAAACTCACACAAGAAGAGGCAATCTGAATAGGCTTATAACTATTAAAGAAATTGAATACTAATTGAGTAACCTTTCAAAACAGAAAGCAGCAGGCCCAGATGGGTTCACTGGTGAATTCTCCAAACATTTAAGGAAAACTTATATCAATATTCTACAATCTCTTTCAGATAATGGAAGTAGAGTTAATATTTCCTAATTCACTCCATAAAGCCAGCATTACCCTAATACCAAAATGGACAAAAACATTACAAGGGAACTATACACCAATATCTCTTATGAAGATAGTTGTAAAAATTCTCAACAAAATATTAGTGAATTAAATCCAACAATGTATAAAAAGAATTGTACATCACAGCCAAGTGAGATTTATCCCAGATAGGCAAAGCTGGTTAAATATTCAAAAATAAATTAATATAATCTATCACATCAACAGACTAAAGAAGAAAAACCACATGATCATATTAATAGACACAGAAAAGGGATTTGACAAAATCTATTTGACAAAGTCGTGAAAAAAACTCTAAAGAAACTAAGAATAGAGGAGAGCTCCTCAACTTGCTTTAAAAAAATAAAAGGCTACAAAAACCTGCAGCCTGTATCATATTTCATGGCAAGAAACTCAGAGTTTTTCCACAAAGATCAGGAACAAGGCAAGGATATCCCCCTCTTACCACTGCTTTCAACACTGTATTGGAATTCTTAGCTAATGAAATAAGATTTTAAAAAAAGAAAGAAAGAAAGAAAGAAAAGGTATACAGATTAGGAAGAAGTGAAACTGTCTTTGTTCAAAGACGGCATGATTATCTAAGTATAAAATCCAAAAGAATCAATTAAAAAAACCTAGAACTAAAAAGCAATTATAGTGGTGTTGTAGGATACACAAAATACACAAAAGCTGATCACTTCCCTATATCCTAGCAATAAACAAATGGAATTTGAAATTAAAAACACAATACTATTTACATTAGCAACCCCCAAATGAAATATACATAATCTAACAAATATATATATATAATATCTATATAAGGAAACCTACAAAATCCTTTTTTTTAAAGACTTATTTATTTACTTGACAGACAGAGAGAGCACAAATAGGCAGAGTGGTAGGCAGAGGAATAAGGAGAAGCAGGCTCCCGGCTAAGCAGGAAGTCTAATATGGGACCTGATCTCAGGACCCTGGGATCATGACCTGAGCCAAAGGCCGATGCTTAATCTACTGAGCTACCCAGGTGCCCAAAAACTACAAAATCCTGATGAAATAAGCCAAAGAACTAAGTAATTGGAGAAATAGTCTAAGTTTATGGACAGGAAAAATTCAATATTGTCAGGATGTCAGTTCTTCCCAACTCAATTTATAGAGTTAATCATTCCCAATCAAAATCCCAACAAGTTATTTTGAAGATATCAAGAAAGTGATTATGCAGTTTAGATGGAGAGCCACAACACCTGGAATAGACAACACAATATTGAGGGAGAAGAACAAAGCTGGAGAACTGGTATTACCCAAAGTCACATCATTATATCATAGCTTACTATAAAGCTATGGTTATCAGGACAGTGTGGCACTGGGAAAAGACTAGACATATAGGTCAAAGGAACAGAATAAAGAGACCCCATAAATAGATTCAACTGATCTTTGTCAAAGGAACAGAGTAATTCATTGGAGCAAAGATAATCTTTAATGAATAATACAGGAACTCGATAATCACATGCCAAAAACAAAAATGAAACAAACAGATCTTACACATTCTAACAAAAATTAACTCAAAATGGATCACAGACCTAAATATAAAACACAAACTATCAAACTTCTAGAATATAATATAGGAGAAAATGTACATGACTTTGGTTTTGGTGATGACTTTCTACATGCAACACCAGAGGCATAATCCACAAAAGAAAGAAATGATAAGTTGGGGCACCTGGGTGGCCCAGTTGGTTAAGAGTCCCACTCTTGATTTCAACTCAGGTCATGATCTCAGGGTGCTGAGATCAAGCCCTTTGTTGAGTGACAGGAGCCAATGAGAATGCAAATTGGTACAGCCACTTTGGAAGACACTTGGCAGATACAAAACTAAACATACTCCTACCATATGACCTAGTAATCACATTCCTTGGTACAAATGAATCGAAACATTAGGCCCACACAAAAACCTGTACACAATGTTTACAGTAGCCTTATTCATAATTGCCAAAACTTGGAAGCAACGAAGATATCCTTCAGTAGGCTAATGTGTCAATGAACTGGGTACATCCAGATCACAGAATATTATTCAGCTCTAAAAAGAAGTGAGTCATCAAGCCATGAGAAGACATGAAGGAACTCTTAAATACATATTACTAAATGTAAGAAGCCAATCTGAAAATATTGAACATTGTATGATTCCAACTATATGACATTCTGGAAAATGCAAGACTATGGAGACAGTAAAGGATCGGTGGTGCCAGGGGTAGGAGGGAAAGAAGGACAAACAGGTGGAACAGCTCCTCGAGCACAAAGGAGGATTTTGCAGGCAGTGAAAATATTCCGTATGACATTATTACAGTGGATGCGTGCCATTATACATTTGTTACAACTCAGAATGTACACCAAGAGTGAATACTGATGTAAGCTATGGATTCTGGGTGATAATGATGTGTTACTATAGACTTATGTACCACTTTGGCAAGGAATGTGGGTAACAGGGGAGGCCGTGTATGTGTGCAGCCAGGGCTGTATGGTAACTCTGGACTGACTTCCTGCTCAATTTTGCTGTGAATCTAAAGCCGCTCTTAAAAAAAAAAAAAAGAATTTTTTTTTAAACAATGACTTTATGTAACATTTTTTAATAAAATAAAATAATAGGAGTTTTAAATTTTTTCACAAGAAAGCAGATTACCCAAAACTTAATATATTTTCAGTTTAAAAGGGTCCCCTGTGCATCTGGCATTGTAGATGAAAACAAAACTACCCAGAGATGCATCACCATAGCAGCTGGAGCATGGGAGCCCAGAAAATTTCCAACAAATTTCCAGAGAGACAGTTAGAAAAGATCTGGATTCAAATGCTTTTGGACTTCTGAATGGCAATGTTGAGAGACAGAATGCAAAAGCAAAGGCATTTGCGTTTCTGAAAGAAAATCATTTCCTGTCCGAAATTCTGTGTTTATTAGGATGTGTTTCCCAAAAAAGAGGAAGATCTGGGATGCAAGGATCAGGAGGGTTGCACAGGGGAGAGGTGAAGGAAAGTCTCAGGCAGGGGTAACAGGGGACCGCAGGATGACAGCCTTCACCGGCTCTCAGAGGGTGCTGTCCAGGGCAGCCAGAGCAGGTCCGCAGGCTCTAGGGCACACTGTCTCAGGAAGATAAGATTCTGAGAATAACTCATTTACCCAAATCTGCTGAGAAGAGATTTATAAAAGCAGACAGGAATTTAGGGTCAAATCACAGAGAAACAGAAGAAAAAAAAAACAAAAACGAAGCAAATAGGAAAAACCTATTACCGGCTCCAGAGGAAAAGAGATTTGAGGGGAAATAAAAGCAATCAATCATAGCTAACGACATGTTCCAGCTTTGAATACACTGTATTATTATGCAAATGGTGGACAAGGCTTCTGGTTGAGCTAAATTCTCATCTACTGTACTAGTAGGATGAGAAAAAGGGAAGGATGCAAATGGAAAAAGGATAGCAAGGAGGAAAGAGAATTAAATATTCATCATAAACTACAGAAAATGCCTACACATGAAAACCAAGAAATTTAGAAACAGGGAGGGGGTAAATACCAAAAGAAACAGTTTAAATCATGGTTCCTCTAGAGAATAACCTAATGGGGTGGCAGGAGGCTGTTTGTCAGCAGCTGAAGGCTCTGAGATTTTATCTAACTTGCATGGTAACAAGTTAACAAGTTCATGAATGCTGGCAGAAGACACAACACCTGGAGAACAGAGACTCAGAAGTTATTATGTACAAGGACAGTATTATTGTTTTATTTTTGTCCTCCAGAACCCCAGTTCTCACAGTGTGGTACCCAGGAAGCCAGCGGACACCTGAGTACCCAGTGGGTTGCACTGCAGGAAAAGAAGCCTGAGCTTAGAAAAAATGAAGTTTTAACAATGGACAGTAAGTCTGCCTGCCTTTTGTTGGTGAGGAAGATTCTATGCTGCTGTGTCCAAGGCTGTTCCTTATACAAACATCCTTAAAAAGTTACTGAGGAATGAAGAAGGGCACTTAGTGCCTCACTCACAAGCCATACAGAAATGCAACAGACCCACGGGGAACTCATACTCAAAACTGCCAGTGGTTTTTTGTTTGTTTTGTTTTTTACAGTCAACCTCCCTGAATTTTTCTTTTAAATGCACACACACGTATAAACTTCATAAATATAAAAATCTACTAAGTTAGGTATTTTAAATTATTAAAAACAACCCGCCTAATCTTTACTCCCACGGACTGGGGATCTTTTCTCTCCAAAGGCGAAACAACGTGGGAGAAAATTGGGAAAGGATGTTTCGTGGAACTTCGTGCAGAGCGGGCTCGTCCTGAGGCGGGGCGGTCTCAACCTCAACTATCAGACCCATACGTAGAGCAAGGCCCTGAGGCCGCCAACCCCGTCCTTCCCTGCGCAGGTGCCTCCCAGGCTGGTTCCCCCACCCCCATGAGCGCGGGTTCGGCACCTGAGAGGCGGGGATCTGGCGCCCACGCCTGTAGGACAGTTACAAGCATCCACGCGTGTCAAGGGCGTGGAGCAGCCCGTTCATAATTTGTGTTGTTTACAGTTTTCCGAGGTGTGAATGGAGTCCCCTGAAAGTCAAGAAATCCGAACAGAGAGGGAGGATGTAGCCAGGGGGGGTCTTATCTCGGGGCCGAAGACCAGAAAGGGTCACCCGAGTCCCGCTCGGATGACGCGGCCCCCATGCCTTTGGTGGCAGGTTGGGACAAAGGGTGGGCTGATTCCTCAGCGTCAGCAGATCCCCACCCCCACCCCACCCCGCCCCGGCAGGTGCAGGCGGCTGGCCTCGCGCCCCCCTCGCCGGTGCGCGCAGGTGCTTGGAGCGCTGGAGGTCCGGCGTGTGCAGCTGGCCCACGTCCTGCCTGGCGCTGGGTGCCATCGGTCCCGCCTTGGCCACTTCCTCGCCCGGCCTGGGACCTTAGCTCACCAGCGGCGAGGGCGGGTGCTTAGCTTGGCGAAGTCGGCTGTAGGCTCTCACCCTCCCCCGGGCAACGCCACCGCCTGCGACCGCGGAGGAGGGCCAAGCGGTGCGGATCCCGTTTATCAGCCCCATCTCCCATTACATAAGGCTGGGCCCCTATCTCCGCGGGCCATCGCTGCGACCGCCCAGCCAGCTTGGCTTCTCCCACGCGCGGGGGCGCGCCTGCCCACCACTCCCCGCATCGGTCTGGCTGGTCCTGGGGATTGGGGGACGTTGACTCATCTTGGTGCAGAGCTTTGGGACTTCTGCATCCCACGGCAGTTCCCTGCTCCTTCCCTCAACACGGAGACCCCATTCTACAGATGAGGAACCGGGTCCACAGAGGTGTTATACAGCCAAGTAACAGTGCTCCAGCCACTGGGCCGCCCGCCAGGGGCAGGGGCTGGCTTCTGGGTGTTAGGACCTACAAGTGGGCTGGGAAGCTTGGGAATTGGCCAAAAGAGAGGGTGGGAGGAGAGAGTGGGCAAGGCTGAGAAGCTTGGGAGCAGGAGCAGAAGCACCACTTGCAAGCCCTCTGTGAGGAGGTTCAGCCTCACCAGGAGTAGGACAAAGGGAGCCTGAGAGGGCAGAGAAGGGGCCTGGAGGGGGAGGTACTGGTTTAGGGCAGGAAGTGGGTGAGGGAGACACCCTGACATCAGTACTCAATAGGCAAATGATGCAGTGTCTGTTGCAGGGGCTTCTGGAGGACTCTAGAGAAAGGAGGGAGAAGCAGGCAAATGGCTATCTGCAGTATCCCCGCAGAGGCGGGCTGTTCAGGGGAACCATGGAGTGGGGGCAGGCTGCCCTCCACAGCCTTCAGTCTGCATAAACCTGGGTCCCCCAGGGATGACAGCTTTGTCCCACAGACACTGGTGGGCAGAGGCGGTTGCCCCAGGTCTCAGTGGCACTGGGAACAGTTACACTTTCCAACCTGGGCTAAAGCTAGTCCTGCCTCCTACCAGCCTAGCTGGTTAAGGGCTTCCCATCAGGATGGGCCCACGCTGAAGGCCTGAGTTGGGGGCTGTGTGTTTAGGCTCCCCATGCTCAAAATTATCATCAAAGTAACTTTAAAACCTTTTTTTTTTTTTTTTTAAGATTTTACTTGACAGAGATAGGCAGAGAGGCAGGCAGAGAAAGAGAGGGGGGAAGCAGACTCCCCACTGAGCAGAGATCCCAATGTGGGACTCAATCCCAAGACCCTGAGATCATGACCTGAGCCAAAGGCAGAGGCTTTAACCCACTGAGCCACCCAGGCGCTCCAAAGCAACTTTAAAAAGAAAAGTTCCCAGGACGCCTGGCTGGCTCAGTCATTAAGTGTCTGCCTTTGGCTCAGGTCATGATCCCAGGGTCCTGGAATAGAGTCCCACGAGGGGCTCCCTGTTCAGCGGAGAGTCTGCTTCTCCCTCTCCCCCTATTCATGCCATGCTCTCTCAAATAAATAAAATCTTAGGGGGGAAAAAAGAGGTCACAGAAGGACCCCTGACTCTGACTGGATCTTTCGTTGGAGACCTGAGAAACTGAAACTCTTATAATCCTTCCCACAGTGGAGCCAACAGGGAATAGGGTGGAAGAAAAAGAACGAGTTTTGTATCCAAATCAAGTATGAGAGACCAGTTCATTGAAAAACAAAACCCCCAAATTCACACATCTGGTAGACTGTAGTCATAGCCCTGTCAACCGAACACTTCTGTTCCCAAACACTTCTGTAAACCAAAAGGGTCTAAGGACAGGAGCTGGGCAGATATGCCGGGTAGCTACCAAGCAAAACCGCCGCAGTTCGGGCTGGCATGGCTGACACCAAGCTGCCCTGATGGCCCTCTCACCCACCCCTGGTAAGCGCATCCATATCTTGGGAAGAGCTCTAGACCCCTCTCAATCATAAGTCCACAAGAAATCAAACTCTTTCCTTTGTGCGACGCTGGATTTTCCACAAAGTAAAATCAAGATGAGTAAAGATGTGGTTTCTAGATAGTACTTGACAAAGCGGAGACCAGGGTTGGAGGCGTCATCACTTTGGCCTATAAAAGCTGCTGCAAGAGGCCAAGGCCACAAGCCACTCAGCTTAGGCCAGCCTACGAGTCTGCTCCTCGCTCCTCCTGTGTTGGCTTTCAGCCCCATGGCGCTCTGGTTGACTGTGGTCATTGCTTTCACCTGCCTTAGTGGCCTTGCCTCCCCAGGTCCTGTGCGTAACTTAACAACCACCAAGGAGCTCATTGAGGAACTGGCCAACATCACCCAGAATCAGGTGAGTACCCTCTGGCCAGGGCCCTAGCTCTGAGGGTGTTGGAGGTTACTGGTCATGGCTCAGGCCATGAAGGTGGGCCCAGGGGTAAGAAGCCCCATGGACCAGGATGCGCCCAGCCATGAAGGACAAGAGCCAGGGGCAGGAGGCATCGGTATGGATGGACCCATAAAGGGGTTTGGTGGAGCCCCCAGGGACCATCTCTTCACCTGGCCTGGCCCCGCCTGCTATGGCCAGCTCCTACTCAACCATTCAAGAAGAGGAAAGCAGAGAGGCACCAGCACTCTTCTAGGACTATTTAGCATTTCCCATCTGGTTTGAATGGAATAATGGGGCCACTAATCACAGCATTTTGGTTAAGCCTATTCTTGTAGAAGGATTCATTGGTAGTCAGCTCCTGTCCCTAATGGTGATGGCTCATACTTTCTGGGCAATAACTGTGCACCAAGCCTACTGCTGGGTGCTTTTCATCTCATTCCATCACTGCCAACTACCTCCAAAGGCAGGTGTGATGACCCTATTTGACTGACTAAGCCTCGTTAAGGTTAAAACCAGATTCAGATCAGGCCTGGCTGATACCCAGCACCCATGCTCCAAACTGCAGTGTTCCCCAGCTCAGAAGACAGGGTCTTATATACTAGCCTCCACCCTTCCCCATCTGACTGAGCTGGCCACCCCTTCCTCCCTCCCCCAACGCCATCCTGACTCTTCCCTGGAGATGTCCTAACTAACCGTTCAGATGTTTTCTCTGCTGCGGCCCTGGCTGCAGAAAGCTTCACACAAGGCTTGTCCCTTACTGGTTGTGTCCCTCAGATTTTTCTCTCTCAGCCCCAGCGCCCTGGGCAATGGTCTCACCGACTATGCAGAGCAGGAAGTGAAGCTCAGGAACACTGGGGGGTCCCAGGCCTGGCTCTGTGCTAAGGCAGGGATGCCTGTGGGGGCGGATCCCTGTGGAGACATGGCCTGGGCTTACTGCCTTTTTGCTCCCTCAGGCATCCCTTTGCAATGGCAGCATGGTATGGAGCGTCAACCGGACCACCAGCATGGTAAGGACCCCCTGGACACTGTCGGGGACGAAGCTGAGGCTGTAGGTCCTGTGCTGGTGTTCTCTGAGGGGCACTCACATGCCTTGGGGGTTCCTAGCGAGCTTCAAAAGCTGCTCACAGTTTAGAGCCTTCCCACCACCTCTAGCAGGGCTCTCCGCCTCTTTCTTCTGTAGATTCAGTGAAAGTGTGGGGGTGGGGGGCAGCCGGCAGGGCCTAACATCCCCGTGTTCTTCTCCCTGTAGTACTGTGCAGCTCTGGAATCTCTGATCAGTGTCTCCAACTGCAGCGCCATCCACAGGACCCAGAGGTTGCTGAAATCACTGTGTGCTCAGGATACCTTGGCAGGGGTAAGGCCCTTTACCCTGTACCCCCAGCCCTGCATCCACTCCTGCCAGCCCTGGGAGCTCTAGGGGAACCTGGGTGAGCGTCAGAAGGCAAGCGTCCACTCTGGGGTGGGTCCACTGTGGCTGCAGCAACACAGCTTTGGGATTTCCAGGATCCGGGCTCATGGGCTCCTGACTCCTACCTGAACTTCAGTTTCCACATCCATGAAATGCGGGTAATAACAGTACCCACTTCATGGGGGCTTTTGTGAAGCTTAAAGAAGCCGGTTCCTGGAAAGCCCCTGGTAAGAGCTGGTCACCTTCACTCTGGCATCCCACTAACAGGCCCGTCTCTTTGTCCTGCAGCAGATCCCCAGTGAGCGCAGCCAGGACACCAAAATTGAAGTGATCCAGTTGGTGAAAAACCTGCTCACCTATGCACGGGGTGTTTTTCGCCATGGAAATTTCCCATGAAGCATGAAAACCTAGCATTCTTATTCACAGAGGCAGACCTGACCTTTTGAGTTACAGATTCATTTTTTCTTCCAGATTTCACAGATTTCTTGTTGGGATAGGGTGCAGGGAGGGAGGGAGACACGATTTCCTTAGCTTGGACCTCAGCCTGTGCCACCTGACTCCACCAAGCTGAGCCCAGCCAGTGGCTCTACACTCCGTGAAGGACAAGAGGGAAACACTGCTTGGCAGGACTCCCCCCTCCTGAGACCAAACCTCTGCATTACAATGGGAGCCGCCTTGGAGGGGGCCTTGCTGTTCACAGGCATGGCTAAGGCAGACAGCAGCATCCCAGGCACATTTCTTCTTAGCCTTATTTATTATTGTGTGTTATTTAAACAAGTGTGTTCGTCTGTGCTGGGGACAGGGAGGGACTGTTGCCTCCAGAACCTGGAGCTGGGGGCCCGACCATGTGGGTGTTAGGAGTCCCTGGGAATAAGCACTGTGTGTAAAATTCTGCTACCTCACTGGGGTCCTGGGGCTGACACAGGACGGGAGAGAGGGCCAGAGAAGCTGCTCTTGTCTGCCAGGCAGCAGCTGGCCCTCAGCCAAAGAGTAATTTATTGTTTTTCCTTGTATTTAAAATTAAGAAATAAAATATGTTATCAAAGAGTTAATAATATATAGAAGCGCAGCCTAGAAGGTTGCATTGGGTGTGTGTGGCCTGGGGGAAAGGGTCACTGAATGTGTTCTTTCACTGACTTGTCAAACTGGAAGCCAGAAATAAAGACAGTGACTAGACCTGATGATGGTTGTGTTTTACTTTGGCCTGTGGGGACCCTGAGACACTGAGGAGTTCTTTGGGAGGCAGGGGAGGTGGAGGAGGGGGCCTAAGAAGGAGTGTGGGAGGATTAAGGGAGAGGACCTGGGCTGAATGGAAGTAAGCAAGCCCAGCAAGAGGCCAGCTGGCCTGAAGGACATCCCCTCACACGCTACTCGCAGGGAGAAGCAGCTGGGGCCAGGATTTCTGGGTTCAAGGAGGACACGTAAAACAGGTAGTGACTTCAGAAGTCATGATCAGAGATTTCGATGAGTGGCCCGCCTATGTCTGGTACCACCCACACACCCTCTGGTGTCTCCCTCACGACCTCTCTGATGCTCGGGGAAGAGGTGGCAGCATGCCCAAAGTTCAACATCTGGTAAGGAGCAAAGCCAGGGTTAGAACCCAGAATTCACTCCAAAGCCCATACACTTAACCACTCTGCCTTCCTCTGTCCAAATGTCATCTAGCCTAAAAGCATGACTTGTTTTAAAGTAGGCTCCATGTCCAGATGGCGGGGCTTGAATTCACCACCTTGAGATCAAGATCTGAGATCAAGAGGTGGACATTCAACCAACTGAGACACCCAGGAGCCCCACAACTTCTATAACATGGTCATCAACCTGTTGGACACCTCCCATGATAGGAAGCTCACGAATTCCTTTCTAGGGACAGCCTAGTCAGTCCCTGGACACATCCCATCATGAGTGTAGTGCACACTCATCACCTCTGTGAAAGAAGAGGCACCAACTGACTTATGGTTCCTGTACTATAGAATGACGAGTGGAGACCAAAGGTCACAGGGCCATGGTCAGACTGCCACCCCAACCAGGTCTTTTTGCTTCTCCCCTGGCCCAGGCCAGCACCACGAGTGCCAGAAGCAGCAGCCCTCAGCAAGCCACAGCTAATAATGCTCTTGCCCATCAGGAGGGTTTTCAGAGAATCCCTGAGAGGTGCCTAGAAGGATGCGATGCCTCTGCAGCAGGTTGTGGGTCATCAGAGACCAGTGTCAAACACAGAGTGGCAGGCAGTTACCTCCCCTGGGAAGCCCCAAGCCCTGTGGGAACATCCACAGCAATCCTCAGAAGCCAGCAAAGGCAGCCACCCCGGGACCCGTGAGAGGAGAGACACCATGGCAGGACCTGTCCAGGGCAGGGGACCATGGCGGGCAGCTCCGGGAGCCACTCAGAGACAGCGGACCCCTTGCACCCAGGCAGAAGCTAGGGGAGACCTCGAGAGGGGGCATATGAACTGAGTGTCCCATGGGCTGTCAAGGGCAGGCGCTGGACCGTCTCTGTGATCCCAGGAGGTCTCAGAACCTGTTCAGTCCCACTACATTTGTGGCGGCCTGCCTGTGGCCCACAGTCCTCCAGCCCTCAGGGCTAACAATGACCAAGACACCATACACACTCAAGGGTTAGCACCAGAAAGAAGTCTGAACAATGGCGGGTTCTGAAAGGGATGCTTTACTAGGTAGGCAGAAAAGTCAGGTAGTAGGCAAGCCTACGCAGTAGGCAAGGTTTCTGCAACAACTCTCCATCCAGAGTTTTAAGACTTTTAAGGCCAGAGGATATTTAGGGAAGATTAAATTTTTTTTAAGATTTTATTTATTTATTTGACAGACGGAGATCACAAGTAGGCAGAGAGGCAGGCAGAGAGAGAGGAAGGGAAGCAGGCTCCCCACTGAGCAGAGAGCCCGATGCGGGACTCGATCCCAGGACCCTGAGATCATGACCTGAGCCAAAGGCAGAGGCTTTAACCCACTGAGCCACCCAGGCGCCCAATATTAATGTTATTTTTATACAAAACTTAGCCATCCACTCTCTGGTAACATCAACTTTCACATCCTCTGCCCAACCAGAGCATTGGCCTGTCTGTCTGAAGGAAGAAGAATGTCTCTGGGTGAAATTCCATGTGCATCTCTCAAGAATAAAGACTGGAACTGAGATTGGTGTGGGCAGGGTCTCTTAGGATTTCCTAAGAATGTATCCCAATGGTAGGCAGGAAGGTGTATGGCACTAACTGGGCCGCCGAGGCCACACCACTAGGGGTCCACAGCGCATCACAATCCCAGCTACCCATAGGTCCCCGCCTGCCGCTCTGAGACTGTCCCAAGACAAGGAACCTGTGTTCACCGAGGTGTGCAGTCAGCTAGTGGGGGCTTGGGCCCTTCCAGGAACAGTGGACCTCACAGAGCCACAGAACCATGCCAGTGTGGGTGGCAGAGAGGAGGGCCTGGCCAGGAATGAGAGAAAGAGACAGATGAAACAGGAAAAAAGGGTACGTGTCAGCTACTGTGGCTGGGAGCATCACTTTCTGGGGACTGAGGCCTGGGGTATTTGCTGGGAGTTTCTCTAACCACGTGGTCTCACTTCTTCCATGTGGAAAGGCAAACCCTGAGCAGGGCCCAGACAGAAGGGCGGTTGGGAAGAGACGGGTGCTTGCTGAGTGGGAGGGAGATGCTGGTCATGAGGCCCAGGGTGGGGAGCCCCTCTGCACCCCAGGAACCCCAGGCCCCAGAGGTTTCACTGGAAGAGGGGCCAGGGCTAGAGTGAGAAGTGAGACACACTTGAGTTTCCGGTGAACTCGGCACTAAACAGCTCTGTTTGCTGCTCAGATGAGGTGTCAGAGAACACTGCAAGTCACTGCTGGGGTTTATCTGAGGCTGGCCCTCTGAAGAGCTCAGGACTCAGGAGGACAAGGACTTGCCTCTTGTTTCCTTGTGACCTAGCAGCTTGAAGGCTGGGGTTTATCAAATTCATCGGCTCGTGGCTTTTTCATTATCATCAACAGGAAAGCGCCTTCTGCTTAGTATCTTAATTTAGCTGGTCAGTTTGAGCAAACCCAAAAACCGTTCCTCCCTTTAGCCAACTCCCTTCCAAGCAGGCCCTGCTGAGCCCAGGCTGACTATGTTCTAGGCTGACTGCCTGGTCCCAGACCCACTGGCCAGTCATCTGGGCCTCTCCAGGCCCAAGATGGGGTCAGAGCTGGTGGCCATACCCATGGTCACCACCCCCCACTCTGCTGCCCAACTCCTACACTGCCAAATAAAAGTCATAAAGCCTCATTATCTTCCTTCATTTCTCAGCTCCACCCAACAGCAGCACAGAAAAGGGTTTGCAACGAACTTTCCCAGATCAACTGATTTCTCGGCAGCTAGGGAGGGCCCCATGACAAAGCCATTTGAAATCCCAGAAGCAATTTTCTACCTACGATCTCACTTTCTGTTGCGCTCTCTCCCTGCCCCTGCACAATGCCTTCTCTTGTGGAAAGTGATTGTCTCAGAGCGTCCCTCAGAAACGCCCCCAGCCGGTGCACCACTTGGGCGGACGCTGCTGTGTGGTCACCGGTGACGCAGACACCAACATTAAATATAGCGACTCGCGTCAGTTCCGCTCACTGCATCACTCGGACAAGCTAGGGAGCCAGTGGCAAGGGCAATTCCTGAAAACCAGACTGCTATAGAGGCCCCTGCAGGCCAGAGGGTCCATGCCCCCTGCTGAGCCTGGGGCCCTGAGCCCGAGGAGTCTCAGGGACACCACATTAGAAAGGCAATTTCTCATTTAGTGTCTCCTCTTTCTACTCATCTCTGTTTTCCCACATTTTCTATAATGAGCATATATTCATTTCCCACTGGGGGATGCAGACAAATCTAGTTAAAAATAAACTAAAACGGAACTGGGGACTGGTCCATGAACGTCAGGAAGGGGCCTGCAGCACTTGCAGGACAGGTTAGCCAGGACCCTGAGCTCAGTTCTAAGCCCCCCTGGGAGCAGAGCTGGGCACCAGGAGGAATCTGGGAGGCAGGAGGTCCAGCACCACTCCTCCCAAG
Source organism: Enhydra lutris kenyoni (assembly GCF_002288905.1). Taxonomy (NCBI): domain Eukaryota; kingdom Metazoa; phylum Chordata; class Mammalia; order Carnivora; family Mustelidae; genus Enhydra; species Enhydra lutris. The sequence continues at coordinate 7,652,587 of NW_019154089.1, read as the reverse complement.
GGCCAAGCAGATCCTGTGTTGCCAAAGAGAGAGGAAGACACACCATTCTTGGGGGTCCTTCCCCAGCCCTGGTCTGCCAGAATGGATGAAAGGGAGTGAGATGGGAAAGGGTGGGCTGCCAGTCCAGCTCTGAGGCTGAGGTGATGTTGATCCCCCAGGGACAGATGGAGCGGTGCTGCAGACTCCTCAGCTGGCTTCTCTCTCTCAGAAGGACCTTCCATCTGCTGCTCAAAGAAAAGAGAAGCTGGCAGCCTATGGAGTTACTTTGCCTCCACGCAGAGAAGCCAGAGTCCACAGCTAGGCCCGCCTTGGCTCCCTCCTGCCCGCCTTGTTCACTCCCTCTGAAGGGTCCTCCTTGCATCTGTACTCAGAATCCCATTCTCCCTGTCCTCACCAGGGGCTGGGGCAAAGACTACAAGATCCAAACAAGTCCCACCCATGCCTCTAACTTCCCTTGTGGTTACTCAGGCCAAGTCTCAGCTGCCCTCTCTGGGAAATGGAGCTTCATTCATTCATTCAGTAAGCATCCATTGAGGCCTTTACTAGGTGTTCTAGGTGCTGAGGCCTATGATGAACAAAAATAAGGTTACTGATGGGGGCACAGACTCCACAGACAAGAGAACACAGACAATACAGGTGGTGGTGAGGGCTTTGGAGGGCACTGAGGCAGTGGTTTGGTTGCGGGGGTGGTACTGTGAGGGTAGGTCAGAGAAATCCTCCCTGATGAAGTCAGACAGAAGAGATCTGGATGGAGTAAGGGAGGGATAAAGGCATTAATTGAAGAAAACATCCAGGGACAGGGGACAGCAAGTGCTTAAGTCTTGAGTGAGCATTAGGACGCAGACAGCAGAGGCCAAGGGCAGGGGCAAGCGGGACAGACGGTCAGGGCTCTGATGGCAGGAAGGCTTTGGTCTGGTGGGATGGGGTGACACAATCTGGCTTTCATTCAATGGAAGCACTCGGGCTGCTATGTGAACAACAGAACGTGGGGGCAAGGATGGCAGCAGGACGACCAATGAGGACACTCTTATGGGAACCCAGGTGGGATAGGACAGGTGAAGAGTGGATGTGATCAAATTCTGGAGATTTGTGATCTATAAAGACACATACTTGTACATCATTTACATAAATACGGATGATATCATAAATGAGATCATGAATAGATATATATTATGTAATATATAAATGTTAAATATATAACTTTTCTACCCATGTAAGTCTTAAAACTCCTTTATCATGGGAAATTTTAAATACATACATAGTAACTCCCTAGTATCCATGGCCCAAATTTAAGTTAGCAACTCGTGGCCAATTCAGTTCTGTCTCTGCCCCCCAACCCTCTGCCAATCCCTGCTGCCCTGCCCCGATTCACCCATCCAAGCCAGCACACCCTTCAGTGTAGACACAGTTCCAAGGCAGAGGCTTTGGTGCTGGATTGGATGTGGGTATGGGAAGCATGTACCATGGTGTGAGCACTCTGAAGGACGGAGCTGCCATAATTTACCGAGCCAGGGAGGACTGGGCTCAAGTTTGTCCCCGTTGAAAAACTACTGATCACACAGAAACCCCCACCCCCTCAAAGCACACCCCAGCAGAGCCTACCTTCCCACCGGGCACCCACCCACACCGAACTCCAGAAGTGATCTCAGTGATGTCACTGATTATCTCCTATCAGTAAATCCAGTGGAAACGCTTCTGCCTTATCTCACCCGCCCCTGAAGAACATCAGACACCAATGACTACTTGCTTCTCCTCCAAGACTCTCTCGTGCCTGGGTTCCCTCTTAGACCCTCTGGCTGCCTGCCTCCTCTCCCTTCTTCCTCTCTCCCAGCAGCACTGGAATGCCACAGTTATCTCCTACTCCCTCTCTTTCAGAGCCCCTGGGCTGGTACCATCCTTCCCCTTGGCTTCCTCACCCTCTGTGTCTACAACCCTCAGCTCATGGTCCCTCTGCCTTCCCTCTGAAACTGCAGCTCCCAAGCCAGAAACCTGGGGCCCTCTGGGACTGTTCACTCTTCCTCACCCCCATATTCAACTTATCCCAAGTGCGATGATGATGATGATGGTGATGATGATAGTTGACAAATGCCAAGCAACACACCAGACACTATACTTATTGCCTCATATAATCATCCCACACCCCTATTATTAGCCCAGTTTGCCAGAGAAGTCCGGGAAGGCACACTTCCCCAAGGTCACCCCAAGACCAAGTGGCAGAGCTGGGACTCATAGCAGGCCACACTGACTGCAGGATGTTCTTCAGGGACAAGGCACTGCTGGGAGTCACTCTCGGACCCACGGCTCCCAGTGCCCCATGCAATCCAAGATCCATGATCCTCGCCCTGCGATCCCTGCCAGCCGCCGGCTCTGAGCTCATACTGAGTGGTGAGTGCAGTCCTCCAGAAGGTTCCCCTCCCAGGCCTACTGGCTTGCTCAGTTCCTCCAGGCCCCAGAGAAGCCCTTCTAGCCTTCCATGAACTATCTCCCTGCCCCACCGGCCCTCTGCTAAGGTCTACTTATTTGGTCTCTACGAAATACGCCTCCTTTGGAGGAGCCTTACTTTCTGTCATGAATGAGCCTGGGAGGAGCTGGAAAGGGCTCTTTTGCATGTTGTCCCTCTCAGCTGATGCAAGAGGACAAGTGCAGAGCTTAGGGCTGGACGGGGCCATGGGGATGGCTGGTTTGGCAAGACTCTGCGGCCATGGCCAGGAAACCCAGCTGCTCTGCTCAACCCCCACCGGTCCCTATACTCTAGGGAGCTGTGGAAGGCGGGAGGCAGCGGATGCCCCCTTCTTGTGTCCTTGGGCTGGGAGTGGGACCTGAGGTTTCCTCCTGGAGCAGTGCTGGGGGTGTCTGGACACGGCTGAAGCAGGAGCTCTGAGACCCCTGGACTGCAGCCTCAGCGGTATGCTCTTGAACTCCACATGAGCAGTGGCAGCCCCAGGGACAGCAGCCCTTCCTGTGGGTTATTTCTTTAGGGTCCTGGGCCCAGCCTGCTCCTCCACCCTCCCAACATTTTCATAAACACCTACTTTTCTGCACCGAGTACTCTCTGCATAAAATACCCAGGGCTACCTATCTCCTGCAATAACTCCAGAGACCTAAGTCTGAGGGCCACCATGCAGCACTCATGGTGACTCTTCCAAACAAGAAGGCCTCAACGACTAAGAAAGAGACACACCCAGGGAGCCTGGGTGGCTCAATAGGTTAAGCCTCTGCCTCCGGCTCAGGTCATGATCTCGGGGTCCTGGGATGGAGTCCTGCATCGGGCTCTCTGCTCAGCAGGGAGCCTGCTTCCTCCTCTCTTCTCTCTCTGTCTGCCTCTCTGCCTACTTGTGATCTCTCTGTCAAATAAATAAATAAATAAATAAATCTTAAAAAAAAAAAAAAAAAAGAAAGAAAGAGACACATCCAGGAGGGACATGTGTGGGGTAGTGTCCAGTGGCAAAACCTCCACTGGCCCTGTCCAGATCAGCTTTGCTGAGATTAAGTACCACAGTCACATGACCAAGCAAAAATATGACTAATAATAACAATAATAATAATAGCAATGCGTCACTGACAGAGCACTCACTATAGTGCCAGGCACTATTCTGACAACTTAAAAACATTAACTTATTTGTTCCTCACAACAAACACATGAAGCAGGTACCGCTATGACCCCCACTTTACGGAGGAGGCTGGGAAAGGTGAGGAGCCAGCCTGTGCTGAGGTAGCCTCCAGCAGCAGCCACACCTTGGGGAGTGATGAGTGCCAAGCACTTTGCAAGGAACCCCTCACACACTCCACAGGAATCTAGGAGGAGCCACATTGTTCCCATGGCACAGTCGAGGAAACTGAGACCCATAGAGAATTAGTGATCTGCTCATGATCAGAGAGTTGACAAGAGTTTTATTTGCTGGACTCAAAAACCCAGTGTTCAAAACTGTTATGTTCTAAGGTCTGAAGGGAAAGCGTCCACTCAGGAGCCAGGGCTGGTTCTCAGTGCTCACACAGGCTGAAGGGAAGGGCGTCTATGACGGACACAGTCAGAACCCAGCAGAGCTGTCAGCTTCTCCCTGAGCTTTGGTGCTGGCCCGCCTGCCTTGTACAATCACCACCCATAACCCCTGAAGGCTGGGAGACGTGGGGGTTGGCTATCCTCGTCCCTGATAAGAAGGCCCCATCCCCCAGGCCTCTGTCCAGCCAGCCACAGGCACAGCTTCCATGGGGCCACATTGCAGGGATGACAGGTCCTTTTCTCCTATCCTTTAAGGAGACCTTCAGGTCACTCTTTGATGTTCTGGAAAGTTTACCATTCTTTCCCTGCCCTTATCCAACCACTGAAACAAAACAAAACAAAGAAGCTTTATTCTGCTTTTGAGCTACTTCCTTTTGTATTACACACTCTTCTGATTTACATCTCTGCCCCCACAACATTAAACCTGGGGTGTAGCCCTCAGCGAAGACATGCACTCAGAAAAACAACTACTGAATACATGGACAGCTTTGAATCCTGCTGACCTCCCCTCGTCTCCAGCTCTCCCTCAGCCCCAAAGCTCTGAGACATGTGCTCTGCACCCTGGACTTCCCTCTGGGATGTGTGCACTTCAAGGTTTTCTTTTTAAATATTTATTTATTTATTTATTTATTTATTTATTTGATAGACAGAGATCAAAAGTAGGCAGAGAGAGAGGGGGAAACAGGCTCCCTGCTGAGCAGAGAGCCCGATGTGGGGCTTAATCCCAGGACCCTGAGATCATGACCTGAGCCAAAGGAAGAGGCTTAACCCACTGAGCCACCCAGGCGCCCCCACACTTCAAGGTTTTAAATTCCTCAAGAACTTGGACCTTCCCTCAAAAACAGAGTATGCACTATTTACTCCAAATAATAGTTAATGTGGATTTGAAGTCTCCACCTATCCTGGAAGGAACTCTGTCTCCCCATCTCTGTAGTGAAGACCTCACTTACCCTAGCAAAGAAAAAAATAACCCAAGTAAAAAATGAGCAAAGGAGCCAAATGGCTATTTTTCCAAAGATACGTGAATGGCCAGCAGACACATGAAAGGATGCTCATCATCACTAATCATCAGGGACGTGCAAATCAAAACCACAATTAGGTATCACTTCACCCCTCTTAGATGATTATTATCAAAAATGCAAGAAACAACAAGTGTTGATGAAGACCTGGAGAAAAAGGAACCCTCTTGCACTGTTGGTGGGGATGCAAACTGGTGCAGCCACTGTGGAAGACAATATGAAAAATCCTCAAAAAATTAAAAATACAAATACAAAGGCCACATGATACAATAATTCTATTTCTGGAAATACATCCAAAGGAAATGAAAACATTCCATCGAAGATAGGTATGAACTCCTATGTTCATAGCAAGCTTATTTATAATACATCAAGACATGGAAACATCCTAAGTGTCCACTGATGGATGAATGGACAATTTGTGATTTGTATATCTCATATATATATGTGTGTGTGTGTATATATATACACACAGACACACACACACATGCACACACCCAGAGAAATATTATTTGGCCATAAAAAGAAGGAAATCCTGCCATGTGTGACAACAGGAATAAATCCTGAAGGCATTATGCTAAGTAAAATGTTAGAGAAAGACCATACTGTCTGATCTTATTTATATGTGGAATCTAAAACACACACACAAAACCAAATTCATAGAAAAAGAGATGAGATTTGTGGTCACCACAGGGGGTAGAGGACGGGGGAATGGGACGACAGTGGTTGAGAGGTACAAACTTCCAGTTATAAGATGAATAAGTACAGGGGATGTAATGTACAACATCTGTAATTAACACTGCTGTATGGCATATTTGAAAATTGTTAGAGTAAATCCTAAGACTTTGCATCACAAGAAAAAACATTTTCCTTTTTTTGGTTGTATATAAATGAGATGATGGATGTTAACTAAACTTACTATACAGTAAACATTTCACGATATATGTAAGTTAAATCGTTATGCTGTACATCTTAGACCCATAAGTGTTATATGTCAATAATATCTCAATAAAACTGAGAAAAAAAGAAATACCTATTCACAAATTAAAAACAAAACAAAACAAAACACTGGGGTGCCTGGGTGGCTCAGATGGTAAAACATCTGCCTTCGGCTCAGGTTGGGCTCCCAGCTCGGTGAGTCTGCTTCTCCCTCTCCCTCTGCATCTCTCCCCTGCTCATGATCTCTCTCTTTCTCCCTATCTCAAACAAGTAAGTTAAAAATCTAAAAAAAAAAAAAAAGAAAAAGAAAGAGAGAGAGAGAACTCATGGGCACCTGGGTGGCTCAGTTGATTAAGTGTCCAACTCTTGATTCCAGGGTCGTGAGATAGAGCCCCACGTTGGGCTCTGCACTGAGTAAGGAGTGCACTTAAGATTCTCTCTCTCCCTGTCTCCGTACCCCTCCCTCCACCACATGCTCTCTCAAAACAAAACAAAACAAAACAAAAAACTTACCCAGAGAGATCTGGCCTTCGTCCCAGCTCTTCTAAACCCCTAGAGTAAAGAATTTGGTTGGCCTTTGTTACCAGTTCCTGGGAAGGAGCCCAAAATCCTTGGGACTTCCCAAGTCATAAGAGTGTCCGGCCCTGAGAGTTTATGTTAATTAGGCAACTCAGGGTGGGGACCAGCATCACCAGTAGTCCACAGTGTTGTCAACTGCAGGGCCAGTAACCCAGTCAATCACACCTACAGGACAACACACCAGTGAAACTCTGGACATCCAAGTTCAGGTGAGCTGCCCTGCTTGGGAGTCCTCTGAGAGTCATAACACATCAGGTGCCAGGGAGGTGGCACATTCTGACTCGATGGGGAGAAAACAGAGGAAGCTTCATGTTTGGGACCCTCCTAGCCCTCACCCTCTGTCTGTTCTGTTGGCTTGGTGGTACTGGTATCTTTTTGTTGTAACACAGCTTTAACCCTATGTCTAGTGGTTTCCTGAGTTCTGTGGGTCACTCCAGCGAATTACAGAACCTGAAAAAGTAGGATAATCTTTAGAATTTGTAGCCAACAGGCCAAAAGTGAGGTCAGACTGGGAACCCTTGAAATTTGCAGCTCATGTCCTAAGTGAGGGCCGTCTCGTGGAGGCCATGCACTTAACCTTAAGTATAACCCAATTCCGAATAGTCAGCGTTAGAAGTCATAGCACTGAGTTTGGCAAACTCGAGCCACAGTCCATCAGAAGGATCCAAAATATAGTCACAGGGCCTTCCTCATACACTTACCTGGATCCTTTCCTTCACAGAGCGCAAGGCACTGTAAAAGATCCAAAGTTCAGGAACCACTTAGCAGTAATCTTTTCTATGTGACCTGAGGAAATCAGTAGGGAGAGGAAGGTCAGAAAGCAGGGGAAGGGAGTGGACAGGATAGAGAGGAAAAAAGCTGAGTGATACTGGGCCACAGGAATCCTGCTCCACCTGAGAGAGCAGCAGGGGCCACAGGAATTAGACTAAGGCAGCAGGGCTGGTTGTGGGCCGTTGACAAAGACAACCAATTTGTAAACCAGGAAGATTATGGTTCTTTTTCCAATTAGCTGAGGATGGATTTAAATTCCATTTACAAAGTGGTCATTCCTGACACGTTGAGATAGACAGGCTTTGCCGAGGGCCCCTGCATTGCTGAGGACCTGTGGGTCCGATATGACCCAGACTAAGTCCCGCATCATGGCATCAGTCTTTTGCCAAAGTCCTAAACCTGAAGTAATGGCATGCCTGAGTGCTGGGATAGGAGAGAGTCTGTGCCAATTACTCTCCTTCTACCTAGAGAAAGAACCCCAGGTCAGCTTTTCCACAAGAGGAGAGTTTCCAAGATGCCACCCATACTTGGAAGAAGCCAAGCTGAAACACTATTCAAGTCAAACTTTCTTGTTATTACTCTATCTTTCCCCAGGAGGACTGCACTAAAACAAATTCGGACACCTGTGGCCTCTTCCTTCTATGCAAACAAAAAGCCAGCAGCAACCCCAAGCTGATAAGATTAATCTAAAGAACAAATTATGGTGTAATTTCCTATGCTGATACTTTGTAGTTAATTTTAAAAAAAAGGTTTCATTTTCCTATTGGTATGATTTCACAGGAACATTTTACCTGTTTCTGTGAGGTATTTTTTCTCCTGGAAGAGAGGTGCTGATTGGCCCCAAATGACTGACAACCTGGTGTAACGAAAATTTCCAATTTCCCTCATTTTCCCTCAGTTTCAGCAATTTTAAATCTATATATAGAGATATCTTTGTCAGAATTGCATTGTGAGCCTCTCCTAGTAAACTGATTTGCCTCATATTGTCATTGCAAACAGAGATCTATTAATGGGTCTCACCTCCCAACTGATTCCAACTCTGGTCTGCTTACTAGCACTCACCGGCACTTTCATCCACGGACATAACTTCAGTATTGCCATTAAGGAGATCATCAAAACATTGAACATCCTCACAGCGAGAAACGTGAGTAAGCTATCAGGCACCATCTCTCCAGATGTTCTGGAGATGCCGTGGGTACTTCTTAGACTATGAGAAGAGCACCACAGCGTCCAGAGAAGTTGGTGGTTGGTGGTTGGTGACAGCCAGGGAGCAGAGTGGAGATTTCTCTGCAGGAGCTTTTTTGTCCTGAGGGATGGTAGGAAGTTGGCTTGGTTCGAGGAAGGAGGGCCGCCCGGCCAGGATGTCCCTACACAGTTGGAAGTGACTCTGTCTCTTGCCCTCTCGTTCTGGGCCAGGACTCGTGCATGAAGCTGACCATCACCGAAGTCTTCACTGCCCCAAAGGTAAGAGCTGTTCCGGGGTCTGCTTTGGCATGTGAGTGGCTTGGGAGAGGAAAGCCATCCACAGGTGTTCAAACAAGAAACTTTTTTTTAACAGAAAGTGAACAGACCCAAACTAACTACAGGGTGTTAGATGTTTTTAAGAATGAGAATTCTGATCTTTACTCCCAAGCATGTTTTAGTGTTTCTGGTTTCACTTGATTTAGAAGGTATGTAATGGAAAGCTTGGATTTTTGTGATCCTAATTCAAATCCTGGTCAAGGAACAGGACCTCTTTTCCTCCTATATCCCAGCCTAGTACCTGGAATACAGGAGGTGCTCAATAAATGCTTGTTGAAGGAAAGTTTTTCTGGCCTGCACATTTCTGAAAAACCAAATGGTGTCACAAATAGAGATATGGAGATTACAGGTCGAGGGAGCTTTCATTTTGTCTAAGAGACTTCCTATGGCAACAGAGAAGGTATCGCCAGAGCCCCTCCTTTTCCGCAGCCTGGTCACCTAACAACCCACTAGCTTGGGGGGCGGCTCTCCAGAGACCCTCGGCTGCAATGTCCTGCCAAGCCCTTTCCAGCTTGGTCCGGAACTGCCCTACCATGTGGGGTCCCACACATCCCTGGCCCTGGCTGCTTGGGCATCTCGCCTTTCTGCCTCTTGTACCGTCTCACCCCCGCCCCCTATCTTTAGTGGGAGGAGACAGATTTGACAGCTGATAGTGCATTTTCTCTGACAAACATATGACTACAGCCATGTCAATAGGTTTGTGCACATCAGTTCCTGTTTTCATGGAAACACAAGACTGAGAATGAAAAACCCAAAGCTTCAATTTGCCAGTGGTCTTCTAACCGCCTGCTTTCCACGCGGACAGCGGGGACGGGGTGGCCAGGGGGCAGCTGCGCAGGTTAGCACAGCCACATCCCAGCACCGGGGCCACAGAACACACCGTCCTACTTTGTGAGGAAAACTGTTCCTTGGGCTTTGTCTGGACCACCTCATTAAAGATGAGTCCAGGAGTCCTATAGATAATACTATGTAATATCATAAGACAATCATATATATTATGTAATATTAATACATAACATACCATATTCTTTAATAATACATATTATATAATTTTATCCTTTAGAATCTCATCCTGTTTCAGACTCTGTCCATCAGGAGGCTGGAAGGATTTGGAGATTATATATACACATAGAATTATATAATATATAAATATAATCTATTAACATTTTATATACATAGCAAACAGCCAGGAGTCCACTGGGCTGTGCCCTGGCTTCTCCAGATGGCACCATGCTGCTGAGAGGGCTCTATCAAAGCCAAGGGCTGGGCCCCAAAGTGAAAAGTGTCTTGAAGTGACATAGTTTGTGGCTTTAGCCACAGTTATGCCATTAACTAGCTAGGTGGTCTTTGGCCAGTCTCTGTATCTCCTTGTGCCTCAGTTTCCAAATATGAAGATATGAAAGTGATTTTGAAAGTTGTTGGAATCCAGTTCTTGAGTTAGTGGAAAGTGTTACTGTAAAATGATATAACTCTTGGTTAAAGGCAAAAACTGGTTATAGAGGAGCAGTAATTCTAAGAAGGGACCGGTGGCTAGAAAGGATCCAACTCTCTGTGACTCCAGTCTGGGCCAGTTCTAGAATACTCATCCTCACCAAGGTGCAGGCCAGGCCGCACCCCCTTTCTGTTGTTCATGGCCATCCTCTTCATCAGTTATCACATCGGCTCTCACTGCATGGGTAGGCATCTGCTGAAGCAAGTCCTCGCAGTCCTTCTTTCCTCCTGTCTCACTGGCCTTCCTCAAACTGCTTCTATTCCTCCTGAATTACCAATCTCCTTCCATTCTTTCTTTCCCTCCAAGATATTACAGAATAAAGAAAGATATTACCGTATAAAGAATATTACAGATATTACAGAAAAAGGAAAGGCTGTTATTTTCAAAACCCACCAAGGAGGTTATGTGGCAGGAAAAGTTACTTCCTTGTGTTCCCAAAGAAGGACACCTTTCCAAAATCCAATGTATCAATTTTCTTTCTTTGGGGGGATCAAGAATTCTATTACCTCCAAGTCAGGTGGGATCCTGTTCTTGGCAGTTGCTGGAGACAGTGAGGATCTGAGTCCTGGACTTCACAGGCAATGCTTGCCCAGTATCTCTGAAACTAAGGTGGTCTAAGAAAGAGCAAAGTGGAAAACAAGCAAGCTGGCCGGTCCATGACGGATTTCTTGGGTGGACCATTAGTGGGAGGTATTTCTACCTTTCGAAAGAGAGCTCGAATCATGATCCCTCAGAGTTCTTTGCCAACCCTCAAATTCTTTTTTTTTTTTTTTTTCCTAAGTAGAAGTAAAAGACTTTCTCATGTATAGTACTGGCTCACTAAATTTGGGCCGAGGTGGGGATAATGAGTACAAGATCATGAGGACTAGATGTTTATGGCCCTAAGTGAAGTTAGTCAAGAACCATGTTAGAAATCTAACAGCGTCTCTGCCACAGGAGAAGCCCTAGATGCTGTTCTACCCTTTGCCGATGTTACCTTGATAAATGGGCTTCTTTCTAGCATAAGCCTAAGTTCCCCTTTTCAACCCTTAACTGCAAGGTCCGCTAGGCCATCAGAGTGTGCGCCCGAGCAAGGATACCCTCGCGCAGTGAAAGCTGGACGAGCAGACTGGCAGCCATCAGTACGGTGCAGGACCCTGTAGCTGCAATTCCAATGGAACTAAAACTTTAAGTTCTTCACAAAAACTACCTGGAGAGTTGGTTCTTTTAAAGTTTTTTTCCATTTGATTTAAACTCTTTTCAATTCCTATTTTATCCTAATTGCCTTTAGAAACACCTTAGAAGAATCTGTCTAGAGGGTGTTTTCCTGTATTATAAGGCCATATACTCAAAACTGAGGCAGTTTAATTTCTAGGCTCCAAGCCAAAGTTTCAGAAAAGTCGCATGAGATTTTGATGAAAAAATAAGCAAAGGAGCTCTTTTTGGTCTTCTTGAACCTCATTGTTCTCTCTCCAGCAGCACAGTTATCTGCCTAGATGTGCACAGCCAGCTAGTGTCTGCCTTCCCACTTGGCTTCACCACCTCTGCTCACCCATTACGCTCCAAAGATATGGAGACTGATGGGGTTTCTTGACTCTCACAGCCGAGACACTGGTGTTGCTCTTAAACTTCCAACTACAATCAGAGCCCAGGAGAGCTCTTAGCTGGTTCATTAAGTGCATGTCCTTCCAAAGGCCTTGCCAATGGGCCATCAAGGCCCACAAGGGAACAGGGAAGTTTTTGTAGCCTAGGGTTCTAGTCCCTCAGTCTAGGTCTAGATCTTCCTGGAAAAACCCCTAAAATATAAAATGCACTTCTAGAATTTAGCCTAAAGAAATTAGAGATGAACACAAAGATTTACACAAATGACTCACTGCCACTTTACTTTACTACCCAATTGTGGTACAAATATGCCGCGTGGGCTCCCATGCAGCTCTCAATCCCGTGTTCTTATATACTACTCAATGACTTAACGCTTGTACTATGTATTGTGTTAAAAGGCTAAAAAACAGATCAACAGTTGGTCCTCATTTTTTTAAAGAAATATTTTTAAAATGAGAAGATATTTATCAAGATATCAACATTTATCTCTGGCTGTTGGGATTGAGAGAATGCATTTTTGCTGAATACATATTATCTTTGCAGTAAACATATATTACTTTAACAATCAGAAAAAAAATATGTAAGAACTTTAAAAATTGCCCCGACAGTACTTCTCATCTAAATCCCCTGTTGGTTTATGTTAATGTACATTGTGACTCAGGGGGTCTAGGGGGCAGGCATGTGATTCTGCATTTCTAACAAGCTCCCAGGTGATGTCCGTGCTGCTGCTTCCTGGACCACACTTTGGGTGGCAAGGGACTCACAGAGGCTGGAGGCAGCTTGATCTGAGCTGGATCAGGCTCAAGCTAAGACCACTCTCCACACTCCATGACTTTGTTCTTCAGTGCAAAGTGAGAGGACACACCAGGCCTGATTCAGACTGAGTCACAATACCTCTCCCAGGTTCCCAAAAGAGCTGTTTTCCCACCTGTACATTCCCTCTTCTAAGAGAGGAAGAGCCATGTGGCCAAACACATATCTGGCCTGCCACCATTCCATAGAGGTTCTGCCATTGCACTTCCTAGGCCAAAGGCCTCTTCCAGAAGCTGTGTCCATAGTCCAGCTCAATCGCACCCTTTCCCAGAAGTTTCCTCTGATCTTGCACCTAGCCCTAATCTTGGCACACCTCTCCAGCTCTATGGGCAGATGTCTCCTCTCCTTACATGGACTCTGAGCTTTGCACACACTGCCATCTCCCACCATGGGGTAGGCTAAATGGAGAGCACAGCTCAAAGCACCAACATCCAGGCCACAGGATGGGCACTCATTTATTCAATAAGCATGTAGGATTTCCACGGAAACCTGGACTTTAAAACCTTACAGCAATGAGACAGAGCATAATCTGATGGCAAGCTAATATAGGCTTGCCTGGTAGAGAGAAACAGACCTAGATCAGGGGCAGAGATGGATGGTTCTGGACTTAAACCCCCCACTCTGTCATTTACTAAGCTGAGTGCCTTTACTCAGGTAGCCTTTCAGCATAACCATCTAAGGGAAAAGAGAAGTTTGCTGCATTTGTAGGTAATGGGAAGGGGTGGTTTACTGAGGCCAGCAGCCTTCATTCACATGAAGGGAATATCTGAATACCTGATCCACAGTGAGAAAACTCACTTTCTCTACTTGCCCTCCTGAAAAGAAGCAATCACAGGGAAAACAGTCATGTTCCAGATAGAGCTGGCATATAGCTAACTGTGGCATTTCTCTTTCTAGAACACAAGTGAGAAGGAAATCTTCTGCAGAGCTGCAACTGTGCTTCAGCAGCTCTCTACACACAATTGCTCCAACAGATTGCTCAGAGGACTTCACAGGAACCTCAGGAACATGGCAAACACGGTAAGCTCAATCATGCCAACCACTTGGCTCCTGACAGACAGCAGCCTAACTTCTAACCGGTCCTCCTTAAGAGTCTTAATACCCTTGATTAATTAACCCACTCGTTGCCTTGGCAACGAGTGCAAGGTGCTGTTCTAGACACTAGGGATACAGTGCCTGCTCTCACAGAATGTTCTAGTGGGGGAGTTAGAAAAGCAAACAAACATGTAGTATTATGTCCAGTAGTGATAAGTGCTATGAAGAAAAATAAAGGAATAAAGAATATAGGGGTCACGAGGGAGAGGGCTGACAGTTGGTGACATTATCTGAGCAAATATTTGAACTAAGTGAAGGAGCAGGCTACATGACTAACTGGGAAAAGAACATTCCAGGCAGAGGAAATTGCTGTGTGAAGGCCCTGAGGTAGAAATGAAGTTCACATGTTCAAAGATCAGTAGGAAAGCCAGGGTGGCTGTATCAGATTGAACAACGGGGATTTTAGTAGATCACACATGGTCTCTGGTTTCTACCCTAAGTGTGCCAGGATTCACCCACAGGGTTTGAGCAGAACAGAGACTACAGTCTGATTTATGTAATCTAAAATGATCACTCTGGCTGCTGTGTGGTAAACAAATTGACTAGGGCTAAGCATAGAAGCAAGCTACCCTACTGGGAGGCCATCACAGTAATCCAGGTTGGAGGTAATAGTGATTTCAACAGACTGGGAGCAATAAACATTAGATTTGGGATGTAACTATACATAGAGCCAGAAGACCCACTGTGAGGGGTGAGGGAATGAGTAAAAGGTGGCCTCTCGGTTCCTAGCCTGAGTCTTTTGGGAGATGGTTGGTGCCTAGAAAACTGGGCGCAAAGCAGAGCTGGAGGTTGAGCACAAGATCAGGAGTTCAATTTATCAATGCTAAGTTTGAGGTACCTCTTGGATAGCCAAGGGGAGATGCTGAGATCGTAGGAAAAGTCTGAGCCTTTGGGGAGAGGTCAGAACTTGTGATATAAAATGAAGAGTCCTCAGAAAGACGTTATTTAAAGTCCTAGATCTGAATGACATAGAGCAATTCAAGGACAGAGGACTGAGCCCAGAAGCACTCTCACAGGGGTTAGGAAGAAGAGGTCCAGTAAAAGAGACTGAGAAGTAGCCAGTGAGGTAGGAGGAAACTGAAGGGTGTGTAGTGCCCCAGATAGCAAGTGAAGAAGCTCTTAGTAAGGAGAGATCCAGTGTGTCACAGGTATCGGAAGGTCAGGTCAGATGAAGATGAGAATGGCCAAGGATCTGGAATGATAGCCTGACTGGAACAGGTTCCACAGAGAATACCAGTGGGGAGTGAAAAGAAAGGGGCAGTGAGTACAGAAAACTCTTTTGAGGTGTTTTGCTATTAGACTGCAGAGAAACAGAACAAGAGATGAAGAACAGGAGTGAATAAGGAAGTGGTGGGGCATGTATCCAGCATGTTAATACACCGGGGAATAGTCCAGTAGGGAGGAGACAATTGATAGTGTAGGAAAGAAGAAGAGCCCAGAATAGATGTTATCTAGTGCCAAGTGGAAGAACTGGGAAAATTCATCCCCTTGCTGAGCTTGTCACCCGATTTCTAAGAGAAGGTAAAGGAATAGGGATCTGACACTGCACTTGTTCTGTTTCTTTTAATTATCCTATAAAGTAGGCATAATTGTCCCCATTTACCAAGAGAGGAAAGTGAAGCTTTTATAAATGAAGTAGTTCATCCTAAGCAATGTAATTAATAAACTGACAGAGCTGAGGTCCAGACTAAAGCAGTGACCTGGGGTAGGTAGCTGGAATCCTTTTTACCCAAGGTGCTGTCAAGCTGGAGGATTGCTCTTTACGGGCAGGAGGGCTAATGGAATGAATCTCTCTCTCCGCAGTCCAGGTGGCCACGCAGAAGGCCTAGTATGGCAGCAGGCAGGTCTGAGCCTCCCCCTCATGTTAGATCCCTAGGCAGAAGCTAGCTGTGGCACACCTCTCCAGTCTGCGGCACCCCCAAAGGTACACAGTTAGTGACCATTTCTAGGGGTTTATTAGCACGCATAGAAGATGAGTAAACCATGCTGGCCTCATTGCAGAGACAGACTCCCAATCAGACTAGACTGGAGGCCCTGCTTGTTTGAAAGAACTGTCTGGGTGGCAAGTGTCAGAGAAGACTTGACTCAAGTGGACAGGCATGAAAGACAGACTCAGTGACTTAGCAATGAAAGCTAATGAAATGTTTCCTTTGCAGACCTGTTCGGTGAATGAAGTCAAGAAGAGTACACTGAAAGACTTCTTGGAAAGGCTAAAAGTGATCATGCAACAGAAATACTACAGGCACTGAAGCTGAATATTTTAATTTATGAGTTTTTAATAGCTTTATTTTTAAAATATTTATATATTTATAAATTATAAAATAAAGTATATGCAGAATCTAACAGCATGGATGTCACTTCAATGGCATCGGCTCTATTTACTGGACAACTTTTGAGGAAACCAATTTAATTTACTAGGAGACTAAAATTGGTATAGAAGTAAAAGAAGAAAGACTGTTCCCCTCTCAAGGAGTTCCCCTTCCAGATGGGGATGTAATGCACAAAGTGATTAGAGAATATGAGGTCACACAGGACATACATGATAGGAGAGCATGCACACTGGGTCCATGAGTACCACTAACTACCCACTAATGCTGAATAAAAAAAAAAGCTGTTAACTAGATGCCTAGAACAATCCTCCCCCACTGGCCCATAGCTGTCACATTGAGTCTGTGCAGTGGGGAATGGAACTCCAGCACACTACATGGCTCTGCACTGAACAAGATTTAAAGTCCCGATAATGTAAATTCCCTTGATTTTCAAGTCTTAGAACCAACAAGTAGACAAAGCACAGACAACCTGCTGTAATTATAGAAGACTGTGAATGCTATCAACCTGATCCTATAGAAGGTCCAGCTGCCTCTTCCGGAGACAGCATCTGTAGGCATTCAGAACGGTCCAGCGTTTGACAGGTCATCGTAGGTTGTCCTACAATACAGTCTCTACCAAAACTGGGCTGTCCCAAACCTCTCGTAATAGAATTGTTTACCTTTAGACCAAGAAAGTTGGGAAAGTACCAAATCTGCATGTGGTGTGGGCCCAGACTGACTTTGAGGAGTTCAAGCAGAGAGAACTTAAAGTCCTTATGAGATTGTATGAAGCGAAAAAACAGGGGCACCTGGGTGGCTCAGTGGGTTAAAGCCTCTGCCTTCGGCTCAGGTCATGATCCCAGGGTCTTGGGATCGAGCCCCACATTGGGCTCTTGGCTCAGTGGTGGGCCTGCTTCCTTTTCTCTCTCTCTCTGCCTGCCTCTCTGCCTACCTGTGATCTCCATCTGTCAAATAAATAAATAAAATCTTTAAAACAAAAAAACACGTCAGCAGGGCCTATGGTGGTTCCATGTGTGCTAAATGTGTTCATGACAGGATCAAGCGTGCTTTAATTATCGAGGGACAGAAAATCGTTGTCAAAGTGTTGAAAGCACAAGCACAGAGTCAGAAAGCTAAATAAAAAAAATAAAGCTTTTTTGAGTAATAAAAAAATCAAAAGGCTCTATAAAAAAAATGTATAGCTGAAAAAGGTTGACAGGTAAAAGCAGAAGAAAAGAAAGTTAGGGCACTAATACCCCCAGCTCACTTGGGGAAGGGATTAGTTGAACAACACTGTCTAAGGGTGATGGAGTAAGAACAAGCGATTTAAGTATTCAAAACTCCACAGGTAATACAAGGCCTAAAAATAATTCAGTATAAAAAATTTGGAAGGGGTAGGATAAATGAGATAAACCCTCACTTTTCAATAGGTAAATTTAAACACATAATATCTAACGTTGGAAAATCAAAAACTAGTTGGAAAGAGTGGTCATTAGATGATGGCTGTGGTAGCTGGGGATGGGTACCTGGGAGCTAATTGTACTACCCTGCTTTTATGCACATTTTTAAGTTTTCATGACAAAAAGTGTTGGGTGGGGAGAAACCCATAGTAAGTGAATTGAGAAATCTTAGCTTTGGAATTAGGCTAGTAGCCACCATAAAAACTACAAACAAAAAAGGAAAGATGGTTTGTTGAGAATAAGACTTGGAATAAGGATTGGTGAAAGCAAGACAGAAGGCTGTTGGCTTTCCATGTTAAGTCTGTGACCATGTGCATAAATGAGAAAATGTTTTTAAAAATTAAAGAACTAAACTTAAAAAGGCAGATGTTAACAAATATTGGCGAAGATGTAGAAAAGTTGGACCCCTCATATATTGCTGGTGTGATAGGGAAATGGTGCAGCCCCTTCAGAAAACAGTATGACAGTTTCTCAAAAGGTTAAACAGGGTTACTATACGACCTAGCAAATTTAATCCTAGGTATCTACCCAAGAAAACTGAAAACTTATATCCGCACAAAATACTCTACACCGATGTTCATCACATTATCCATAATAGCAAAAGAGTAGAAACAACCCAAAAGACAATCAACTGATCAAAGAATAAACAAAGTGTGGTATTCCCATGCAACAAAATACTACTTGGCAGTAAAAAGAAATGAAGTACTGATACACACTATAATACGGATGAGTCTTGCAAGCACTAGGCTGTGAAAGATTTTATACACACACACACACACACACACACATAAATGATACATAATGGAATATTACTCAGCCATCAAAAAGAATGGAATCTTGCCATTTTCAACAAAACAGATGAACATGGGGAGGGAAAAAAAGAGAGAAGCAACCTCTAAGAGACTCTTAACTACAGAGAACAACCTGAGGGTTGATGGAGGGGCTGGGAGTGGGGAGTGGACCAGATGGGTGATGGGCATTAAGGAAGGCACTTGTTGGGGCGCCTGGGTGGCTCAGAGGGTTAAGTCTCTGCCTTCGGCTCAGGTCATGATCTCAGGGTCTTGGAATCAAGGCTATCTGCTCAGTGGGGAGCCTGCTTCCCTCCTCTCTCTCTGCCTGCCTCTCTGCCTACTTGTGATCTCTGTCAAATAAATTAAAAAAAAAAAAAAAAAAAAGGAAGTCAGTTGTTGTGATGAGAACTGCACATTTCTGGAACCAATATTACACTATATGTTAACTGGAATTTAAATAAAAATTTGGAGAAAAAACAATAGAGGTAAAAAGTAGAATACTGGTTGCCAGGGGCTTGTGGGGGATGGAGGAATAGGGAGCGACTCCTAATGGACACAGGGCTTCTTTTGGGAGAGGAAAATGTTCTCATCATAGATAGTGGTGACAGCTGTGTAACTCTGTGGATATATGAAAATCCAGAGTTGTATACTTGAGAAAGATGAATCTGATAGTATATTAGTATACTTACAGTACATAACTTAATAAAGCTGTTATTTTTTTTAATTAAGAGGGTAAACACAAGGGGCACCTGGGTGGCTCAGTGGGTTAAGCCTCTGCCTTCGGCTCAAGTCATGATCTCAGGGTCCTGGGATCGAGCCCCACATCAGGCTCCCTGCTCTGCAGGGAGTCTGCTTCCCCCCGCTTCTCTCTGCCTGCCTACTTGTGATCTCTGTTTGTCAAATAAAATCTTTAAAAAAAAAAAAAAAGAGGGTAAACAGATAGTGGCAAGTTGTTGAAACTTGCCTTTTGAAGCCATGCTCTCTGCAAGAATATGGATCTAGTAACAGTGAATGAGCGCTCGCGTTTCATCCTCGCTTACACGTATGTGACAAAAATTAATACTAGTACTAAAATTATACCAAAACATGTAACATCTTTTTAACCCTTTCAAAATAAGGGAACAAATCAAAAGCTTAAATTCTCACCCTGACCACAGCCAGTTTCACCCTGCCCACATAAAATACCAGCATGCCAAGGGCAGCAAGTAACTAAGAGAGTCATGGAGCCTTCTAAGGCCAAGCTGAGTACTTTAGTTTCCTTTCTTCTTTGATTGATACTCATTTGCATACAATGGCTAATGTGAGCTGTAGTCTGCCACAGGATATGAGTTGTGGGTTATATTTGTGTACTAGGCCAGGATGGTAAGAGGAAAGATTGTTGGGAAGGAAGATTTACAAAGGGCCATCGGAAGGACAGGCGGGCTCCAGGCAGGTCTGTCATAAGCTTAGTTTCGATGGTTAAGATGCAACTAACAGTTCTATTTACTTCCGGACGGGTGGTTCTGGGCTCTGTATGGAAACACCCAATAATAAGCCCCTGAGCGCACCCAGAGAGCGAGAGTACATGAACCGAAGACACACATAAAAAGAATAAGTAAAGAAACGGGGATTAAGTGAAAACTGAGACAATCGTCATTTAAGCACATTCATTTAGGAAACTGGGCAGCAGCCAATGTTTCAGGGGGAAGGGGAGAGACATGTCTCTGCCTGGCCTAGTGACACACAACAACGTCTGAACCACTCCCTCCCTGCCATCAGCCATCTACACCTTTTGCCAATGAATGTATTGTATCTCTGGCATTAGTAGCTAAAAAAACACTTACTGAATAAATGAACGAAGAAAACATGTTTCACTCAAATCTATGGTTGAATGTCTTTTGTTGAGCATTCTTGGACCACAGTTGGGAATGCATTGGGGGGTACGACTCTTGTTGCTCCTGGTTGGTCCACGCCAGTGACCCTCCCCCACATGTTATCTTGGTGAGCCTCTCAGGGTGCCCAAATCATCTGAGAATGGGGAACTTCAGGGCAGAGGGCAGTGAGCACCTTTCTCACATAGCACAGTACATCCGGCCTAACAGCACACAAGGCGAGCCCCTCAGTTCCTACCAGCTTCCATGGAGAGCAAGGCACATACCTTCTCTGCTCCTGGAATGGATTCCTGAGTTCAATTCATCAGCGCCAGCTGGAGTTCCGCTTCCAGGTGGAGAACTAAACCCTAGTTCGCTATCATGCCCAGCACTTTCTTAACTGGGTTTGCCCCGAATACTCATTTTCTCCTCAGCTCTCCACAGTGCAGTGCTTCTCATCCAGCCTTCCAGTTAGCTTCTCCTAGCTGCACTTTAGGCACTCAACCCTCTGTTCCCTATTTCTTACTGGCCAGTGCTAAACCTAACACATGATGTTTTGTGGGCTGGAGGCATACCTGGGTACCTGCTAGGCAACCTGAGTAAAGATAGCGAGGGAGCCAGCTGAGAAGACGGCACTGGGCTCCTCTGGCTCAGGACCAAGCGAGCCTCCAGGGCCCAGGTATGCACATCACCATTGTCCCAGCCTCCATCTAGCTATTCCTTCACAGCCTTTCCACAAGCTATTTCTCTACAACACAAATGATGTGAGGGACCCACTTCAAATCCCTCTGTGGCTTTCCATTCCCTACAGAAAACTCTTTCACAGTAGGGTCCTGGCCTATCACTTTCCTTTTCAGGCTCATCTGTCCCGATGGCCTTCTGCCCTATGTCCAACATCCTACCTATGCCCCCAGCAAGCCAAAATTCATGTTACTCCTGCTGCCCAGCATGCTTTACCCAATTTGTTGCAACACCTCCAAAAGCACTTCCCCTGGGAAGAAGCCTCTTCTGACCTTGTGGTCAGGTAGATATGTGCAAGATACCATCTTAGCTGCTTGGGAAGAACACTGGGTCTGGCCACTCACCATTCCCACACCTGAACAACAGCCCTCAATGTGCTGCGTTGGCATTCTCATTTCCAGGGTCACTTCTCCCTCCTGAGGGAGGCTGTGAGCATTGCAGAAACCTTCTACCCAGTACCGTGTGGGCACCTAGTACCGCGTAGGCACACAGTGAACACAGAAGACTCCAGTGACGGAGTGGCACAATTCGTGATGGAGTAGAAATCAAGGCCAACATAATATTTCTGTAATGACTCTGGTACTTTTAGGTTGGGTTGGGCAATATCCTCTCACTAAGATTAGCATCAACTCCGAGAAGTATTTTATGCAGTTGTAAAGTCCCAGTTAAATTCCTTTGTACCACTGGAGAAATAAAGCCTTTGATTAAAAACTAAAATTTCCCCAGCCCTCTGAAAAGGAGTGGGGGAGGGGAGCAGGTGTGGAAGAATGTGTGATCTGTCATATTCTTTAGTCAGAGCCATAAACGTGTTTGGGTAAGACAAAGTGATGTTCTGATAACGTTGATAAAAGTAACTTGAAGATTGGGTCACAGGAAGCCCAAGATAAATGCTGAGAGGAAACAGGTTCTTTTTGAAGTAGCCTCTTCATAATCATTTTCCCACACATTTGTTCAACTTCTGAAGGAGGACTGAAGACCTGATTTGCTTTGCAAATGAAACAGCCTAAGAGTGAGACATTCAGCTACTGTTTTAACAAATGTGTTTAGAGGCTCCTCCAACACACTTTAAGTTTAGGCTGTGGCTTCAGGACAGTTCTGGCAAGCCCTGGCTAACTGTGGTCCCCTAGGCTGGTCCTCGGCTAAGTTTTTTGCTTTGTTTTGTTCTTGTACTTGATTTTTTAAGAGAGATTTCTCCAGGGTCTTCCTTGGGACAGACAGTGTCCTCAGCAGCATCCTGACCACACGGGTTTCCTGCGGGCGCACCTTAGTGGTATGGCTTGGTGAAAGTGTCGGAGCTCCAAAACTCGGCTGGGGAGGATGGGCAGAGGATGCGAAGGCGGCACTATTTATTCTCTTGCTTAGGCCATGGCAGGCCTTTCATCTCGTTTTCATGTTCCACACACTGGAGGAGTGTGACCTAAGTTAGCAGTTGGGAAGAGGAAGAGAGCAAGCCCCAAAAGGGCCAGAGGAGTCTCCTATGCAAAAAGCACATTTAAGTCCTCTGAGACTTGCTGACGAATCAAAACTTCTCAGTGTCTGCCGTGACTCTCTTAAGGCCACCCAGGATGGAGCCTGCTAATTAATAAATATCTGTTACAAGAATACATAATTAACAACAATTCAAGCAATGTTTTGTTTTGCAGATTAAGCTCATTCAAAATTTCTGGAAGAGATCATGGTATCTTAGCACTAAGAAATGTCTCCTTTTACCTTTTAGTCAGATATATTTTATATACATGCCTCTTTAAGTTTCTGTTCTCAAATACTAAGTGAAAAGGATAACAAAATTTGGATAAAAATATTTTTGGTAAAATAAGTTGTTGTTGTTTTTTAAGAGAGAAAGAATGCAGTGTGGGTGGGGGGCAGAAGGAGAAGGAAAGAGAATTTTAAGCAAGCTCCATGCCCAGCAGAGAGCCCAACACAGGGCTCCATCACATGACCTTGAGATCATGACCTGAGCAAAAATCAAGAGTGGGACGCTTAAATGAATGAGCTACTCAGGCACCCCAAAAATAAATGCTGTAAATTAGAAGCACATTTTACTTTTTTAAAAAAGATTTTATTTGAGAGAACACTAGAGAGAGAGAGAGAGAGAGAGAGAGAGAGAGAGAGATCACAAGCACAAGTGGAGAGCAGAGGGAGAGGAAGAAGCAGACTCCCCACTGAGCAGGGAGCCCAGGACCCTGGGATCCTGACCTGAGTTGAAGGCTGACACTTAACCAACTGACCCACCCAGGTGCCCCAGAAGAAGCACAGTTTAAAACCTTTCTCCCAGGTTTGTGTTTCATAATGATTTCTGTTTTAAGACTCACAACATGAAATGCTTGGGGTATAAAATGACACAGGGATCTCTCAGCTATACAAAATTCAGATACCAAGCACAAAGACCATACCTACTAATATGAGGATGGACATAAACACAAGACAGTTCAGGAAAGAAGCAGACCACCACTACAGGTATTAGGTAAAGAATTTTATTTCTAACTTAACCATGCTGCATGTATACATACAATATCAATATATACAACTTGAACAAATACAATTTATATATAAAATACAATGAAGGTGTGGCTTTTGAAATTAATGCAACAAACTCATTATAAGATTTACAAGTTTGGCCAGTATACAGTATTATAGTAATCCTACTGAAGTTATTAATGATTTAAATTAATCAAACTACAGTATAAGTTGAAAGGCACTAGGAAGATCTATGTTTTCTAGTAGCATTTTAAGAACAAAGAATCACTAAAAAGAAAAACAAATGTATACACTAAGAACTGGGCAGACACTGGCGTGCTTAAATGTAAACTCTACCCATTCCTTAATTCACAGCTCTGTAAGAGAGGGATTTCCCTTAATATAAGAGCTAAAGGGAAAGATATTTTTAAAAGACTGAAAACAACAACAACCCAAAATCCATAATCTTAACTTTTAAAAACATGTTACAGATAAAGCAGCACTGCCTCCCTCCAAGGTAATCTTAAATTTCTTGCTGCAAAAAAGGTCCCCTTTTTCCAGAAAAAAGAAGACCTACCTTGGCAAATGGACTCTACTTGCCAGATAAACACAAGATGCAAGCCCCACCCCCATACCTTGATTAAGCCTTTATTTTAGAAGAATCTAAATAAGAATGGGGGGTACTACTATATTTTGATATTCTAATTATTAGTATATATAATTGAGGTTTTAAAACAGGGTTTATTAAAGAACATATCACAATTCACATTCTACCAAGGCTCCTTTTAATAAATAAACTTACTTTTTTAAATTAAAGAGAAAATACGCACTCAACAACCTATTTATATGTGACACTCATTTAAAATTTGCCTATTTATTTCAAATAATGAGGTTTCTTTATCTTTCGTTAAATTAACACTGAAGTTACAAAATATTTCATTTTATGGACAGAGACACAGCACACATGAAGAAACCACAGAATTGCTATGATTAAAGCTAAACAAATAGCTCTAAAGTCAGTATCCCACGTTTTCATATGGATATTCAAGCCTGACTTGAATATCTTGTTTTGGTATTTCATAAAATGAATATGTAAAATACATCGGGTATAATCAGTTCTAATGTAAATGTTTAAAAAATAAATAAATAAAGCGGCCTGTTTTGTAAATTCCTCAAGGCTTTGACTTTTTACAGGTTTCTTTTTGTTACTGCAGCAGAAGTGGTACAGAAAAATAAATCTAACATACTGGCTTGAATGTCCTATGTTTTAAATAAGCTTAAAGCAAAAGTTACCCCTATCCCACAGCAAAGGAAATACAATCAATGATATTTTAAGAGCGCTGTGTGGTGACAGATGGGAGCTACGCTTGTGGTGAGCACAGCATAACAGAGCAGGTGAATCACTATGTTGCCCACCTGAAACTAATTTAACACGATGTCAACTCAACTCAAATAAAAACAAAGTCATTCCTTTCCTATTAACTGGATGGTTAAAGGCTAGAAATAAAGACTTTTAAAAAGAAGTTGGCATCTGTTTTTTCTACTGGCAAAATTAAGATTTCTTTAGAGCAATTACTAATATTTCAATGTGCATCTACAATTGCCAAGATATTCTGTGCACACAAAGTTTTACAAGACACAAATTTACCTCTAGTTTTCACAGTACTTAAACAATGTCCCAAGGAAGTCATAAACTTCTAACTATCTTACACATTACAAAGAAAATGCTGCCAGTTAAATGCAATTCTTACTACCTAGAAAATATTCACTACACGCAGGACATTTAGTACACCACCTTTGGGATGCACTTTAAATTTAGAGACATATTTTTACCACCACCTCACAAGTACGCCATCTTTGCTCACCCGCACTCTGTACACAGCTTTGTGACTACAAACCAAAATTTAACCAAACTTACTAAAATACTGTTCACTTAGTAAATACTTACTTGAAGTCTCAAACTTGCAACCAATGGACTTCAGGGCTGATTACATAATTTTAAAACCCATGATTACATAATTTTAAAACCCATAAGTGGTTTAGGAGTAGCTAAACTTACAAAAAATTTAACATTTTGTAAGCAGCTAACACAAGAACAATTCTATTACAACTTATTTACTATAAAATAAAATTTCTTATTTTTAGAGGAATATACTCTAACTGGGAGTTGTCAATAAAAGAAATTCAGGGAAAAATATTTTCTTTTTATAAAATAGGAATAAAAACAAAACAAAGTGTTTTAAAGCCAAAGAATTAAAAGACATATATGTTTTCTGCTTTGGTTGCATTTTGTGAAAAATGGAGACCTTTCTCAGTTGGGAGATACAAAGCAATTTCCAACACAATTTAAAACTCAGACACAAGAAAGCAAGCATCCATTAGTCACACTTCAAAGTGAATTTTAGAAAATATACACATATGGGCAAAGATCAGTGACCAATATTAGCTTAATTTTCTGCAATTCTGACTCCTATCTACATACAAATTCAATGCTTCAAGAAAGCATAAAACCAGAACAAAAAAGGTGCATTTGACATGAAGAGGCAAAAAAGGTCAAGAGGTCCAGAAGAAACATATTTCCAGCTTTTGTATTTTAAACATGTATACTTCTAAAGAGTGACTGCTGAATTATAAAATTTTCTAAAGATCAGTAAGAGGAGTTATCTTATACTTAAAACAAAATGAATATTAGTATAAAAATTAGAACATTTTTGAACAGGCCAGGCGGGTATTAGGATCAAATAATGTCTTAGATATGCAGCCCACACATTCATATATGACAGCACAACACAGGACAATGAGATCTGCTACTTTCTGTATGCAAAACAGGGCTTACATTTTTCTTCTATTTTGATTATCTAGTTACCTATTTATTACAGCAGTTGAATAAATCACTAGCAGATTTATGTATATATTTAAACTGCAACTCTCTGTAGTATGAGCTCCTCGCCCAACTTGCCGGCACAGTACAAACTGGAGCACAATATGACAATTTGAAGAATTACCAGTTGTACAATTTTAATATGACATTAATATGTATACTAAGACTTACTAGGCAATTCATTAGTTCCAGTCTTACTCCATGACTTACAGCTTCCGTTATTTGAAATTACAGAATAGTCTTCAGGGTTTTAAGATTTTGTCCAGGCATAAGACTATCACTAATTTTTATTGTGACTTTAAGTCTGTAACATTTACTGAAGTAAAGAGTCAATTACAGTTTCAGGCTTTGCAGAACGCTTTCTGTTTAGAGGAGAGAAAAAGAAAACATGAATGCCTTCCTAGAAGACTGAATGCAAACACTTTACATTAGGTAGCAGGTAATACAGGGTGGCCATAAGGTCTAAAAACAGGCCAAAGTTTGCCATGTCTGACTATGTTAAGAGATCAATTAAAGCCCACCTTTTTAGGCCAGGGGAAGTAGCCTAAAGTAGGAGCAGGAGCACGGTACTCCACTCTCTCAACCAGAATGTAAGGGATTGAGTGGATGAAAACTTCTAAAACTGGACTAGACAGGCCAAGCCAAGTGGGCTGCATGCTTGTTAGACCCGAATCCCTTGATTATCTGTTATGGGCATGCTGAAGGTACGGATTCATTCAGTGAAAAAAAGAGACAGAAATCATCTGAAGTAACACCTTACAGATGATGTGCACATGAATGTTCTGTGTTCACTGGAGTTTTGCTTGGCACACTGAACTGTGCTTTTCTAATGAGGATATCCCATTGAACATTATCAGGTAAAGTAATGCAATACCAATAAGCCTTATGTTATGTATATTTACCTATGTTTACGGCCATCTATTTTCGTAATACATCTGTTTTCATAATACAGAAGGCTAATTCTGGTATGCAGAGAATAAATGTGGCTCATCTACTGTAGGTGAATTTTTTTATGTTAAACCACAAAATAAATATTTTTAAGTGAGCATTCTGAATGCTTATCAAATTGTTTGTTTTAGGTCCTTGTGGTTAAAAAAAAGAGTGACTAAAAACTATGAAATATGTAAATAATCTGGATTTCTGGCTCCTCCTTTGAAACAAGAAGATCCAGAAACAACAGGCCCTGTATTCCCCAAACTAACTAGGAACAGGGTAGTAGCCACTTACTTCAGACAGACCACTCTCCACTTTGCCCCAGTCCCAGCCACTGCCTATTTCTCTCCTATGCCAAGGCCAACCGCCTTGCCACTTATCATCACCCTTGCACTGTAATTTTTCTTGTTAACCACAGAGTTAATAGAAAAATATCTATTAAAAAATGGAGGAAATAAAAAGACCTAATGGGATTTCTGTTTCTGATTTCTTCATTCACTAAATATTACACACGTGGCTTCCACTGACATATGAAAAGTTTTTAACAACTGGCACCTAAATACTAAAAAAGGTAAAACCTTGTACACTTTTAAAATGCTGATTCCTCCTGAGTTTGACTATACCAAATTTATAAATGTTAGGTTATACCTATGATATGATGTAACACAAAAGTATTAAAACCATACAACTTCATCTTACATGTAACTCAGAAGTTTCTATATTCAAAGGCAGGGGGATAAATAAGCTTATTGTTTCCTATCATTTCAGGAGACCCAAGTATTACAATCAGTTTAAATAAGCATAATAGTACCTGATTTGGGAAGGGAGAGAAGAAATAAGCTTCAGCCCTGATTTCCCTGGGGTTGTTATGATACATAGAGACTACTCAACAGTTAAAACTGGCACTCAAAGGACAGGGAAAGATGGGCAGACAAATTTTCTTTAACTGATGACCGAGAAGGTCAAGGTTCTTGGGGCAATATTTCTGATAGAAAAGCAAGACAGCAAGTACAAGACCTTGGGAGTCGACCAGGCAAATCAATCAGCATCTCACTGGAAGAATTACATTAAAAATTACGGGATTAAGATAATAGATGACTTCTAATACATTTGGATATAACAAAGAAAATTAAAAATAAACTATTACTGAGGAGGGCTAAAGGAGTTGGAAGACTTAATTCTTTAGCTTTTACTTACTCAAATCATAACTACATAAGGACTCTAATATTTATTTAAATACATCTAAAATGTAGCAAATAGAGCTAAAATATTACATTAACTAAATTTCCTCTAAATGTGCTATTTTGAATATCCTGCTGCCTCTATTTCCTAGTGCTGAAAGGCCAGCCTTACCTTCTCCCTGTCTTTGGTCTTGCTTTCCCCTTCGAAGTCCATAACTAAATTTCCTCTAAATGTGCTACTTTGAATATCCCGCTGCCTCTATTTCCTAGTGCTGAAAGGCCATCCTTACCTTCGCCCTGTCTTTGGCCTTGCTTTCCCCTTCGAAGTACGTGGCCTCTCTAATTTCATCAAGGACTGACGGAGGCTCTCCTCTGTGTAGGCAAGATACACATGGGAAAGGTCCACTTCAAAGGGCTAAGTAAAGGAACAAACACAAAACACTCTTATAGGACTGATTTAAACCAGACGTGGCAGGAAGATGTAAAATACTGAACAAACTCCTAGAAAAAACCTGCAGAACAAAAGACCAAAGAAATGTCTAAGGATATCTTCTGCTAATGTCATTTGTCTCAAATGTATTCACCAAGGGGTGGTAAAGAAGAAACCCCGACACACTATAAATTCCTTTGTAGGAAACTGCTGCTCTTTTCCCTACAGCTGCTGCTCTCACTGATTCAAGTCAAGGACTAGCTTGGAGAAGTACAGACCCATTCTGGTCTCTAACTATTCCCCCCACAGCCTGGAGAGGTGGTAAAGAGTGCTCTGAAGCTGCCATGCCCCTTGTGTCATACAAAGCATAAGCCTGCCCTCGTGACTGAGGGGAGCAGAAACGTCTTCTATCACCCTTCTGGGGCTTCTCTTCCCAGGAGATCTGCCTATTTTTCAGCAGAGCTGATTAATTTATATCATATTGATAACACAATTTAGTGACCCACATTCCTAATAAAGGAACTGTAGTTATATTTAAACAAAAAAAAAAAGCATTCTCACATCTTTCTCTTTTTTATCCGGAGCTGGAGTCTGCTTTCTCATGTTATTTCCTGTGTAGGCAACACATTTCTCAAAAAAGAAGAAAAAGGGGAGGAAGGAAAAATGTCTTAATTAGCAGTTAATACTATAAATAAGGCAAATTATTTTGAGATATACTGATGTTACGGTCATAAAACATGCTCAAAATTTGAAGGCTGGAAAAGGGATTTTCAGGTCATACAGTCCTATGAAGCCCTAAACTATACCATTTCCCCTGAAAAATTTGTGTGTTACAATATAGTTAATTAGGAAAAAATCTTATCCACTCCTGTGGAGTCTCATGTGATTCATTCTCGGAACCATCTTTCTGCCCCTGTAACCGGCACAGATCCAGTCTATAGGCAACAGTCCGTAAGGATTTCATGAAAGGAAGAAGGTAATACTCACTAGCTGCCATTCCCCTATGTCTTCATTCCAATGGACGTAGTTTTCAATCATTTCCTTTTAAGAGTCAAAGATGGTCTACTTTTAATATTTAATAACATTTAAAATACTGGAAAATATTCACAAAACTAAAATATTAATATATTAAGTAAAAAAAGATGCCTTAAAACATTATATACGGCATTATAACTTTTTTATACATTTAAAAATACAGACTTTGAAAGAATACATATAAATGCTAGTAAACTATGTTCTTACACAAAAAGCAAGGAAAGAACATGAAGAACATGGGATTCAGGATGATGGTTACCTTGAGTTGGAAGAGGCAAAGGGATGGAAGACAGAAGAGGGAAACCATTTGGTTAGAAGTAGGACACTGTCATGGTATTTGCTTTTGTTATTCATGACAAGTTCACTACAAAATAACCAAAACAAACATACAGACAAAAACTAACCAACTAAATAAAACCAGGTCACTCAAAGACCAATAAGGAGAATGCACCATTAACCAATAATTAATTCTGTGCACCTGAGATCCAGAGGAAAAAAATATTTTCAGAAAAAAATCTTTAAGCTATATAGGGTCTCATTTTTTTGAAAAATCAGTATGTTAAGGTTTACTAAAATGTACTAGAAAAATGGAAATTTTGAGTAAAGAAAAAGAAAGGCTGAGATTTTAAAATTATACTAGAATTAAGAATCAGCATCCACCTGGAGATGGATGACAGTAATGATCGCAAAACACTGTGAATATACTTAATGTCACTGAACTGTATTGTTTTTTTTTTTTCTCTTTCAAGATTTATTTATTTTGGAGAGAGCGAGGGAGCTAGAGAAAGACAGAGGAGGGAAGGGCAGAGGGAGAAAGAGAATATCAAGCACACTCCCCGCTGAGCATAGAGCCGGACGCAGGGCTCAATCTCACAACTCTGAGATCATGACCTGAGCTGAAATCAAGAGTCAGACGCTTAACTGACTGAGCCACCCAGGTACCCCTGAACTGTATTCTTAAAAATAGTTTAAAAAGGCAAATTTTAGGGGGCTGGGCCGGGGAGGTAAGGGAGGTAAATTTTATGTCATGTTTATTTTATCATATACACCACACTATGACCACATAGACGCACACACACACACTTGGTATCCATAAGCAGGGAGAAAAATTAGCAAAGGAGTTTTGTTTATTCTATTTATAGGATTAATTATATTGAATGTAAAAATAGGACCTATACCTTGATTCTGAATGCAATTACATAAATCTAGTTTATTCCAAAGGGCTGAGAAATTCTTACTTATATACTCAGAGAATTATGTATTAAGTTAACAGCAGAAATGTGATGGCATTAATTCAAGAAAATTTTACTGTCAACAACTGAAATGTAATACTTACCATCAATTAAATTAGAATTTACATTCCTTATTTCTTCACCCCAGCCAGTGATGTAATATCTAAAACAGAGACCTTCCCTCTTACCTGATAATCTTGAGGTATGAAGTTATCAATGATAAGCATCTGAAGTCGGAGCTCCCGGCTAAGTTGTCGAATATTCTCCAGTAAGCCTTCAATTTCCCTTTGATGCTCCTGTTGGAGATCAGCCATCTACCAGAAAACCAATGAAATATTAAGGGCAAACAAGATTCTAAATATAAGACAGTTCCAACTGATATAGGCACTGGCCTAAGAAACCCTGTAAGAGCTTACTCAGTTCCTTCACAAACAATGGACAGAATGACACTACCCATTACTGTCTATTCCCGTGTTTTTAAGGTTGGAAATAGACACTATAGCTTAATAGCTAAAATTTTAGCTATAAAAATGTTTTTTCTTTAAGATTATAAGCATACGTTAAGATCCCTTAAAGATTTTTAATCATACTTACTCAAAGGAAAAAATTTTTTTTAATTCAGAGCTACATTTATAGATAATTTCTAGGAAACCAACCTCTGATTTGGCAGCCATCAGCATAGTCCAAACTTTCTTTAATTTCTTGGTTTTTCCCTGTGCTTCCTCTTGCAAGCTGGTATATTTTTCTTCAATATCCAAGCGTTCTTGCTACAACAAAAAAAACCAGACTTCAGAATTTTCTTCATTAAATTGAAAATTTAATTATTTAACAAATGAGGGGCGCCTGGGTGGCTCAGTGGGTTAAGGCCTCTGCCTTCGGCTCAGGTCATGATCCCAGGGTCCTGGGATCGAGCCCCGCATTGGGATCTCTGCTCGGCAGGGAGCCTGCTTCCCTTCCTCTCTCTCTGCCTGCCACTCTGCCTACTTATGATCTCTGTCAAATAAATAAATAAATAAAAATCTTAAAAAAAAAAATTCTTTAACAAATGATAAAAATCTTGGGCAACTAATATTTTTCAAAACAACTCACAGATCTGCTTTAAAATTTTACTAAGATTATAGATACAAGACAAATACCATATGATTTCACTTATATGTGCAATCTAAAAAACCAAACAAATGAACAAAGAGACAAACAAAAAGCAGAAACAGACCCAGCACTATAGAAAACAAACTGATGCCTGGGCCTGGGGGGAGAAAGGAAAATGAGTGAAGGGCAGTGGAGGTACAGAATAAGTTGTGGGAATGAAAGGTATGGCACAGGGCATATAGTCCATAATACTGTGATAGGATTATATGGTAACAGATGACAATTACACTTGTGGTGAGCACAGAATAACATACAGAGAAGTTTAATCATTCTACATCTGAAGTTGTACATCTGAAACTAGTGTAACACTGCGTGTCCACTATACTTAATTAAAGACGATGGATATAAAGCTTTTCACTAGAGGAGTTAAATACTTAAGGAAAAAGTGTCAACTAAAACCAGAAAGTCACATTACCTCTTTTTCCTCAAGTTCTCTGCGAAGTTGCTCTGCTCTTTTCCTCCGTTCTTCCAGTTCCATATTCGATTCTTCAAGAAGTTTCTCTTGTTCCTCAGCTTTTGCCAACAAATCAACACCACCCACAATTACCTTCTTCTCCAGTGCAGATAATTTCTCTAGCAAAGACTGATGTTCTTGTCTGTTGATTAAAAATGAGAAACACCATCGATTATTCACTATTCTACCAATATCATTTCCCAAAACTTTATAGGTATTTGGATGCGAAATTTCAAAACTGAGATATAATTATGTAACAACTCAGATTATATCACAGGGGTAGTATAAATTAACTTATGATTTAATCTATAACATCCAAATTCACTGATAATTTTCTTCCTACATAGAGATGAAATAATAAAACAGATATAATTTTTGGAAATAGAACACATACAACAAAACTCTCTATCCAAAAAAGCTATTCTGGAGACAAAAATCAAGCTTTTAATTAGTATTCAATTCTCTCTCATATATCCTATGCAAAATACCAGAAATTTAAATCACGAATCCAACTCAATTAAGTAATACTCACTGGGCCTTAAGAAGATCTTTCTCCCGTTTCTCTAATTCAGCTCTAGCCTTGTTTCTTTCTTCTTCTTCCATATCAAGCTTTGTTTCAAGTGCTTTTCTCTCCTCATCAATTTTTGCCTGCATTTCAACCATCTTATCTGGGGACACTTTCTTTTTACCTATATGAGTCATTTAATTCCAACAATCACTTTAAGGCCAATTTTTCAGATTTGTATAAATTATCTTCAATTATATAAGATATATTCCTCAATAATACAAAATATCAACATTTTAAGGAAATCAAATAAATATTTGGAAAGGAATATATTTATTATTTGATGTAAATGTACAAATATTTATTTGATTTCTATTTATTATGTTCCTAGAATAACTTTGCTAAACAAAACGTTGTATAACTGTGCAATGATAACTAAGAACAAAAGTATGTGAAAGAGAAGCAAAACAGGTAAGTAGAGGAAAAGAAAGGTTAATAAAAGGCCAAAGAAATTTAAAAAGCCAAAGATCTATGGGTCCCCAAAAAAGATATATGTTCAAAAAAGCATTAAGATTACTTTTTTATGATAACTAGGTAGGTACAAAATCAAGTGGCTTCCCAAAATGCCCCCCCAAAATTTATTAAAATAAATGAACAAACCAAAGTTACATATAGGCATAAATTGCACAGACAAGAGTGTCAAGGCCAAATTTATAGCAACAAGTTCCTAATATATATCTTCAGAGTTTTCGTAAAATGTATGTCTAATAAAATTATTTGGAAGTATTTCATCTCATAGTATACCTTAAAGGATGAAGTTCTATACTAATTATATAATGGCTGTGTTATAATTAACCAGGCATTTTAAAGTTGCTGAGCTACCATAATCTATCATCTATCTTAAATGAGCAACTAAAACAGCTTGTTACTATGTCAAACTCAGGATCCTAAACCTAAGCCATTTTAAATATGCTAAACATCAAATATAAGTAGAAATACTACCAAATAATAAAGCTGGAAATATGGCTTCCAATTGATTATTTTGACGATCGTGCCTAGCAGAGTATTTCATATACACACAACAGATGTTCAGTAAAAGCTAACTGAATGAATTTGAAAATCATGAAATTAAAATGAAAAACCAAAAAGAGAAAATAAAAAAATAGGTTATTAAACTGGTTATGAAACTGAGTCAAATATAATTCATTTCTGGTAATACAATTTCTTTGAAACATACTTTCCTTAGAAAAACAATCAAACTTTTCGTAGAATTGGTATGAGGCTCTCCTGAAAGCTTTCTGTCATTCTTAACTTCCTTCCCAAAGGACCACAGAAGAATATAAACCTGAGGAGTCTATAAATCGTTAATGTCTCCATCCAAAAGCTAGCCCCTACTGCTAACAAGGAAAGAAAACTGAAAGATAATGTGGGTGCAGGTATATATCTGAATATATACTTTCAGGAACCATGAGACAAAGAATTATTCATAGACTTTAAATCTTTAGGATACAATTATATTAAAAAAACAAACAAACCCAAGGTTTCAAAATATATACCCTTCATTTCTATACAAATAAAGGTCTAAAGCAAACTTAAGCTACAAAACAAGTCAGTTCAATAAAAGAGTAAATAAGAGCACTGATACAAATTCATGCTTTGGTGTGGTGTGATTCATTGCATTCCAAAAGTCAGAATGTAGACCTGAATGTGTTGGCTTCTTTGGCACAGTCACCTGTATTGAATGTCATGATTTATGCTGTTAAAAAAATTTTTTTAA
Organism: Enhydra lutris kenyoni; assembly: GCF_002288905.1. Classification (NCBI taxonomy): domain Eukaryota; kingdom Metazoa; phylum Chordata; class Mammalia; order Carnivora; family Mustelidae; genus Enhydra; species Enhydra lutris. The sequence continues at coordinate 7,617,595 of NW_019154089.1, read as the reverse complement.
AGCAATCTAATTCCTGTTCCCATGAACTCCTAGAAAGGATTTCTGATCAGCAGTACTATTTCTAAGAAATTTGAGTGAGGAAAGTGTAAATTCAAGTATAAAGTTAAATGCATGCAGACAGTGCCTGGCTGATAAGCTGGCAGAGCATGAGACACTCGATCTTGGGGTTGTGAGTTCGAACCCCATGTTGGGTATAGAGACGAGGTAAAAATAAAATCTTTAAAAATAAATAAATAAATTAATAAAGTGCCTGCATTTAAAAATCATAACTTACTTTCTACCTCAGAATTACAAATATTTTTTTTTTAAATTGCAAGTATGTTAGACAAAAAAAACCTCTGTGTGAAGACACGGATACACAAACAATATAGTCGAAATGATCTGATAAATATATGCACATTAATTTTTAGGCTTGTAGAGTTCCAATTGTTTGGTTAAGTTAACAGTTAACAACCTGCTGTCTCCAACCCCATTAAGAGACAGTAAAATAAAAAAATATTACATGTAGAAATACAAAAGTACAACCTTTTGATGAATTACTACCAGGCCTGAACTGAATTAGTTATTCAAAATCATTCAGGTAGTATTTTCCCACTGATGCTTTAGCAGCAAAAATCTTATTGTGCTCCTACAACATTCTCATAAAGAATACCATGCATTTATAGCTAGGTTCAGTTTCAAAAGTCTAATATTTTAAGTAACAGAATTTCTAGTCAGTATTATTCAGATAAATCATTGTATTTCTCTCCAAATAATATATTAGGCTAAATGTGAATATATTCCAACTTTCCTAACCAGGCACTTAAAATCATGACATCACTAAAAGTCACTTTCAGATTGTTTTGGTTTTCTCTTAAAGATTTTCTAAAAATCTTAAACAAACCACCCAAAAACCCTTCTTTTAATACTGCATGACACAATTCAACACAAAATTTCAGGTAAATAAATCTTAAAAAAAAAAAAAAAAAAATGGTGATGTTATATAGTATTTAATTAAGCCAAACAGGAGTAGTAATACTTTCAGTTGCCTTTGCCATGTGTTCCAACCAAAACTGTCAAAATGAACTTTGGCAAGATAAGGTTAAAGGGAAGAATTTCAGGAAGACTTAACTGAATTTTATTTTCATTACATGAGCACTCATGGACATAAGTAACCACGCATTTGATTCCTTGCTTTTAAAAAAAAAATGCTTGAAAGTGAAAATCATTTATATTTGTATTACCAAAATTTGGCTTAATGGGTCTTTAAAAATTTAGGAAAAAAGATCATGTCATCTGCTTCTGGTGTTATATTTGTCTATTTTGTCAATTAGGTCTACAGAATCCAGTGTAGTTGTCACTGTCACTCAAACACTTCTGAATTGTTCATCTAAAAAGATCATTTGGAAAAAGAACGTTCCTAGGGGTGCCTGGGTGGCTCAGTGGGTTAAAGCCTCTGCCTTCAGCTCAGATCATGGTCCCAGGGTCCTGGGATCGAGCCCTGCATCGGGCTCTCTGCTCAGCGGGAAGCCTGCTTCCCCCTCCCCTCTCTTTCTCTGCCTGCCTCTCTGCCTACTCACGATGTCTGAAATAAATAAATAAAATCTTAAAAAAAAAAAAAAATGTTCCTAATATCTTCCTAAACAAAAATTGAAATGAATTTTTTTTTAATTTAGGAGAAAAGGTTTTTTAAAAAAAGCTACTGTTGAAAGATATTTTTAAATACAAAAGACAGATACTTACCTTGAAAAAAATTAAATTTAAAAAATGTAGCGCAATTAAATAAAGTTCTTTATAGTTTAAATAATTTGTACCATGTGGAGTGCAAATCAATCACACCAACCTGCTTGATCTTTCAGTAAGAGTAGTAAGCAAATCGTAGACAGGAAGCATATGCACAGAGATGAAGAGGAAAAAAAAAAAACATTATTTCCTTTGTAAAACAAAGAAAAATGTTAAACAGCATTTATTCATAGTATAAATATAGAAATAAATCAAATCATTATCAAAACTGAAAAAGAGCAGCTTTATGTAAAAAGAAAAGCAAATTCAACACAATCAGAGATGTAATTTAAGCAAATAAGATTGAGACTAAGATTACAATTTAAATCAATCTCAAGAGCTCACAATGACTCCCAAACTCCTGCAAATATAATAGTTCAGCCCCAAGTGGTTATACTAATGGTACACATGGAATTGGGAACCTGCTAAGATCTGGGAAGTAATCTAAAAGGACAAAACAGGAAATTATGCCAATTTAAAAAATTAGTAAGTTAAAAGTAGCAAAATTTGCACCGTCAATTTATAGAATTTCCCAATTCAATGTTCTAATATAAAGATCCCATACAGGTGTGCCTCCCCTTTAAGAAAATCCACACAAAAACCTTAATCAACTAAAGCGATAATTGGATTATAGTAGTTTGCAGTGATAATTTGATTAACAAAAGGACAATGAAGAAACATTAAGGACAGCAAGTTCTCCCAAAAGATTTGATTTTCCAATTTGATTTATAAGCAATTTTTTCAGAAAAAAAAAACAAAATTAACTGCATAAAGTGAAGTACACCTGTATAACAACGAACTTGCATTCAATCTATTAGTAGATTGTTAAGGGTAATTATGATTCCATAGAGGTAAATGATCAACTGATGATTCAAGCAAAGAACACCTTAAAAAAAAAGCCATTCGTATTTTTCAAAGGGAAGGTACATACACGTTACACACAGCAACCACATGCTAGGAAAACTATTTTTCCACTTCACCAACACGCCCACATCACAACAGAAGAACTCAATGTTATGAGCTAGGTACACAAACAGTGACTAAAACTGCATGAACTGAACTCATTTCATAACATATTTTCATATAACTACTACTTTAAAGATTAAGGTAAATTTTAAAAACAGAAACTTAAATTATAATGCCACTCAGGTATTTTCTCATATCTGACAGTTTATAGTACAAAATAATAACTCTATATGGTTTCTAAAGAAATTTCTTTTATAAATTGTCCTATACAATTAATTGTTTTGGTAAAATATAAGAGTTGTCAAGAGAGAAAACGATTCCTAATATTCTTGCAATTCTTCCTTTAGACAGCTAAATGCATTAAGAATAACCAAAAGTGCTTGTTATTAGTTTTAGAAAATTAAGTACACAGATAATGCTTTAAAAGGCAGTAAGCTGCAATCTAGGAGAAAAAAAAAAATCACTTCCCTTTTCTCCTAAAATTATAACTAAAATTGGCAATACTTTTCAACTGATTTAAGGTTTAAGAAAGAAACTGTGACTGAAATATGTCTAGACAGATCCTGCATAAACAACTTCTTGTGGATCTGAATTCTCTAATCACAGAGTAGAGTTCCTTAAAATCAATCAGGTAGTTGAGAAAGAGAGAAAAGTGGCCATCTGAAATAAAATTATTATCCAATATATCTTTACTTGCTTCAAACTTTATGTTTTTCTTCATTTGGGAACTTTCAATCTTAAGCTACCCCTAAGAATGGCATACCACAGCATCAAATCTTTATAACTTAAGACATGTTATAATGGGCACTGGTGTATTGCCAAATGTAATTTATACTTTTAGAAATTGAGGATCCATTACTGCATGTCCCTTATACTGACTAGGATTGGAAGTTTATCCTGAAACATAAAAAGGAACCATAAGAATTATTCTTTTATACAGCTTACTAGCTCTCTTTACATTATCTCAATTGCAAAAGCATGAATCTCTCTTCCATTGTCTCAAACATAAGCTTAAGCACACGTTTTAACAATTACAGTTAACTGGAAGCGATGAAGAAGGGGGAAATCATCACATGCTTTGTCCTACTGAGAAGTCCAACATGTATTCTTGAAGTAATGACAGGGAGCAGTGCAGCATTTCTCCAATGAAGCCCATGGGTTATGGAAAAGCCAAAGCTCTGTGAGAGAATTTAAGAGCTACCACTCACTAGGCAAGGACTTATCCCGAGGTTTCTCTATGACAGAACATGTAGAGTCTGAACTACTGCTGCTGCTACTGCCTGGAAGACAAAGAAGTGAGCCCGACAGGAACCAAAGAAAGAGGAAACAAGAAAATGAACACACACACAGAGGAAAATTCAGTGCCAGAGAGAGAATTTTAAAGAACAATCAAGCTTTGCATTAACGAATCAAAATGTACTTTCCCTTAATACCAGTCTTGGTAGACTACCCAATATTCTCTAGTTACAAAGCCCCTAGATGGGGCAAACCGGACTCCTTTAAGCATCTTACTGTGGGCAAATCCCACTACCCAGTTACAACATAATAATTCAGAGGGCTGAAATGACATGAATAAAAAATAAGGCATTTGGTGACATTTAAGTCTACTTAAACTATTTACCTGGTAAGTTACAGGAAGTGAGTTTTAGAATTTAAAGTTATGCATCATTAAAACTATAGGAATGATGAATTGCCCTTCATCATCTTGACAACTTGGTTTATCTCCAATTTCACACTCCACCAAAACATCAAACAACTGGATATAATTATGTATGTTTCAGGTTTCATGGCAGAACTGTGAAAGGCTCACTCACTAAAAATCTTCAAATCTCCAAGTCTAGAAGGTAGTTATCCTATTAATAAATACTTTAACATATTAAGCAATGGCATTTTTTTCCTATTTTAAATTTTATTTTAAACAAATCTATGATCTGCTTTAGCTATGAATAGTGTGTGTAAAAATAGGGATGAACACAAAGCCATTTATCTAAATAGCTGGACACGCAAGCATTTTCTGTTAAGGGACAAATAATAAGTGCTTTAAGCTTTGTGGGCCATACAGTCTCATCTGAAAGCAGCTGAACACCATATGCAAACAAATAAGCATGGATGTTTAATAAAATTTTATTTATAAAAACAGGTGGTGGGCCAGATTTGGCCAGTAGACCACAGCTGGCCAGCTCTTGCTCTAAATCATGCTCTTCCTGTCTTCCGAAATTACAGACCTTTGGTTTAAAATTTGGAACTCCTGGGTTTATTTTCAGCAAGATCATTTTAATAAGACAAGCAAAATATGCACCAGCTTGAAAACAATGATCCACACATTAATGATCCACATTAATGGAAGAGAGTTCTGAAACAAACAAACATTAAGAGCAAAAATGTTTGAAAAGTGGGCCATTATTATATAGTAGATCTCCCTCTTGCCTGTTATGTGTATCTTTATCGCAATAAATACAAAGTTATTTCACACTTGGCAACAAATGCCCCATAAAAGGGTAAGAATGAAAGTACATTTTATAAAGCAAAGTATTAAATTAAAAAAATAGAATCCTTATATAAATTCATTATTTAAAAATTCAGTGACTTCTAAAGCCTAACCATGCTTGAGGAAAAACTCCACATTATCTTGATTTCCTAAAAAAAATTTTAGGTTCCCAACACAAATCAAAGTCCCCCCATAAAATTAAAATCCTGAATGAAATCTTTACGTGGTATAACCGTTATCACAGATTTTTTACAATTCTAAACTGTAAAAGACAGAACTTATGGTATTATGATTCAACTGTAAGTAGGAGATCAGCACTGGAGAAAAAAATAAGGCAAAGTTAATCAAGTATGTGCCATATTTCCACTGTGTGAATTGCTACCATAACTAAAAACGGCAAAAGGCATGCACTCAGATGAAGGTTAAACCATATTTACTGCAGCGATCCCAGTTAATTTCTAGAACACTAAAAAGAACTTACCCCTTCTTTTTTTCCTTTTTTCTCCATCTTCTCCAACCTCGCCTTCTTCATCCTCCTCCTCCTCCGACCCACTGATATCAGAGCCTGATATTTCTTCCCCTTGAACAGAAATTTTACAGAACAATTTATATTCTATACCAGATTATATTCTGCATCAATTTTCTTCATTAAGTTTGTTGCCCTAAACAAAGCTTACTTTAATATTCCTAAACAGTATATCACATGCTAACTTAAAGAAAAGATATAATGTACACAGAGGTTTTATTTTAAAGTTCCTAAAGAGAAGTTAAATTCTGATCAACTTAAGGGGCGCCTGGGTGGTTTGGTCGGTTAAGCGTCTGCCTTCAGCTCAGGTCATGATCCTGGGGTCCTGGGATGGAGCCCTGAGAGCCACTGCACCCACCTGCTTGTGCTCCCTCTCTCACTCTCTCAAATAAATCTTCAAAAAAAAAATTCTGATCTACTTAAAATTTCAAAGTATTAGTTTAAAAAAAGTTCTACGTATATATAAAAATTTCAAGTTAAAGTCATTATTTCAGTTTTCTTAAAAAGTGATCACTTTGGGGAAGTATTTTCTCCTCAGTTTTCTGCGTCAGATTTTATTTTTAAAATATTCTTGGGGTGCCTGGGTGGCTCAGTGGGTTAAAGCCTCTGCCTTCAGTTCAGGTCATGATCCCGGGGTCCTGGGATCGAGCCCGTATCGGGCTCTCCGCTCAGCAGGGAGCCTGCCTCCCCACCTCTCTCTGCCTGCCTCTCTGCCTACTTATGACCTGTCTGTCAAATAAATAAAATCTTAAAAAAAAAAACAAACCACTGTCCATGTATGAAATGTCTAAAAAACCAGGTATTTGGGAAAAAATAAATATACACTAATCACAAACGATAATATCTGAATCAGTAAATAACAGATAGGAAGAGAAGGATATTGGGAGAGAGAATTCATTAAAAATATTTTCTTCAGTCCTCGTAACAGTGACACCCTGGTAGCAATGAGTGCACCTAATGCCCAAAGTCTTGGTTTCTAAATACCATTCTCCACTGAAAGGAGCTAGGGAGAAGTATGTGGTTTAATACCAGGGTAGGGAACATATAAAATGAGCCCAAAACATCTGTGGTGCCAGAAATAAAGCAGCACTCAAAACCAAAAATCAGGGGCGCCTGGGTGGCTCAGTCGTTAAGCGTCTGCCTTCAGCTCAGGTTATGTTCCCGGGGTCCTGGGATCGAGCCCCACATTGGGCTGCCTGCTCAGCAGGGCACCTGCTTCTCTGTCTCCCACTCCCCTTGCTTGTGTTCTCTCTCTCTCTTTCCCATAAATAAAATCTTTAAAAAAAAATCAAAAAACTGATGGAAGCATGCTGAAAGGTATAGCAACTACCCTGAATTCAGGAGCTTCTATGGCAAAAGCTCAAACAATCTGAGCAATAAAACAAATAATATTACTATATTATAATGCACAGACTAAAATAATACTGACATAACTAAATAAACAAGTAGGGGAGGAGGGACTACTCCCCCTTACAACAGAATTCTAAACATTAAACATAAGGAATGCTGAGAAGACAAAGTCATCAAGAAGCAACAGAATTACTGTTGCTGGCAAGAACCCTTAATGGATCCTCAAACTGGTGGGGAAGAAGTATGATCAGAAACAGTACCTTTTAGTAGTTTCAAAAGTATCTCCCCACAAGACACACCTTGAGTTACAGGAAAATGTAAAATTACAGAATTTAGAGTGAAGAAATCTTGTAGAATAATTATAAGAGAAGTATAGACCACCCAAATTGAGGGACATTCTACAAATATGTGATTTTTACAGTGTCGTGACCATGAAAGAAAGAGAAACATGAGGAACTGGAAACTGGAGGAGACAACTAAATGTAGTATGTGATGCTAGACTGCATCCTGGACTGGAGAGAAAGGGCATTAGAGGGCAAACTCAACATCTGAGTAAGACTGATAGGTTAGCTAGTAAGTCTGAATCAATATAAAATTCCTGATTCTAATAACTGTAAGATGTACCAGTCATATAAGATGTCAACATAAGGGGAAGCAGGGTGATGAGTACATAGGAACTCAGTATATCTCCAAGTTTTCTAGAAGTCAATAAAAATTTTCAAAAATGAGTTCTTGCTTTCAATTCCTTTCAGTATATACCCAGAAGTGGAATTGATTGATCATGTCGTAATGCTGACTTTATTCTTAAGACATTTGATTTCACTGATGCTTATGACATTTGTTTTTATAATCCAGTTAACAGAGTATTATAATATGGTAAATACAGTTGATCATATAAACAGTAAAAATCAGGCAAAAACAAAAGAATAATTTTTGAAAATTTTACTGCATAAAATTTTACATTTTTTAAAATAAAATTTTAAAATTTTATGCATAAAATTTGCTGCATACTGCAACACATATCTATACACCCACATTCATAGCCAGATTATTTACAGTAGTCAAAAGGCAGAAACAACACACATGTCCACCAAAAGATGCACGGATGAACAAAACATGGTATATACAAACAATGGGATATTACTCAACCTTAAAAAGGAAGGAAATCCTGACACATGCTATGATACGGATGAACCTTGAAGACATTATGCTAGGTAAAATAAGCGAGACACAAAAGCACACATATTATATGATTCTACTCATGAGTTATCTAAAATAGTCAAATTCAGAGACAGAATAGTGGTTACCAGAGGTGAGGCAGAGAGGGGGATGGAGAGTTGGATGTTTAATGGGTTCAGAATTTCATCTGAGGATGATTAAAAAGTTTTAGGGATGGATGATGGTAATAGGTCCAAACAATGTTAACATACTTAATGCCACAGAACAACAATAGTTAAAATAGTAAATTTTACATAATGTTTGTCACATTGAAAAAAATCTAAACAAATAAAGGCAGCAAAATAAAGGTATGAATTGAACATTAACAAATCTAAGAAATTTTAAATCTTTAAAACATACTGACTATAAATACCACCTAGTGGTCACATTTAAAATACCAAATTTCATTATCTAAGCAGCAGCCCAATTACTGCTTTTCCTCACTAATCTTACTCAAGTTTACTGAGTAAGTACCCTTTCCAAACATCTGTGACGGTGGCATCTCTGCAATTCACATCTGTTTTATTCAGTTTCCCCATAAACTGTAAAAACAAACAAACAAACAAAAAACCTTTTCTAAAGCCATTTGTTTACCTGGAATGAAAAGGAGCCCTATGCCAATCAGTTCTTAGCATGAAAGTGTAGAGAGTCACCAAGTACTTAATGATAATCGGTAAATTTCTCATCCTCATGAACAAGGTCTGCAAACTTTCTAACCTTCTAACATCTTGTTAGAAAAGGATTCCTTAAACATAATCTCACGTTCAAATTCAAGCATGAAAGCATATTTTCAAATATGCTTTTCAAAAAAAAAATTCAATGAATTTTTACTTATGGTAAATTCTGTTTACCCATGACTCTGATAGGTTTCTTACTTTGAATAATAGTGACTGAAATCTTTCACAAAGAACTCTGGGTCATTTTCACCTAAATAAATATATGGTAAAACTTGCTCTTATACAAAGACAAAAAAATTCATTATTTCGTAAGTGGTCAAATGAAACCTAAAAAAGGTTATGGGCACTGATATGATTGAGATGGAGGTTTAAATTAAATGAATTTTTAGGGGCGCCTGGGTGGCTCAGTGGGTTAAAGCCTCTGCCTTCGGCTCAGGTCATGATCCCAGGGTTCTGGGATCGAGCCCCACATTGGGCTCTCTGCTCAGCAGGGAGACTGCTTCCTCCTCTCTCTCTGCCTGCCTCTCTGCCTACTTTGCGATCTCTGTCAAATAAATAAATAAAATCTTAAAAAATAAAAAATAAATTAAATGAATTTTTAAAAATCACATACACAAATAATACATAATCATTCTCAAACATAATACAAAAATGCTGAAGTGTATATCAAGTTACCTTACAGAAATATTGCTTTAAGTATCAAAGTTAGATGCTCAAAGAATTTTAGTAAGTTTTTTAAATTAGAGCACTTAGTGGTTAAGCGACATTTTTAGCCAACACTCACATTAATATTTTGAGAAAAGTTACCTTCTTCAAGCTTTTTTTTAAGTTCCTCTATTTCTTTCTGAAACTGGCGAAGCAAAGCATCCTTTGGGTCTTCATTAATTCTAGCTTTATTTTTAATATTCTTAGCACGGTTAGCATACCGTAATGTACTGATAGTTTCATCATAATTGTAATCTGCTGGCCCAATATTTGCACACTGTTGAATTAGGAATACAAAACATTTTACACTTGAGGCAGTTAAAATTAATACGACCACTATGACTATATCAAAAAGAATTTTTGAAACACAGTTAGCTTTCCTCTGGCCTTCTTGAACAAGAAAACGTCAATGAAATGGATTTCCAAACACCATTATATGGATTAGCACAGTGTACTTGAAAAAGAATAACCACAAATCATTAAGTGAAATAATCAATAGTTTTAAAAATGTTATGCATATCAATTATTAGCATAAACAGGAATATGAAATTTTCCTAAATGATAACTATTCTACAATTAAGTCTTACCATCATGGTTTTTGAATTTCCTCCCAAGGAATCCTGAAGAAGACGAGTCAGTTTAGAGTTGCGATAAGGAACATGAGTGCTTTTTCCGTCAACCAAAGCAGAAATTACATTACCAAGGGTGGAAAGCGAAAGATTGATTTTTGTGGCTTCCTTTAGGCGCTGTCCAGTAGCTCCAGTTTTTGCTTGTCTTTCTGAACCCTAGCAATAAATAAAGACAGAAATAAAGCTAAAATGAAAAATACAGAATATTCCTCTGAAAGTTTAAAACAAAATGTGACACTAAAAAATCTGCTATAGTATCTGGAATTTGCTTCAAAATAATATAGGAAGGGAAAAAGTGGCTGATGGTAGAGATGAAATGGGCCTGGCATGAACAGACTGAAGTTGGGTCACAGGTACATGGGAGACCATACTATTCTTAGTACTTTTGTAGATGTTGGAAGTATTCCATAATAAATAATAAGTTAAAAACACATACACAAGTAAACAACTTAAAAATTCCATGTAAATCACACATTTTCAATTTTTATAAGTGAATTTTTATTCGCTTTTAAAATGCAAAAAATCACAAGGGTTATTCCTTCAGTAGTGTCCTGTTACTCACAGCAAGATCTACAAGATGGAGCTTCCCCATTCTGACGTGCATGTTACCATCAACGCCTTTTTCACTGCATTCTATAGTAATTGTAAAGATGGCATGGGAACGGGAACTATGTTCATTCATGTTAGTTGCACCAACAGAACCTTGAAGAATGGAAGGAAATTCTTAAAAAGTATAACAAGAGGGAGTATTTTTTAGAATAATTAAATATCCAGAATGGTTTAAAATACTTAATTTCATCACAGCAAAGAGCCAGAGAGCATGGCTAAACCAGAAAAGCATAGGTTTATTTAACATTAGAAATTTGACAATTTATGTTTATAACAAAAGAATTTGCAGGGGTGCCTGGGTGGCTTAGTCGGTTAAGCATATGGCTTTGGCTCAGGTCATGATCTCAGGGTCCTGGGACCGAGCCCAGCATCAGGCTCTCTGCTCAGCAGGGAGCCTGCTTCTTCCTCTCCCTACGCTTGTTGCTCTGCCTACGTGTGCTCTCTTTCTCTGTAAAGTAAGTAAATTTTAAAAAATCTTAAAAAAAAAAAAAAAGGAATTTGTAATGTTTCTCATACTACAGAGGCAATTTTAGGACAAAATACTTAATTTCAATCCCAAGTATTACTGACTAAAATAATAACAAACTTAGGTTAAAAAAAAAAAACCCACAAAGTTAAATAATTCAAAAAATTATTGCTGTTTAAGCTATCTCTAAAAAGCATTATGTTCCAAGCACCTAAGACACAGAAATACTTGCATATGTGCATTAGATAGATACAGGATATTCAGTACAGCACTGTTTGCAATATCAAGAGCTCAGAAACAACCAAAAGGACAGTGGTCAACCTATTATAGAACAGTCATGGGGAACCTGGGTGGCTTAGTCAGTTAAGCATCTGACTCTTGATTTTGGCTCAGGTTATGAGATTGAACCTTCCCTCTCCCTCTCCCACCACTTACATACTCTCTCTAAACAAATAAAATCTTAAGAAAAATAGTCATACTATGGACTACTAAACAGTCCTTTAAAAACACAGATCTGTATGTATGACATGGAAAGATACCCACAACATATGAATTTAAAGAAAAGGGGGGGAAGAAAGAAAGGAATATATAGTACAATCCTATTTCTATTAAACAAAAGCATCCGTTCAAAATATACCAAGCATTTACATAAGTATAAATATTTTACATAAATATATTATGTAAAGAAAAAGGTCTGTTTTTTTATAATAGGCATGTATTAGTTTTTTTAATTGCCAAGTATTTGAAAAGCATTCTATAAATTTTAGCCAATGTCAAAATTATCTTCCTATTACATATTCATGCAGAACTTTCAAGGCAAGCTGACTGTATAATTTGAAGACTGAGTATTCTTTTAATAAGCATATGGTTACATTAGAAGTCAGATAATTAGAATGTAAACTGCAGTTATAAAGGAAAGCAAAGCTCAATGGAAGAAGATATAAGAAAAATTAGTGAAAGAAAATACAAGGATTTGTGACTCCACACAAATTTTCTTTTAAATCATATTATAAACTTAGGTATTTTTTCCAAAAATACTTAAAAAATAAATCCATGGGCAGCTGCCTTGCTCAACTGGTAGTTCTCAGGTTTTAAGTTTGAGCCCCACGTTGGGTGCAGAGATTACTTAAAAAAAAAATCCTTAAAAAAATAAAATAAAATAAAATCTAACACTTTATAACTTCTGATCAGCAGTGATAAACATACTGAGTATTATTTCATCCTCTGGCTTTTCCATTTAACATTATATCCTATATTTTCATGTAAAAAAACAATTTGTAAATTTTACTAAAATTGATTTTGCTGCTCCCTGAGAGATATTTGGGATTGTTTCCCAATTTTAGGTCCTCATATTAACACTAATATGAACATCTTTGAGCGAACATCATTCTTTCTCTTTAGGATTATGCCCATGGGATGTATTTTCCAAACCGGAATTACCAGATCAAAGGGCAGGAATAGTTTTATAGCTATGTGATTATCAAAGCACGATGCACCAGTGTTTTTCAATTTGGAGTAGGATAGAACATGTAATTTAAAAAAATCCTATTAACTATTTTCATACCTATTATTTTTGCAATGTAAGTACAGCATGTTATTTATGACTGATTTTTCTTTATTTCCAGTTATGAAATCAAAGCAACAGACATAGTACACTGAACATTACAATCCTTAAGGAGAGAACCGCTTGCAGCAGTCAAGCTTATTCAATGCTCCAACCTACTGATACATCATAAAATGGAAATTAAAAAAAAAAACTTCCATAGCTTTAATTTTTGTCAAAATATTTATTTTGGGGGCACCTGGGTGGCTCAGTTGGTTAAGCATCTGCCTTCAGCTCAAGTTGTGATCCCAGGACCCTGGGATCTTCTCTCCCTCTCTGTGTCAAATAAATAAAATCTTTAAAAAGAAATATTTAGGGTCGCCTGGGTGGCTCAGTGGGTTAAAGCCTCTGCCTTCAGCTCAGGTCATGATCCTAGGGTCCTAGGATCGAGCCCCGCATCGGGCTCTCTGCTCGGCAGGGAGCCTGCTTCCCTTCCTCTCGCTCTGCCTGCCTCTCTGCCTCCTTGTGATCTCTGTCAAATAAATAAATTTTAAAAAATATATATTTATTTTGGAGGAAGAAAAAAAACTAAATTTTTCATGTTTTTCAAGATGCTATGGAAAAACTTACCCTGTAAATATGACTGCATGTGTATAAACTCATACATATAAGAATATTTACTACAGTATTGGTCAGTAACAGCATGAGTAAAAACACAAAAGCCTATAAGACAAGACTGCATAAATATATTACATAGATCCATCCAGTGAAACACTATATAGTTACTTTAAAATGCCTACCATGTGTTACTGTGAAATGATTTCCAAATATCATTAAGTGAATAAAGTATACTATTATCTGAGGAAAGGACAAGCACTCTCTAAAAATACATGCTTGGGCACTCATAGACTATATCAGGAAGAGAACATGACAAAATAATTATTGAGTTACCACCAGGTGTGGGAACTAGGCGACTGAGACCCAAGGGCAGGAGAAAGACTTTTGAATTGTACAACATGTGTATGGATTACCTATTCAGAAAGAAATTTTTTTAAAGAAAATGATTATGGTTTAATGGCTGAAAAACCTTGCTCTACAGAAATATTAGCCAATTTACAATGGTGCCTACAATGCGAATGGGACTATTTTAAATTTGCATTTTAATTGCTAAGCAGGTCATGTATTTGTTCATGGAATGAAGGGCCTAATTTCTTTTTTTTTTTTAAGATTTCATTTATTTATTTGACAGACAGAGATCACAGGTAGGCAGAGAGGCCAGCAGAGACAGGTGGGGAGGCAGGCTCCCTGCTAAGCAGAGAGCCCGATGTGGGGCTCGATTCCAGGACCCTGGGATCATGACCTGAGCCAAAGGCAGAGGCTTTAACCCACTGGGCCACCCAGGCGCCCCTGTTTTGCTTTGTTTTTAAGGGGTGGTTTTAATCACTACTATGAATGGAATCGTAACTCAAAAAAAATTTTTTTGAATAAGCGATACATGAACATACTCCTCATATTAAAAAAAAAAATCCAGAAATAGACATAAAAAAACATAAAGTAAAAGCTCCATATAACCCTGTTCTCCAATATTACTTCCCCTTACCTAAAGGTAACCACTATTAAATGTTCTTTCATTAGTATTTAACAAACACACAAGTTGATACACACACACACACACACGCCCAAATACACAGCTGTTTAACAATTTGGCTTCTTTCTACATCTATAAATGGGATGATGCAGTACATACTATTCTGTAATTTGCTTTCTTTTCACTTAATGATATATCTTGAAAATCTTTCAAATCTCTACATGTAGATTTAACTCGTGTTTTTAATAGCTTCATATGGTCCGTAGTATTTGTGCCATACTTATATAACCAATATTTGACTGATAGACTGCATCAAACTTTCTATTACAAATAATGTTGCAATAGGCATTTTTTATGTCTAAACTTTTTGAGATATTTATCAATATCTATATATATAGATATATCAATGTATCTGGATATATATTAAAATTAGAAACACTGGGTCAAGAGAAAAGTATTTTAAAAATTTCAGCAGTTACTGTTACACTCCCTTTCAAAAAGGCTAGAGCACCTGGCATTCCCATCACCAGTGCCCATCTTTTCAGAGCTTCACAAACTTGGATATCCCTCCATCCAAAACGGGTAAAATAAGTCCCACTGTTGTTTTAGTACCCATTTTCCCAACTACCTGCCAAGCTGGATACCCTGTGGTATGCTTGTTGCTATGTATAGTTCTTTTGGGAATAACATATTCATGTGTATCTTTTGCTCATTTTTCTGTTACAATTTGACCTTTCTCTGCTACTTGGCTTATTAGAATGCAACTGATTTTTAAATTTTTTTTAGTATCCTTGAGTTTGCTAGATTTACAGTCTAGCCAAAAACACTTCTAAAAAGATGTTTACTTGCCATGTTCTTGTTTTTTACCTCTGATCTCTAATTGCTGCTAGCAACATCACTAGTACTAGGCCTGGGGCATCCTGTGTATTAAATAGTGCTACAGTTTTTTAGTCTTTTGACAAAACTTAAAACTCTTATTAAAAAGAATGTCATTTAGGGGCGCCTGGATGGCTCAGTGGATTAAAGCCTTTGCCTTCGGCTCAGGTCATGATCTCAGGGTCCTGGGATCGAGCCCCGCATCAGGCTCTCTGCTCAGCAGGGAGCCTGCTTCCCCCCACCCCACCCCCCATGTCTCTCTCTCTCTGCCTGCCTCTCTGCCTCCTTGTGAACCCTCTCTCTGTCAAAAAAATAAATAAAATCTTAAAAAAAAAAAAAAAAGAATGTCATTTAATTTTGGTTTGCTTTTCTTGTCAACAAAAGAAAGGCAGTAAAGTGCTTGGTTAACGATGATCAACGGCCTAGGTTCAGATACTCTGCCACTAAGTAGTACATAACCTTGGACAAGTTACTTCGACTAAGTCTTGAGCAGGAATTTAGTATATTCACGGTACAGTTTGAAGATTTTAAAAAGACCCTTCTTATAAAGAAAGCACTTAGCATAAGTCCTTACCACACAGTAAGTGTTCAATAAATGTAACCAATATTATTATAGCTAAAAAGAGACAGCTAGCTATATGAGAGTTCCAAATATATAGCAGTAGTACCAAGACACAAAATTTTGGTTGGCAAACAAGGCAATGTGTGATCTCGTTCATTCATATACGTTCTCTACATAGTAAACAATCAAGGAGAGAGGGCTGTCAAGAAACTTTTTTAAAAATCCAGAGACTGTAGGGCAAAGCGCCATACCAGTTTTGTTTTTTTTTTTTTTAAAGATTTTATTTGTTTATTTGACAGAGAGAGACAGCAAAAGAAGGAATACAAGCAGGGGAAGTGGGAGAGGGAGAAGCAGGCTTCCTGCAAACCAGGGAACCCAACGCAGGGCTGGATCCCAGGACTCTGGGGTCATAAACTGAGTCTAAGGCAGTCGTTTAATCAACTGAGCCACCCAGAAGCCCATCAATTTTGTTTCTAAAAGCCTACTCAACACACAAATATTCAATCACAGTAATGTACTACACTTACGATTTTTGTGGCCTAGTGTCATAATTCTATCCATATCATCAGCATTATTTACCACATAAGCTGATAAATCTTTGATATAAACTCCCACATCAGGTCTTTCTTTAACCTAAAAAAGAAAAAAATGGCCTTAAGATTTTATACACATACCATAACTCCACCACAGTTATTTATCAAACATCTACTATGTGTTGGGCACTCAGCTAAAAAAGTGAAGATACAGTGACGGACAAAATAGACACAATTTCTACACTTGTGCAGGTGACAACTTATGGCAAGCATGTACAAATGAGTAACACCATACACTAATTATTTCAATTGGGATAATGTCATGAAGAAAAAAAATACTCAACAGTAGGAGAATACAATACAAAGAGACTAAGCTAGTAAAGCAGAGACGTATAGCTTCCCCAAGATGATGTTTATTTAGTTTTTAAGATTCCATTCATTCATTTTTGAAAGAGAGAATGAGCACAAGTACAAGCAGGGGGAGAGGCAAAGGGAGGACAACATCCCCCAAGATGACATTTAAGCTAAGACTTGATGAAATACGAGGTTGCCAACCTGGATTCGGGTAGAAGGAACAGAGTATGTGCTAGGATCCTGAAATGGGCCAAAACTAGGCACTTAGAATAAGGAAAAAACAAACAAAAAAGCCAGGTTGGCTGGAAAAAGTAGGAAGCACAGGTAAAATAGGTGGGATATCTGGCTACAGAGGTAGCCAAGAGATAAGACTAAGCATAGTCAGGGGCGCCTGCGTGGCTCAGTTAGTTAAGCATCTCCCTTCAGCTTAGGTAATGAACCCAGGGTCCTGGGATCAAGTCCAGCATTGGGCTTCCTGCTTAGTGGGGAGCCTGCTTCTCCCCCTCCCACTGCTTGTGATCTCTCTCAAATAAATAAATAAAATCCTTAAAAAAAAAATGACTAAGCATGGTTATTGGTCTTTATCTTAACAACTTGAAGACACTGGAGGATTTCAAACAAATGAGTGAAATAATCAGATCTATGATATCTGTATATAAAATGTCACCTTTCTGTGAGTAACCTTATTTACCAAGTATAAAGGATATATTTAAGAAAGATTTACTTAAAATACAGTGTTAGAAACTAAAATTCACTTTGGAAGGCCCTAGAAGTCACCGCCACATGTCAACAAAATACAGGTATCCTGGGAGCTACTGTAGGTTGGGCTGCAGACCACCACAATCAAGTGAATACTCAAACCATGTCAAATGAGCTTCTTCCTTTCCCACTCTATATAAAATTATGTTTATATTATACTGTAATCTATTAAGTGTGTGATAGCATTATGTCTAAAAAACAGTAATATACACCTTAATTAAGAAACATTGCTAAAAATGCTAACCATCATCTGAGCTTTCAGCCAGTCAACAGCTTTTTGCTGGTGGAGGATACTGTCTCAGTGCTGATGGAGGATACTGTCTCAGTGCTAATGGCTGCTGATGGTCAGTCAGGGTGGGGGTTGCTGAAGCCTGGGGAAGCTGTGGCAGTTAGTTTCCTAAAATAAGACAACAAGGTTTGCTGTAGTGATTGACTCTTCTTTTCAAGAATGATTTCTCCACAGAACGTGATGTTTGTTGTTTGCTAGCATTTTACCCACAGCAGAACTTCTTTCAAAATTGGAGTCAATCCTCTCAAACCCTGCCACTTGCTCTATCAACAAAGTTTCTGAAATACTCTAAATTCTTTGTTGCCATTTTCAAGTCTTCACAGCATCTTCACCAGGAGTAGATGACGTCTCAAAAAACCACTTTCTTTGTTCATCCATGAAAAGTAACTCCTCATCCATTAGGTTTTATCATGAGATTGGAGCAATTCAGCCATATCTTCAGGCTCTACTTCTAATCCTACTTCTCTTACTGTTTCCATCACATCAAGTCTCAAGCTCCTCAAAGTCATCCATGAAGGTTGGAATTAACTTTTTCCAAACTCTTGTTAATGCTGATATCATGGTTTCTTCTCATGAATCACGAATGTTCTTAATGACATCTGGAAGTATGAATTCTTTCCAGAAGATTTTCAATTTACTTTACCCAGATTCTTTAGAGGAGTAACTCTCTATGGCAGCTCTAGCCTTAGGAAATGTATTTCTTCAATAACAAGATTTGATCCACAGGCCCCTGACTGGATATTGTGTTTGCAGGCATAAAAACAACACTCATTCATTCATTGTGCTCTTAGGTGACCAGGTGCACAGTGAATAAGCAGTAATATATTTTTTAAAGGTTTTATTTATTTGACAGAGATCACAAGTAGGCAGAGAAGCAGGCAGAAAGAGAGGAGGAAGCAGGCTCCCTGCTGAGCAGAAAGCCCAATGCAGGGCTCGATCCCAGGACCCTGGGATCATGACCTGAGCTGAAGGCAGAGGCTTTAACCCACTGAGCCACCCAGGCACCCCAATAAGCAGTAATATTTTGACAGAAATTTTTTTTTCTGAGGTCTCAAGAGTAGACTTAAAAATATTCAACGAATCATGCTGTAGACAGATGTGCTGTCATCCAGGCCTTGTGCCATTTATAGATGAAAGGAAGTATACTTAGCATCATTCTTAAGGGCGGTAGGAGTTTCAGAATGTTAAATGAGCACTGGCCTTATAGTCACCAGTTGCATTAGCCTGTAATAAGAGAGTCAGGTTGGGGCGTCTGGGTGGCTCAGTGGGTTAAAGCCTCTGCCTTCGGCTCAGGTCATGATCTCAGGGTCCTGGGATCGAGCCCCGCACCCGGCTCTCTGCTCAGCAGGGAGCCTGTTTCTCCATCTCTCTCTGCCTGCCTCTCTGCCTACTTGTGATCTCTGCCAAATAAATAAATAAAATCTTTAAAATAAAAAAAAAAAAAGAGAGAGAGTCAGGTTGTCTTAAAATTGAAGCCAGGCACTGACTTCACTTCTCTAGTTACTGAAGTCCTAGACGGCATCTTCTTCCAATAGAAAGCTGTGTCATTTACATTGCAAATCTGCTGTTTAATGTAGCCGCCCTCCTGAATTATCTTAGTTGGATCTCCTGGTTAACTTGTACAGCTCCTACAACATCATGTGCTACTTCATCTTGCACTTTCATGTTCTGGAGATGGCTTCCTTAAACCTCATGAGCCAAACCTTGCCAGTTTCAAACTTTTCTTCTGCAGCCTCCTTACCTCTCTTAGCCTTCACAGAACTAAAAAGAGTTACGGCCTCGCCCTGGATTAGGCTCTGGCTTAGGAGAATGTTGTGGCTAGTATGGTTTTTTGTCTAAACCACTAAAACTTTCTCTACATCAGTAATAAGTCTGTCTGCTTCCTTATCACGTGTGTGTACACTAGAATAGCACTTTTAATCTCCTTCAGCAACTTCTCCTTTACCATCAAAAGCTGCTATTTGGTGGAGGAGGCCTTTCAGCTTATCCTGGCTTTCAACATGCCTTCCTCAATATGCTTAATCATTTCTAGCTTTTGATTTAAAGAGACATGTGACTCTACCTTTCACTTGAACACTTAAAGGCCACTGTACAGTTAATTGGCCTAATTTCAGTATTGCTGTCTATCTGGGAATAGAGCCTCCCAAGGAGAGAAAGAGAAATAGGAAATGCCAGTCGGTGGAGCAGTCAGAACACACAGATTCATTAAGTTTACTACTTTATTTGGGCATGGTTTGTGGCACCCCAAAAACAATTACAATGGCAAACTAAGGCTCATAAAGATTAAGTAACTTGCTC
Source organism: Enhydra lutris kenyoni (assembly GCF_002288905.1). NCBI lineage: Eukaryota > Metazoa > Chordata > Mammalia > Carnivora > Mustelidae > Enhydra > Enhydra lutris. The sequence goes on along the minus strand of NW_019154089.1, from coordinate 7,597,398 downwards.
AAGATATCAGAGCCAGAACTCAAGCTCTGATGGAAGGACTCCAAAAACCACCCCTATAATTCTAGATGATACCACCATTCACCCGCTACATGACTGTCAGGAAACCCCTACAGGCTCTGGTTTTCACATTAACAAAACTGAACTGCTAGAAAAGATTAAATGAAATAAACTATGTACTACTACCACAATTTACTACACTGAATACCTATTATCACATAAGAGCCTAATAATAGTAGCTGCTATCATTCTATATGCATTCTACACCATTCTACAAAGGTGGCTACTGTTATTCTATATTCTCTTCAACTACTATATGCACATTATGCTTTAATTATTTTACTGACAGTGCAATTCTAAACAAAATTTCAGTATTAATATTTTAAAGACTAATCTTTTCTGTCTCATATCCTAAAAAATTTGGTAATATTTACCAATTGCTTACCACCTGGCCCAGCAATCTGGCTTCAGAATCTATCCTCAGATATGCCTGCACATGTATGAAATCATGTATGTACAACACTGCTTACTACAGAATTGTTTGTAACAGCAAAAGATTAGAAACAACCCAGGTGTTCATCAAGAGAGGGCTGGCTAAATACATTTTAATTATGTCCATATAAAAGACAGGATGCAAGCTTTTTAAAAGGACAATAGAAAAAACAAGAATGAGGAGGCTTTCTCTGTACTGATATGCAAAGAATGCCACAATCCATATTCAGTCAAAAAAGGAAAGTGCAATGGGGGATAAAAACAGTCTTTTCAAATGGTGCTATGACAACTGGATATCCACATGCACAATAATGAAGTTGGTCCTGAACCTCAACCATATACAAAAATTAACTCAAAATGGATCAAAGATCTAAATGTAAAAGTGACAACTATAAAACTCTTAGAATAAAACAAAAGCATAAACCTTTATGACCTCAGATAAAACAATGGTTTCTTAGCTGTAACGCCAAAAGCACAAGCAACATAACTAAACATAGATAAATCAGACATGGTCAAAATTTAAAATTTTTGTGCTTCAAAGGAAACCATCATGAAAGTGAAAAAACCCATAAATGGGGAAATGTTGTGTAAATCATATACCTATTAAGGGACTTATATCTAGAATATATAAATAAGCATTACAACTTAGTAACAAAAAAACAAATAACCCAATTAAAAACGGGCAAAGGATTGAAACTAACATTTCTCTAAAGAAGGTATTCAAATGGCTAATAAGCCTGGGAAAAGATGTTCAATATAACTGGCCATCAAAGATGGAAATCGAGCCCACAGAGATACCACTCGACACTGACTAAAATGGCTAAATAGTAGAGGGACACTAACAAGCACTGACGAGGATGTGGACAAATCAGAAACCTCATTCACTGTTGATGAGAATGTAAAATGGTACAGCCGCTGCGGAAAAGAGTCTGGCAGTTCCTCAGATGCTGAAGGATACAGTTACCCCAGGATCCAGCAATTATACTCAGGTATACAACCAGGAGAACCAAAAACACATATTTACACAAAACCTGCACAAGTGTAAGTTCATAACAGCATTATTCATGATAGATGGAAAGTAGAAACAACCCCAATGTTCACCTGATGCAATCAATAAAACGTGGTGTATCCATACAATGGATTATTCTTCAACAGTAACAAAAAAATTAAGTACTGACACATTCTACAGCATGGATGAGCCATGAAAAATTATTCTTAAAGAAGCTAGTCATCGAACACCACATATTACATTATTCCTTTACATTATGTATCTAAAATAGGCAAACCTATAGAGACAAAAAGTAGATGAGTGGTTGCCTAGGATTGGGTTGAGAGTGACATTTAAGAGGCATGGCGTTTCTTTGGGGTAAGGAAAATGTTCCAAAACTGACTGTGGCAACAGAGGTACAACTCTATGAACATAACAAAAACCACTGAGATGCACACTTTAAAGGAGTAAACTGTATGGTATATGACTTATATCTCAATAAAAAAGGAAATGAAGTACATTGATGAACCTTAAAAACACTATATTAATGAAAGAAGCAAGAAACAGAAGACCACATTTGATAGGATTCCATTTATATGAACTATCTAGAATAGGCAAATTCATTGGCACAAAAAGTAAGTTATGATTACCAGAAGGTGAGAGCGGGGGAATGGAGAGTGACTCCTAATGGGCATGGAATTTCTTTTGGGGGTAATGAAAATGTTCCAGAATATAGATAGTGATGGTTGTATAATTTTGTGAAGATACTAAGAACTGCTAAATTATATACTTTAAAAGGATAACTATTATCCTCTGTGAATTACACCTCTACTTAAAAAAACAATGAATGAAAATCAGCTAAGCTTTTAAGTTAAAAACATAATATACTTATTCACAAATTTTATAATTCTCTAATATATATACATATAATTTCACATTTCCCTTTTCTGAAATGCATGATAAAAATAGTCTTCCGTGCCCATCTGTTACTCAGTAGTGTACAAAAAAAATTTCCTCATTGAATTTCTATATTCATGCTGGGTCTTAGTAGCTTTATTTTTGACACCTTAACAATTTCTGACTTAAAATCAATTCTGGAGTATTCCTGGCGTTAATACCAGAAAAAGAAAACTTACACTCACATAAAAATCTGTATGCAAATGTTCATAGATGCTTGATTCATAATAGCCCAAAACTATAAACTGCCCAGATGTCCCTCCACAGGTGAACTGTTGAGCTTTACATGTAAGCACCATGCAGTGCCACTCAGCAATAAAAAGTAATGAGCTATGAATACATTCAACAACTTGGATCAATCTCACAGGGCTTATGCCAAGTGAAAAAGGCCGATCCCAAAAGGTTACATATTGTATGGTTCTATTTATGTACCATTTTTGAAAAGACAGAATTTTAGAACTGGAAAGCAAATTAGGGATTGTCAGGGGTTAGGAACGGTGACAGAGCAATGTAGTCTGGCTAGTGGTGGATGTGGTCATAAAATGGCAACAGGAGGCATCCTTGTGATACGACTGTTTCGTACCTTAACATGGTAGTGGATCTATCAATCTAAACACAAAGAGTATGAAGAAAACTGCAGCACTGTGAGCCAAATCTGTAGACAGTACCAACAACAGTATCATGGTTGTGATACTCTACTACAGCTCTGTAAAATGTTACCACTGGGGAAAACTGTGTAAAAGGTACATCTATGTCAAGGGTAATCTCTCCACATTCTTTCTTAAGAATTTTAATAAGAATTTTAATTTTTAAAAAGTACAGATCAATGTTCATGTATAACTACTCATGGAGTAGAAGTGAAATTTTATTTGGTGATACTTACATAAAGGAACAATGAAGGAATACTGAAAGTGGCTATCTTAGGTTGGGGAAAAGTGGGCAAATGGGGTAGGAACCACTTTTCAAAGCATTAATTTTCACAATATTTTAAATTTTGAATCATGATCATATTATCATCAAAAAATAAGTAAAATATTAAAAATATCTTTGGATAAAAAGAACCTTAATTTAGCATTCTACTACTTTGGAAAGTACCTCAATTTCAGTTATCCTTACCTCTAACCTCTGTGTCTGATCCTTGCCCAAAAGATCACGGACTTCTTCATTATATATTTCCAAATAAGACACTCGAACCAAAAATCTATAAATAAAACATCATTTCATAAAGCATAAACAGCAGAAAAAGTTTTAGAAGAGCTGTTTTCAAATGTGTTTATAAGTTTTATACCTATATGTTTTTCTTATGTTTGTACTTCTCAATATTAGAAAATAAAAGAATTCTCTTTTACCTTGTATCACCCTCTGCTTTTGCAATATGACCAAATATGTGAGCAAATGAATTTGGAATGATTCCTCTAAGTTCAGGAACAGCTCGAACGCCTTCCATGGTAAAAGTTTTGCCTGTTCCAGTTTGTCCATATGCGAAAATAGTCCCTGAAAATGATGAAGAGAATCAATCACTTTTTAGAGTCTAATGCTACAGAACAACAGCTCTTATAAGTAATTCCTTTGACACTGTGATGCAATTTCTTCCCTGGATTTAAAATTTATTCAAGTACAAATGTCACTTTTATTATCAACAATATATACTCTGTACCACAAATCAAGCATGGTTAATGTTATCAAGTCAATGAAACAGTCCTAATTATTCATAAAAAGTATCCCAAGCCCTAAAAGCAAAATTTTTATATTTACTATAATGTGTATGTTAATTACTTAATGTGGACATTAAATCGGAGAAAGTAGTATAATTGCAGCAACAAAAGAATACAGGTTTAGAATGGAAGGACTGCAGTGTTAACTTTTTAGCCACCTGAGCTTAGATAAGAATGTACCCAGAGACTGTCTCCTCAGTGCTAAAATGAGGACAAGAATAACTACCTGACATGAACACTAAGAACCAAATGAGACAATTTACTGCACACAACCAGAATGATACCTAGTAGAGTACAAGTAAATGGCAGGGGTTTTTTTCTTCTTAATCCTAAAATTTATTTCAAAAATATGTATTTTTTTAAAGATTTTTATTTATTTAAGAGAGAGAGAGAGACAGTGAGAGAGGGAATACAAGCAGGAGGAGTGGGAGGGGGAGAAGCAGGTTTCCCACTGAGCTGGGAGCCTGATGTGGGGCTCGATCCCAGGACCCTGGGATCATGACCTGAGCCAAAGGCAGATGTTTAATGACTGAGCCAGGCCCCTAAAAATACGTATTTTTTAAGTAAAAGCTGTAAGGAATGGGGGAATTAAAAAATGTGACAATACAATTATTATAGGTAATTACAGATACAATTTAAACTTTCTAAATACCTACATTCATTCATTCAGCAACTACTTAGCACACACCTGAGTAAGCACTATGCTAGCTAGGCACTAGGGACACAGTGACAAACAAGACAAACAATCCTTAATCGTATGGTGTGCATCATCTTAGAAGGAGATACTGGTCAAATATTTACAAGCAGGATGAATGTTTGGAATAAGAAATGGAGTTCTTGGGATGCCTGGGTGGCTCAGTTGGTTAAGCCGCTGCCTTCGGCTCAGGTCATGATCCTGGGGTCCTGGGATCGAGTCCCGCATCGGGCTCCTTGCTCGGCAGGGAGCCTGCTTCCTCCTCTCTCTCTGCCTGCCTCTCTGCCTGCTTGTGTGTACTCTCTCTCTCTGACAAATAAAATCTTTAAAAAAAAAAAAAGAAATGGAGTTCTAGCTGAGAGTAAAGGGATGTAATCGAGGCAGGGGAAATAGCACAAGAAGAAAGCAGAGGGAGGTCAAGAAAGGCCTTTAAGATACAAAGGTTTAAGATACAATCTGAAATATGATTAAGAGTTAGATAGCAACAGAGTGGATAGCAAGAAGAAAGAAAATAGAGGTTCTGAGGAAATGAAACAAGATCAGAATGGAAGAAACAGAGATGGAAAATGAAGGTGATGGACACAGAGGTAAAGACACCAGCAGGGGCCTAATTGCACACCGCCATGAAGGCATACTAAGATTTTAAGAACGTATCCTAAAAGGAAAATGAGGCCAGTTAAGAGTGACAGCAGGATCCCTATGGCTACACTGTGTACAAAGAACTGGAAGAAAGGGGAGATGTGAAGAAACCAGTTAAAAAGCTGGAGTGGTTAACGGAAGGGAAAGAGAAAGGTAGTAGAATTTCAGATATATGAAACAGTTAGAAGCAACAGCACCTAGGAAATAACTAGCCAGGGGACCCGGGAAAAGGAAGAATCCAAGATGCCTTTCAACTTCTAGCTTGAACAAGGGATGTATGGCTATGCCATATACTGAGATGGTGAACATCACCAGAAGAAATGATCATTTGTAGGGAAAGACCATGAATTCAGGTGAAGGCATATTGAGCTCTAAGTGCCCATGACACACCCAAATGCATGTGTCAAGCAGGCAGGTGGAGGGATGAGATGTATTTACGCACTAGAGCCCTGGGAATGGGTGCAATTTCTGCAGGAGATAGCACAGTGTGAGAAGACCACACAAACAACATGGCTTTTCAACTACTTCCACCCCATGCAAATAACCTCTTATGTCACTATCAATTTCAGACTTTCTGTGACAATCATCACAATACTTAATCACAACAAAAGCCATTTTTTACACATGGGAATAAAAAAATCTTGATTTTTTCCTAACTCACTAAATATTTCAAACTATGCCATTAAGAATGTAACGTACTGCCTTCAAAAGAGCTGAAAATATGGGGCTCCTGAGTGGCTCAGTGGGTTAAAGCCTCTGCCTTCGGCTCAGGTCATGATCCCAGGGTCCTGGGATCGAGCCCCGCATTGGGCTTTCTGCTCAGCGGGGAGCCTGCTTCCCTCTCTCTCTCTCTCTGCCTGCCTCTCTGCCTACTTGTGATCTCTGTCTGTCAAATATAAAATAAAAAAATCTTGAAAAAAAAAAAAAAGAGCTGAAAATATGAGCTCACAGACCACCTGTGAGAGCTGACACAACAGCTATCATTTACAGAGTATGTGCCATGTGCTAGGCCATGCATCCTCGCTGAGTTTTCACCCCAGTCCTAAGAGCAAAGAACTATTTATATCCCCATACTTTAGCTGAGGAAACAAAGGCTTATAGAGGTTGAGTTACTTGTTCGATGTCATAGTAAGTAGTAGAAATAAGAGGTGAACAAAGTCCATTTGGCTCTAGAGCCCTTATTTTTTAAAAGGATGTAATGGCCAAATTTTTAATTCAAAATTAATTCCTAATACAATTTCTATGAATCTATTAATTATATAAAGACTATGGATTCAAAAAGGATATTGATCTATAATTTTAAAGCTGAGAAATGAGGACCAGGAATCCCCTAGAATAAAAGAATGTCATCTCATTTTCAGAGATGAGATTCCAAATTTCTAGTTTTTGTTATGTCCAATCTAACAAAGCTAATGCTAGCATTTCCTTCAATATGAACTTCTCTTAAAACTTTACCTCTTAAGGGACACCTGGGTGGCTCAGTAGTTAAGCATCTGCCTTTGACTCAGGTCATGATCCCAGGGTCCTAGGATGATTCCCACATCCAGCTCCTTGCTCAGCAGGGAGCCTGCTTCTGCCTCCACCTGCTGTTCTCCCTGCATGTGCTCTCTCTCTCTTGTTCTCTCTCTAACAAATAAATAAAGCCTTTATCTTTAAGATTTTATTTATATATTTATTTGAGAGAGACAGACACAGCAAGAGAGGGAACACAAGCAGGGAGAGTGGGAGAGGGAGAGAAGCAGACCTCCTGCTGAGCAGGGAGCCCAATCCCAGGACCCAGGGACCAGGACCTGAGCCAAAGGCAGATGGTTATTAACAACTGAGCCATTCAGGCACCCCAATAAATAAAATCTTTAAAAAAACTTTACTTATTAAAAACTAGAAATGACCTAAAAATCTTACCCAACCTACCCATTTCAAGACTACATCTTAAAAATGGTAGAAGACCTATAAAAAATCTGCATATGGATGTTTACAGCAGTGTATATTCATAACTGCCAAAATTTAGAGGCAACCAAGATGTCCTGCTGTAGGTAAGTGAATTGATAAATAAACTTTGGTACATCCAGACAACAGAATATTATCAGCACACACACAAAAAAAGATAAAAGGTGTCAAACCATGAAGAGACATGGAGAAAACTTCAGTGCATATTACTAAGTGAAAGAAGCCAAACTGAAACGTTACATACTATACAATTCTAACTGCATGACATTCTAGGAAAGGTGAAAACTATGCAGACAGTAAAAAGATTAGTGGTTGCTAGGTTTAGCCGGGGAAGGAAGGATAAACTAGCAGCGCAGAAGTGAAACTATTCTTTATAACAGTGGATACACATCATTATGTTTTTGTCAAAATCCATAGGATGTACAGCCCTAAGAGTGAACCCTAATGTAAACTATGAACTTTGGATGATGCTGATGTGTCAATGTATGTTCATCATTTGCAACCAATGTACCACTGTGGTGCAGGATATTGACAGTGGAGAACTTTGTGTATGTTTGGAGACAAGGGATATACAGGAAATCTCTGTACTTAATTTTCCCAAAGCTGTTCTAAAGAACAAAGTTTATTAATTGAAAAAAAAAAAAAGTTTTAAACGGTGGAAGGATTATGTACTTGCCATTGCATATTTGAATAATGCCAAGGAAACTACACTCTGTTACAACATTCCTGATTTTTGTCCTTTTTAAACATATTGTTCTATACTACTATCAACAATTTTCAGTCAGCATAATAGGTAGAAAATAGGTGAAAAGTCCCTTGACGTTTATATATTACTCTGTACAACTTTTGTTTTTTATAATACACAATTCTGTTATTTCAAAACTGAGTGACACTACTGCTTCCAACAAGGATGGAGTAGTAAGGACCAGATTTACCCTCTTGACTGAAAGGAAAGCAGACTAAATATATGAAGCAATAGTTTTCAAAGACAATGGACCTCAGTCAACAAAGGCCTGTGATGCCCAAAAGTTGGCTAACAGATAGGCGGGTCCTATGACTTCCCAACTACCTGCCTTGTGAGAGAATCAACCACAGAGCAGGAGGGGAAATCCAAGGAGTGATGAGCAGATTCCCTGAGCAAAGAAAAAGTCCAGAATCCAGAGAGAGCAACACAGCTAGAATTTGTAGGACACAGTAGCAGAAAGAATAACACTGTGCAGAAAACTGCAGATTCCAGAGGTCTGCAGTTCTTCTTCCATTATTTAGTGGAGCACCAAGCATCTCCAGAGTGTGAGGAAACTATCTAAATATGGGGGGAGGGGAATCATTTGGAAGGGAGAGTCCTCAATGCTCACAAAGGCCAGAAACTGTATCTGTTTAAACTAGCCAGATTGGAAAACCTCATGATGCACAGGACATCAGGTACACCAAACAAAAAGGTCTTGCCTCAGAATCAGGGGAATAACCTTAGACTGAGCACTGCTCCGGTCCTAACTAAAGACCTTTAAAAGATCAGAAAGAGTCAGAGAAAGACAAATACCACATGATTTCACTCATATGTGGAATTTATTAAACAAAACAGATAAACATAGGGAAAGAGAAGGAAAAATAGGATGAAATTTGAGAAGGTGGCAAACCATACATAAGAGATGCTTAACTCTAGAAAGAAAACTGAGGGTTGCTGGAGGGGAGATGGGCATTAAGAAGGACACTTCAAGTAATGAGCACTGGGTGTTATACACAACTGATGAATCACTAAATTCTATGTTTGCAACTAAAAAAAATAAAAAAAGATCTGAAAGAAGCAAACCATTTTCAAATAACTGCCACTGAGAACACAGCTCCTGAAAGCTTAAATAAATAAAAAAAAAATCAAAGAGGGGCGCCTGGGTGGCTCAGTGGGTTAAGCCGCTGCCTTCGGCTTAGGTCATGATCTCAGAGTCCTGGGATCGAGCCCCACATCGGGCTCTCTGCTCAGCAGGGAGCCTGCTTCCTCCTCTCTCTCTGCCTGCCTCTCTGCCTGCTTGTGATCTCTCTCTGTCAAATAAATAAATAAAATCTTTAAAAAAAAAAAAAATCAAAGAGCTAAGGTAAAATTCAGAGTGTTTGGCACCACCAAAATTTGCCAAGCTTGCAAAAAAGCAAAAAGATACAACTCATAATAAAGAAATGCATCAATCAGTCAAAACCAATTCAGAACTGACACAAACGTTAGAAATAGCACACAGGACTTTAAAACATAAAAACTATATTCTATATGTTAAAAAGTTAACTGGAAACTTTGGATGGAAGTTTGGAAGAACTTGGATGGAAGATACAACAAAGACCCAAATCAAACTTCTAGGGATGAATACTACAACGTGTGAGATGAAAAATATGATAGATAAGATTAATGGTAGATTAGACACTGCAGAATAAAAGATCAGTAAACTTCAACACATAACAACAGACACAATAAAAAATGTAATACAGAGAAAAAAATACAAAAAAGAAAAACAGCATCAGTGAGCTGTGGGACAATTTTAAGCAGCTTAATATACATGTGATTGCAGGCCCTGAAGCAGAGAGTGGGGACCGGAAAAATATTTAAAGAAATATGGCTAAAAATTTTCCAAATTTGATGAAAACTACAAACTCACAGATCCAAAAAGCTTAATAAACTGTAAGCACAGAAACATAAAGAGAAATAAACCATGGTACATCATAGTCAAAAAGCTCAAAACCAGTGATAATAAAAGAAAATCTAAAAAGTAACCAGAGAAAGATATGTTATGTAAAGAAGAACAAAATAAAGAATTCCAGTAGAACAAAATGCAAATGACAGTAGAGGACTATCCTTCAAGTATTAAAAGAAAAAACTATCAACCTAGAACCCTACATCTGGTGAATATTTCTTTCAAAAACAAAGGCAAAATAAATACTTTCTGGACTACAAAAGCTGAAAGAATTCATCACCCACAGATTTGTACTCTAAGAAACATTTAAGGAAGTTATCCAATGCAGAAACAATGGTACTAGATAGAACTACGGATTCTTACATGAGGGAATAAAGAGTACCAAATATGGTGAGTACATAAGTAAGAAAATATGTAAGTTTTTTCCTATTACTTAAATCTCCCTAAAACAAACTGATGGTTTAAACAAAAATAAAGGCAATGTGGTTTGGAGTTTATAACACATAGAAGTAAATGTACAACACCACCACCACAGGGATGCCTCAGTCGCCCAATCAGTCAAGCATCTGCCTTTGATTAGGTTATAATCTGAAGGTCCTGGCATAGAGTCCCACATCAGGCTCCTTGCTCAGCAGGGAGCCTGCTTCTCCCTCTGCCTGCAGTTCCCCAGCTTGTGCGCTCTCTCGCTCGCTCTCTATCTCTCTCCATCTGACAAATAAATAAATAAAATCTTTAAAAAAAAAACAAAAAACAACAATAAAACAAACCACCACCACCACCACCACAAAACTTGGGAGGAGACAACTAGAAGTATAGTTTAAAAAAATTTTTTTACGGGCGCCTGGGTGGCTCAGTGGGTTGGGCCTCTGCCTACGGCTCGGGTCATGATCTCAGGGTCTTAGGATCGAGTCCCGCATCGGGCCCTCTGCTAGGCGGGGAGCCTGCTTCCCCCTCTATCTCTGCCTGCCTCTCTGCCTACTTGTGATCTCTGTCAAATAAATAAATAAAATTTAAAAAAAAAAAAAGTAAAACAAAAAATAAAAAAATTTTTTACTACGCAAAAAATAGCATAATAACACTTGACAGTGAAGTGTGATATATTAAAGAGTTATATAATAAACCTTAAAGCAACCACTAAAATAAAACAAAGTTGTATCACTATAAGCCAACAGAGAAGACAGAATGGAATAATACAAATAATACAAAGGATAAGAGTATAAAGAGAAAACCAACAGCAGAACATAAATGGTTTTGATAACCCAATTAAAAAGCAAAGACCGCAAGACTGGATTTAAAAAACAACAACAAAAAAAAAAAAACAAAACACTACCAACTATACAATGCAATGCATAAGAGAACTAGCAACAGATCTGGGGCTACTATTCTTTGAGAGGCCTGCTTTCAAGATTGGCCTTTGACTAACATCTGGGAATTTAGATTTAGGGAGGGTTCTTGCCATTCATTCCCTAACACAGAGTAGCTCATTACGCCTAAACTGTTTGTATAAACAAGGTGGTTTATGCTAAACACCTGTTTTCCTTCTGTGAGTGTGGGATCTTGACAAGAGCGAGGCTGAGGGTATCCACATGAGCAGGTTCCAACAAAAACCTGGGACACTGTGTCTCTTACAAAGCTTCTCTGCCAGCCAAGATCTGACACATTCAGTGGTAGAAGAATTAAGCACATTCTGTGTGCCCACTAGGAAATGACTCTTAGAAGTTTGTACCTGGTTTCCTCCACACTTTACCCCATGCACCTTTTCCCCTTGCTGTTTGTCTTTTTTTTTTTTTTTGTATCTTTTTTGTTCTAATAAACCAAAGCTCAAGTACAATTATAACCCGAGTCTCTTGACTTTTCCTACCAACCTCTGAACCTGGTATAATCTTAGTGACCTCTAGTATAACTACACACTAGAAATGTACTTTCAATATAAAAACACAAATGTGTTAAAAGTTAAAAAGATAAAGATATACCATGTTAACATTAAATCAAAACAAAGTTAAAATGTCTGTATTAATATCAAAGTAGGTTTCAGAGTAAAGAACATTACTACGGATAAAGAGTAATTTCATAATGACAATGAGGTTAATGCATGAAGAGGACTTGAAACACCTAAGCATTTATGCACCTACTCACAGGGTTTCAAAATACATCAAGTAAAAAGTGACAGAACTGAAAGGAAAAGGCAAATACAAAACACAGTAAGATAATTTAATACCTGTCTCAGTAATTGACAGACCAAGTAGAAAATAATTAAGTAGATAGAAAATCTGAACGAAACTATCAAGCAAATTGATGTAATGAACATGTATCGAATGCTCCATCCAACAACAGCAAAATACACATTGTTTTGAAGAATATACAAACATTATATAATAAATTTATTCTGGGTCATGTAACAAGTCTCTAATTTCAAAAGGTTCAAGTTTTACATAGCACATTCTCTGACTAAAACGGGATTAAACTAGACATTAAGTAATAGAAATATCTCTGGAAAACCCCAAATTATCTGGAAACTAACACATTTCTAAATAACCCAAGGATCAAAGAAGAAATCAAGAGGAAAAGGAGAAAGTACCCTGCACTGCATGAAAATGAAAACACAGTATGTCAAAATCTATACACCATCACTAAAGCAGTACTTAGAGGGTAATTCATAGCATAAATCTCCATATTAGAAAGTTACAAAGGACTCAAAACAAGGACCTCAGCTTCCACCAAAAGTAGAAAAAGAGGAATAAAGGAGGAGAAACCACTCCTATTATATTAGTCCTCCACCAGACTCATCACAAGAGATGACACAAATTACCATATATCATGCACCATATACCAATATCAGAGAAAGATTACACCACCACATTCTAACACAAGAATAGAGAATATAAACTTTTTGCCAATAAATTCAACAACCTAAATGACAGAGACAAATTCCATGAAAAACTTCCAGAGCTCACTAAAAGAAAAACAGGTAACTCAAAAAGCCTTATATTATTAAAGACACTGAATCTTTAAAAACCTTTCCACAAAAAAATACTCCAGGCCCAGTTGGCTTCACTGGTAAATTCTACCAAATACTTAGGGAAGATATAATACTAATTCTAGACATATTTTTTCCATATGATTAAAAAGGAGGGAATACTTTCCAACTCATTCTATGAAATTAGCATTATCCTGATAACAAAACTAGATAAAGACATTGCAAGAAAACTACTATATCCCTCCTGAACATAAACAAAAAAAATTTACACAAAATTTTAGCATATCAAATCTAACAACATACAAAAGGGTAATATACCATGACCAAGTGGCATGACTGGTTTCACATTTTTTTTAAAGATTTTATTTATTTATTTGACAGGGAGAGAGATCACAAGCAGGAAGAGCAGCAGGCAGAGGGGGCGGGGTGGGGGGGGAGCAGGCTCCCTGCTGAGCAGAGAGCCCAATGCGGGGCTGGATCCCAGGACCCTGAGTCCATGACCTAAGCCTACAGCAGAGGCTTAATCCACTGAGCCACCCAGGTGCTCCTGGTTTCACATTTAAAAATCAATGTAACTGAATATACTAAAATTTTTTTTTAAAAAAGATGATTTCAATAGGTGCAGAAAAAAATTCATTTGGCAAGATCCAAAATCCATTCCCGGGGTGGGGACAAAAGAACAGAGGGGAACTTAATCACACAAAAATCTATAGATAACATCATACTTACTGGTAAAACAGTGAATGCTTTCTCCCTAAGATCTGGAACAAAACAAAAATGTCCACTTTCACCACTCATATTCAACACTGTACTTGAGGTTCTAGCCAGGGCAATTTGGGTAACTAAAAGATGGGAAAGAAAGAAATTGTACTACCTGTATTTGACGGTAACATGCTCATGTCTATAAAAAAATCGTAGGGAAGGGGCACCTGGGTGGTTCAGTGGATTGAAGCTTCTGCCTTCAGCTCAGGTCATGATCCCAGGGTCCTGGAATCAAGCCCCGCATCAGGCTCTCAGCTCAGCGAGGAGCCTGCTTCCCCCCTCTCTCTATGCCTGCCTCTCTGCCTACTTGTGATCTCTGTCTGTCAAATAAATAAATAAATAAAATCTTAAAAAAAAAATCCTAGGGAAGTTACCAATAAATAAATAAAAGCCTACCAGAAATAATAAGCAAGTTTAATAAGGTTGCAGGGTACAAGGTCAATATACAAAAATCAACTGCAAAACACAGTATCACTTCATAACCACTACGAAGGCTGTAACCAAAAAGACAACAACACATTTTGGCAAAGATGTGAAGAAACTGCAAACCTCATACATTGCTAGTGGGAATGTAAAAACGGCGCAGCTATGATGGAAAGTAATCTGGCAGTTAACCTTTTGACCCAGCAATTCCACTCCATATTTACCTAGGCAAAGGGAAAACATACATTTACATGAAGAAAAGCACAAGAATATTCACAGCAACATTATTTATAATAGCAGAAAAAAGAAAAAAAAAAAAGAAAAGGCAACAACCCAAATATTCATGAGTGGAGAAATGGATAAATAAAATACAGCATATCCATTCGATGGAGTATTAATTGACCATTAAAAAATGCAGTCCTGGGCACCTGGGTGGCTCAGTCAGTTCAGCACCTGCCTTCAGCTGGGGTCATGATCCTGGAGTCCTGGGATCAAGCCCTACATGGGGTTCCCTGCTGAGCAGGGTATCTGCTTCTCCCTCTCCCTCTGCTCCTCCCCCCACCACCCCATGCTTGTGCTCGCTCTCAAATAAATAAAATCTTAAAAAAAAAAAATGCAGTCCTGGGGTGCCTGGGTGACTCAGTGGGTTAAGCCACTGCCTTCGGCTCAGGTCATGATCCCAGGTCCTGGGTTCAAGCCCCGCATCGGGCTTTCTGCTCAGCAGGGAGCCTGCTTCCTCCTCTCTCTCTGCCTGCCTCTCTGCCTGCTTGTGATTTCTGTCAAATAAATAAATAAAATCTTTAAAAAAAAAAAATGCAGTCCTGATACATACTATAATGTGGAAGACTGAAAACATTATACCAAGTCAA
The DNA here is from genome assembly GCF_002288905.1 of Enhydra lutris kenyoni. NCBI lineage: Eukaryota > Metazoa > Chordata > Mammalia > Carnivora > Mustelidae > Enhydra > Enhydra lutris. Next base: position 7,582,263 of record NW_019154089.1, on the reverse strand, counting down.
AGAAGCCATACATAAAAGACTATAATGTATATGATTCTATTTATATGAAATGTCCAGAAGAGGCAAACTCATACACATAGAAAGTAAATACATAGTTGCTAGGGTAAGAGGGAGCAAAAGTGGGAGTAACTGCTAATAGATACATAGTTTCTTTTGGGGGTGATGGAAATGTTCTGGAAACAGATAACAGTGGCAGTTACACAACACTGTCAATGTATTAAACCCCTGACTTGTATACTGTAAAATGATTAAAACAGTGAATTCTGTTATTTGAATTTTATGTTAATTAAAAAAAACTACTAAAATATCAATTCTGTGTATTTTGTATTCACAAAAGCATCAAAAATACTTAGGAATACACGGTATGTTAACTAGAACTTAAATTTTAAAAATAAAGAGGTAGGACACCTGAGTGGCTCAGTCTGTTAAGTGTCTACCTTTGGCTCAAGTCATTATCCCGGGGCGGGGGGGGGGGGGGGGGGCAGGGATCAAGCTCTCCCCCCTCCCCCACCTCCCTGCTCAGCAGGGAAGTCTGCTTCTCCTTCTCCTTCTGCCCCTCCCCCTGCTTGTGTGTGTTGGCACACTCTCTTTCTAACAAATAAATAAAAATCTTAAAAAAAGGAAACAGGTAAAAAAAAATACTTAGGAATAAACTCATGAAAATAAGTATAAGACCTGCACATTAGAAACTACAACAAAATGCTGATGAGAGAAATTAAAATATAAATAAATGAAGAGAGATACCATGTTCTGGATTAGAAGGCTCAATATTGTCAGAATAACAACTCAACACAATCCTTACCAAAATCCCAATAGGTTTTTTTGTGGAAATTGAAAAGGCAATCCTAAAATTTATGTGAAAATGCAAAGGATCCAGAAAAGCCAAAACAATTTTGAAAAATAATAATAAAGCTAGAAAACATACACTACCTAATTTCAACACAAAAACCTGTAGTAATAAAAACAGGATACTTGGAACAGAAGAGACAATCCAGAAATAAACCCATGCAACTGCAGTCTGTTGATTTTTGACAAAAGCACCAAGTTAATTCAATAAGGAAAGGAGAGTCTTAATAAATGGTGCTCCAACAACTGGATATCCATAGATGGGGGGGAGGCAAAGAACGTACACCCTTACCTCACACTGTATATAAAAATTAACTCAAAATGAATAACAGACCTTAATGTAAGACATACAATGTTTACAACTTCCGGATAAAAACATAAGAGAAAATCTTTTTGGTGTTGGATTCAGCAAATATTTCTTGGGTAGGTCAATGAAAGCATGATGATTAAAGAAAAATGATTAACTGGACTCAATCAAAACTAAAAATCTTCTCTCTTCAAAAGACACCATTAAAAAGATGAAAATACAAGCCACGTGCTGGAAGAAAATATGTTCCAATCACTTATCTGATCAAAAGATTTGAGTCCAGAATGTAGAAAAAGCATGACTCCGTAAGAACATGGGCAATGAAACTGTAAAGTGGGTAAAATATTTTAAAAGACATACAAAGGGCTAATATGTACATGATTAGAAACTCAACATTGTTATAGAAAAATAAGTTAAAACAATGAGATAACACTATAGATCCTCTAGAACAGCTATAATTAAAAAGGCCAACAATCTAAATGTTGGTGAGAATGTGAAGAAACTAAAAGAACTCTCATAACACACTGGTGGGAAAAAAAATTAAGAGTCACCACTTTGGAAAAGTTTGGCAATTTCTTCAAAAGATAAATATACACTAACCATATGACCCACCAATTCTACTTCTAGGTATCTACCCAAGACAAACTTTAAAACTTAACTGCACAAAGAACTTTCTACAAAAGAATGTTCACAGCACCACTGTATATAATCACCCCAAAATTAGAACAATCCAGATTTCCACTGAAGATCATAAAAGGTGGTATATTCATACAATTCAGCATTAAAAAGGAACAAAGTGCTGATCCATACAACAACGTGGATGACCTTTAACAACATTACACAACTGAAAACAGGTAAGAAAGATGAGATAGGATATGAGTTGATTTATATGAAATTTCCAGCAAAGACAGAACTATGGGCAAAAGCAGGTCAATGGATGCCTGGAGGTGGGACTGCAAAGGGACATACAGGAATTTTGGGGGCGGAGGTCATAAAACTGGATTGTGGTAACAGTTTCACAGCTGTATGTATTTACTACAACCCATCAAACAGTACAATTATAATGGATGAATTTATAAGGTACCAATATCTTGATAGAGTTAAGAAAAAGTGAATAATATACTCACCATTGTAGCCTTCAAGAACAGAATCAATAATAGGTCTTGCAGTTAAGTTATAAACATCAAGTTGTTTACTCTCTGGTCCAAAAACAGTATCAAAAGTAAATGTCTTCGGAGGTTCATTGGAAGAATCAGTCTTATGTACAGTAATAGTTCCCCTCATCTCATCCACACTGACAGCCTGTTTATAGCACATTGATTTCTCTCTCTCGTTGAGGGGCCGGCACCTAACAACCACCTTCACATTATCACAGCTTTCAGGCTTCTCTGATTTATTGATCTGGTGGAGAAAATATTCACAAATAATGAAAAGAACATTTACTTTTACCTTCAGCAAATTTCAAATTTGAAAAAGGCTACCGTGCCATCCCAGGGTGCACATATTAAGCACTCCACAAATATTTGTTAAATGCAATTAAAGATCTCACAGATATACAGAAAAAGCTTATTAAAAGATATAAAAAGACAGTTTCTTTTACAATATGATACAATGCAATATACATATGAGGAGAAAGAAAGCCTAATTTACATTTATAGTAAATAAGTGCTATTTAAGCAGAAAACGAATCACTATATTGACTGTCTCCACAAAAGTCCCTGACTTAGCCTCTGAGTTTACCGCCTGAAGGAAAACACAAGTGAACATGGTTAACAACTTTAATCAAGAATATAGTAGTAGGTCCTGTGTTCCCGAGACTTTAAATTTTTTCTATAATGCATCAGTAAAACGTTTTTTTTACCATATAACATATGTAGTCTATCTTCTCTATAGAAGACAACATGAAATGAAACACAGCAAACAAAGTCCAATGGCAGAGAGAAATGTTTCAGTATCCCTCTAACCTTACGAATATTTATATATGTAAAGTTTCATTTTTTGAAATTTTATGATTAACCACCTATGTTAAAATAAAACCCTAAGCAAAGACACATACAGTATGATTTCACTTACATGTGGAATCTAAAAAACAAAACAGAGGAACAAACAAAAAAGCAAAACTCACAGAGAATAGATTGGTGGTTGCCAGAGGGCAGTGGGGTACAGACGTGGACAAAATGGTCAAAGAGATCAAAGGTACAATTTCCAATTATAAAATAAGTCATGTATAAATAATATATAGAATGGTGACTAGTCAAAAGTACACCACTGCATATCTGAAAGTTGCTAAAGGAGTGTATCTTGAAATTGTTCAACCTCAGAATTTTGTAGCTGTTTATGGTGATGGGTGGTCACAAGACTTACTGTGGGGATTACCTCACAAGGCACACAAATAACAAATGATATTGTACAGGTAACATTGTGTTGTATGTCAATTATACCTCAATTAAAGTAATACAATCCTATTTTGAAGTGAAGTCCAATAGTTTAGTTGAATAGTATCAATACAACACACTTCTCCCCATCTCTACTTTCACCACCTAAGGCTGGGTCACCATGATCCTACCCTAAATTGAATAACGGCATCTAGTTAGGTTCTCCTATGGTCTGTTCTCTACAGGGCAGTCAGCTGCAACACAAAGTTAATCATGTTGCTCCCTTACTTAAAACTCAATGGTTTCCCACAGATCTCAGGATAAATACCGCAGTCCTTAAGGTGGTCTCTAAGACCTGGCTCTGGCCCATGTCTACTTGTCCAGCCTTATTTCACAAGCTACCTTGCTTGGCTTTCCCAGCCACAGCCACATTAGCTTTTTTTAAGCCTTTTCTTGTCACCATACTTTCTTATCACAGGTGCTGTTCCTCCTGCCTAGAACATTCCTCATTCTCCCCTTCACTTATTCTCAGATCTCAGCAGAACAGCCACTTCACCTGTGAAGACTTCCTTAACTAGGTCAAATCCTGGTAAAAGTCCTGAGAGCACCCTTCTCCCTCCATCATCTACAACTGGTTTCAATACTACTTTTGCTTGCTCCTTATTTGATTAATGTGTCCTATCTGTCTACACCAGAGGCTGCCAACTAGTAGTCAAGGGGCTGAATTGAGCCCACAATATCTTTTGTTTGGTTCACAGCATTTAACAATATTTTTTAATTAGTTGCTAAAATTTTTAAAAAAGAGAAATTCCACAAAAATAACAACTTCTAGATTTTCTTGGGGGAAAAAAAAAAAAAAGATGATCTGACATCTGTAGGCCAGCATTCCTAAACGGGAACACTTTCCAATTCACCAGAATCTACTTTCTATTACATGCCACCCATTCACTTCATGAATGGTAAGCATCTTGTCTCTACCAAGACTTTCACCTCTGCCCACGAAGGCAAGCTTCTGTCTTGTCAAGTTCATGAAACTGGATGGTTATGCTCAATATTTTGCCTCCAGACCCTAACCTGGGGTATATGCCTGGTATCTGCTGAATGAACTAATAACCTGAAAGCAAACAATACGGAACAAATATTGAGCATTTAAGGCTAAATGTCAAGCACTGTCCTTCAATTCCGCTGTGCATTACCTTATTTCATCCTGATAAAATCCCATGAGAAACGGTTTAATTACGTGGGAACTAAGGACCCAGAAAGATGAAGTAATTGTCCCAGGCCTCGCAACCAGTAGAAAACCGACCAAAAAGCTCACGTGCTCTCCATGACCCTATACTGGACTTAGGACGCCCCCTGTTAAGTGGACGGTAGCACTGTGAAATCCGACAAGACAAACATACCACCACCCACCCACCCTCACACACAAAGACACCCACGGGTTACATTCCGCCCTGTAAGCTAAAGCACCACGAAAGAAATGACAGCTCGAGTCAAAGGCTGGAGTAAAAGCAAGCAGCTCTCGGTTCGCTACCTTCCAAGAATCGGGCTCCGCTGTGTACAGAGCCCACCAGGTGCGGAGCATCCAAAGCCCACCCCCCGCGGCCGCTCCCAGACTCCCTACTCAGGAGCAGGGCTGGGAGAGAGAGCGCATCCTCTGGCGCTGTGCCTTTATGTCAAGCAGCGCAGGCCCTGCGGGCTGCAGCACCGACCGAGGCGGCAGGGCCTATCCGGGGCCCCTCCCAGGACCCGCTGGAACCCCGCCCCCCCCCAGCCCCCCCCCCAGACTCTCCAAACGCTCGGCCCCGCCGAGCCGGACCCTGCCCCGCCCCACCCCGGCCGCCAGCCTGATCCGCGCCTCCTTGGCAACAGCCGCGCCCCCGTGCCAGGCTGCTGGGATGAGGAACCCCAGCGGCTGAGCGACTCCCCTCACCGGCATCGTGGCTCCCTCCTGTGCCCGGCGGAGGTCGCCGCCCTGGGCGCAGTCCAACGGCGCCGGGTTCGCAGGAGAGGTTTGCCAGAGACTACCGAAGGACCGCCTTGGCGCTCTCGAGACTGCGGCTCCTCGGGCGAGAGCAGGCAGTGCGCAAGCGCACTTCGGGCTCGCCCCGCCCCATCCCCGGGGCACACGCTTCCTCGGCCTCTTGAATTACGCCTGCGCGGAGGCTTTCCGAGTCGGTCTCCTAGGACGCCAGACTGAAGCCGCGCCTGCGCAATGGTGCCGGTCAGCTGATCTTGGAAATCTAGCCTGCATTGGGGCGGGAATACCTGGCTGCCGCTGGTCGCGAGAAGCGCGGGGTGGGGGGGGGTCCTCCTAGGTCGCACTGCTAGTCTCCTGGCTCATGCAGTACTCCAGATATTGAAAACAACCACAGCAAAAAAAGTTAAAAATAAAAGCAATTGTACACTATGTCCATCTAGAGAGCTAGATAGAGGCTTCGCACACATTAATGAGCTTGATTGCTGACTTGTTTATAAAACGCGTATCTCTATTACAGACGAAGTGAGGAGGAGCTTTGTCTGTATTCTCACAAGTATCTCCAGAGCCTAGAATAGGACTTAGAATAGGACCTAGCACAGGACAGATTTTCAATAAGTATTTGTGAAAGAACCAATGATCTATCCTCTTTCCTGTCCAAATCTCTGCTCTGCTGCGCTTGGATGTACAATAGACATTTCCAGATTATTATGTCCAAAACTGAAGGATTTATTTCCCCCCCCGCCCACAGACACTATATTACTCACTATACTACTGTCCATCCCTGCCCCACCTCCCCCATGTAAAAAAAAAAAAAAAAAAAGCGCCCTCTCATACTTCCCTCGGCATAATAAATGAAGCTAAATTCTGACAATTGTTCAGATCAAAGCACTGTCTCTTTCTCTCATACCCAATGTCCAATCTTTCAGTAGACCTTCTTTCTATCTTTAAAGTAGAACCAGAATCTGACCACTTCTCACTACCACCACCACCTCCCATCTATATTACAATAGCTCAAAGCTGGTTTCCTCTGTACATCCTTGCCCCTTTTAGTATGTTTTCAACATAGGAGCCAGAGTGATGGTGTTAAAACATGAATCAGATAGTGTTGTTTTTTTTCTGTATTCAAAACCTGCCAATGATTATCTATCTCACAGACTAAAAGTCACAGGCCCTCTCCCCATTTCCTACAATCTTCCCTCTTGCTCATTAGTCTGCACCAGCTCGACTTGGTCTCCTTGATTCAACAGACATTTTGGGCATGGTTCCATCTTAGAAGGCAAGGGCTTTTGCACTTGCAGTAGGAGCTAATAAAAACAACTATAGAGCATTTGACTTGGTGCCGATGTACTAAGTGCTTTAACTTTCCTTTTTATTATTAATTTAATCCATATAATAACCTTCTGAAATAGGTATAGTAGTCATTTTACTACAAAATAGGAACAACTATTTTACAGATAAAGAAACTCGGGCACAGAGCCATTACTTGTCCAAGGTCAGATATATGGGCAGTGACAAAGCCCAGACCCAACCTAGATCCTGGAAATCTTTCTCCCTAGATATCCACCTGACTCCCTCACCCCCTTCAGAATGTCTTTGATTACACATCACCTTCTCAATGAGCCCTGCCATGATCTCTCTACTTAAAATTTCAACTTTTAGCCCCAGTCTTCTTAGCTCTTCTCCATATTTCATATTTCTCCTTGGTACTTATCACCATCTGATATGCTGTGTATATGATATATACATTATGTGTATACATATACACTGTCTTATTGAGATATCATCAGACATACAATTCACCAATTTAAATTGTAAACTTAAATGATTTTTATTATATACACAGACCATAACCACAATCAATTTGAAACATTTTTATCATCCTAAAAAGAAACTATACTCATAGCAGTCACTCCCACTCACCCACCACCCCCTCTACATCAACATCCCAGCCCTAGGTAACTTCTGTCTCTCTTGCCTATTTGGGACATTTCATATAAGTTGAATTAGATAGTGCTCTCTTTGACAGCACATATACTAAATTGAATTAGGTAATATGTGGCCTTTTTAAAATGATTTCTATCACTTAGAGTAACGCTTTCAAGCTCAACGCTATTGTGGCATATATGAATAATTCTTTACTTTTAATAGCTGAGTAATATTCCATTGTGTGGATATACCACATTCTTATACATTTGTCAGTTGGCAGATATTTCAGTTGTTTCTATTTTTTGGCCACTATGAACACTGCTGCTGTAAGTTTTTGTGGCCATTTTATTTGCCTTTTCATTATTAAATTGCAAGAGTTCTTTCTAAATCCTAAATACAAGTCTCTTTTCAGATATATAATGTGCATAAATTTTTCTCCGATTCTGTGGGTTATCTTTTTAATTTCTGGAGTGTGTTATTTGAAGCTCAAAAGTTTTAAATTTAGATAAAATCCAATTTATGTATTATTTTTTTCGTTTCTTTCATTGTACTTTTGGTACATATCTAATAAACCATTTCCAAACCCAAGGTCATAAAGACTTATTTCTGTAAGAATTTTGTAGTTTCAGCTTTTATATTTGGCTCTATGATATATTTTTGAATCATTTTTGTATATTGTATGATAGAGGGATTCAGCCTCATTTTTCTATTTATGAATATCCTGCTGTCCCATCACATTTGCTGAAAAGTCTTTTCTTCCCTCCTCTGAACTACTGTGGCACCCTTGTCAAAAATCGCTTGATCATGAATGTGACTGTTGAGTCACATTGAGATTCCTAGAATCTCAATTCAATTCCATTGGTCTAAATGACTAACCTAATGCCAGTGCTATACCATCTCGATTGCAATAGGTTTGCAGTAAGTTTTGAAGTCATATAGTTTGAGGTCTCCATCTTTGCTCTGCTTTTTCAAGACTGTTGTGGCTAGTCTGACACCCTTGCATTTCCACAGAAGTTTTAGAAGGACCTTGTAAATTTCCACAAAAAGTCAGCTGGAAACTTAATAGATTATGTTGAACCTACAGCTCAATTTGGAAAGTACTGCCACTTTAACAATGTAAGTCTTTTAACCTATGGACATGGAATGTCTTTCCATCTCTTTAGGTCTCCTTTAATTTCTTTCAGTGATGTTTTGTAGGTTTCAGTGTATAAATCTTGTGCTTTTTTTGCTATATTCTTAAATATTTTATTCTTTTTTATGATACTGAATGGAATTATTTTCTTTTTTTAAAGATTTTATTTATTTACTTGACAGGCAGAGATCACAAGTAGGCAGAGAGGCAGGCAGAGAGAGACAGAGGAGGAAGCAGGCTCTCCATCAAGCAGAGAGCCTGACTTGGGGCTCGATCCCAGGACCCTGAGATCATGACCTGAGCCTAAGATAGAAGCTTTAACCCACTGAGCCACCCAGGCGCCCCAGAATTATTTTCTTAATTTTATTTTCACATTGTTCATTGTTATATAGAAATAAAAATTATTTTTTTCTAATACATGGACCTTGTACTCTGAAATTTAATGAATTTGTTTATTGCTTCTAAGAGTTTTTTAGTGGTTTCCATAGGATCCTCTACATACAAGATCTTTGTTTCTTCAACCCTTTTTTTAAAAGATTTTATTTATTTATTATTTATTTATTTATTTTTAATTTATTTTCAGCATAACAGTATTGTTTTTGCACCACACCCAGTGCTCCATGCAATCTGTGCCCTCTCTAATCTTCAACACTTTTGAAAGATAATTTCACTAGATACAGAATTCCAGGTTGATAGTTTTTTTTTCTCTCCACACTTTAAATATTTCAGTACACTTTCTTCTTGCTTGCATGATCTCTGAGGAGAAGTGCAATGTAATTCTCATCTTTGCTCTTTTATAGGTAAGTTTCTTTCCCCCCACTCTGGCTTCTTTCAAAATTTTTTATCTTTTATTTTCTGTAGTTTGAATATGATATGCCTGAGTATCATTTTTGGGCATTTATCCTGCTCGGTGTTCTCTAAGCTTCCTGGTTCTGTGGTTTGGTGTCTGATATTACCTGGGGAAATTATCAGTCATGACCACTTGAAATATTTCTTCTGTTCCTTTTCCTCTTTCTTCTCCTTCTGACATTCCCATATATTTTCATGTAATTTAATATAATGTATATTTTTAATGAAGTACATCTTAAGACAAGTGCACAAATCATAAATGCACAGCTTGGTCAATTTTCAGAGTTGTGTGTAATCAGCATCTAAATCAAGAAACAGAACATTACCAGCCTCCTAGAAGGTCCTGTGATCCTTTCTAGTTACTATCCACTGCCCCCTAACGGTAGTCACTATTTTAACTCTTAACGTCATAGATTTTTTTTTCTTGTTCTTATACTTTATATTAATGGAATCATCCACTATGACGTCTTTTGTACCTGTCCCTCTACATTCAGTATTATCTTTGTGAAATTCTTTCTTGTTCGGTACAGCATACGTCCGTTCTTTTTCGGTGTGGTGTCGTATTCCATTGTGTGAACATACAATTTGTTTATCCCGTTCAGTTACTGACGGACATTTGGGGCAACTACAAATACCGCAGCCCTGAACGTGATGCAGGTGTCTTTTTGGTGCACATATATGAATTTCTGTTGAGCCTATACTTCGAAGAGAAATCGCTGGGATTCTACTCATGTTTAGTATCTGTCTTTCCTAGAATGTAAATTCCACGTCTATTTTATTCACTGTCATGCCCTAAAACATTGTAGGCCTTCACTGAGTAACTACTGATGGGGAAAAAATGTACGCATGAAGCAACTACTTTGTGAGGAAGATACTGTCGCTTTGTAAGAGACGAAGTAACCGAGACAGAGCTCAAGTCACATACAGGAGACCACACAGAGTCAGAATCCCATCTCAAGCTTGTCTAACTGAGGAGAGCTCGTGACGCTTCTCTACCGGGTCCTGTGTGCCCCCGAAGACGTACTTTGAGGTAAGACGCAGGGTCCGCGGCCGGGCGTCCTTCTCCAGGGCCGGCGTGGTCACCAGCTGCCCGGTCCCGGATGCGGGACTCTGGTCGTGGGGCGCGGGCTTTGGCCAGAGAAGAAGCTCACCTGGGCGGCGGGGGCGGGGAGCGCGGGGACAGGGGATCCTTCGCCCGCCTGTCCGCGCTCTGGGCGCCGCGTCCCGGTAGCCAGGGCCAAAGCCGCGCGGGCTGGGAGGGGCAGCTGCGGGCCAGGACTGGGCGGGATCCGGAGAGCCTGCCCCGCCCCGCGCCGCTCCCGCGAGGCCCCCGCAGCAAGTCCCGGACGCCGGCTTATAAAAGCCGGCTATGGCGGGTCTCACACCTGGGACTGGGCGCTCGCTATGGCTTCAGGAGGGCTGTTCCCCGGGCCTGCCCGGAGAGGACACTGAGCTGCAGCTCCCGCCCTGAGCGCCGCTCCGAGTCCGTTGTCCCTGCAGCACCCCTTGGGCCCGCGCCCTGGGCGGTGCCGTGGGACAGGGGAGGCCCTCTGGTCTCCCACCTGCAACTGGTCCTGGGTCGCGAGGCGCGCCTGTGGCGGGGTGGCCAACCCCAGGTAGCGCGCCCCGCGGCGGGGACCTCCCGGGAGCACGTTCGCCCCCTTCCCAGCGCGCACACGGGGCGCAGCCGGGTTCCACCTGCGCCAGCGCCCGCGCCGGGATGAGCCGCACCCGGGGTGCCGGGACCTGCCCCAGGTGCGGGCGGGACGCGAGGCACGAGGCTGGAATCGCGGGCCCCTGTTGCCGGGCCCCTGTCTTCGAGGGGAAGAGCCATCCTAATCCCTGAGCCGCTGGAAGACCGAGAAGCACTTAGGCCCACCGCAACTTAAGGTGCAGGTTCTCCTCGAAGCCCCTCCGGTCACCTTCGGCCAATCTGCACCACATGCAGGCTGAGACTGGCCACCCACGACCCTCCCGGCCCTCTCCTACCCACTCTTTCTGGCGCCCGAGATCTGCCACAAGGTCTGGGCCCTCGTGCTGTGGCTCCTGGAGCTTAACATTTTTTACTTCTCCCAGACCACTTTTAACCTGGCTCTCACTACTTCGGCCGCCTCCTGGTTTCATTAAAGGTAGGGAGGCTTGTGAGGATGGTAAATGGGGTGGGAGAGGAAACTGACCTCTGCTATCCCAGATGCTCAGAGGCTTGTAAGCTAAGGGGCTTGCTTGAAATGGTAGAACTGTAATAGTAATCTCTTTACATCGCTCTCCCCTGCCCGTCTGGCTCAGAGCCGGGAGGCCTTCCGAGATGAGATAGGGTGTGCTTGTGTGCACCGGTCCAGTGCAGCCTGAGGCCAGGGTGGGCCTGTGTATTCCTCGAGATGGTGCTATATTTCCCACCATCATTCATTCCCCTGACAAAGGACTGTTGACTAGTCCCTCCCTGTTCTGAAATCAGGAGCATATTCACGGTTCAAATCTAAAACTGGCACTAACTTGTGGAGGAATACAATCAATCTTTTTGAATGAAGGAAAAAAATGTAATTTCCTACAAAAACAAAACAAACAAAAAAAAAACCACCCACCAATGCTTTACCCTTTGTGTCTGGCATCATGATCTGCTCAAATGTGTTTGTTCCAAACTGCAGATAAGAGAGTGAATACTCTAAAATGCCATGATTACTTCCTTGAGACTTGCTGCCAAAGTTAACGAAGAAGAGGAGGTAGGCATTCGTGGCAGTCTGCTCTGAGCAGCTTTTGAGGTAGAGGAGTGTAATACAGGAGCACCCAGACTTCCTGAAAAGTCTGTGTCCTTAGGAATGTTGGGCATGTTGGAAAATTAACTTCCCAGGATCTCTGGTGTCCCTTCTTTAGCCTTATTGCACCCCAGGACCCCACAAATGGGCACTTAGCTGAATTCTCCTCATCCAGTAGACCCAGAGGCCTGATCTCCTAGCAGATGGACCTTACCTTCTTGGTTGATGTCCGATTCTGCCTCCCACTGAGCAGAAGCAGCTGCTGTTGACCTAGGAAAAAGGCTTCCCAAACCATGTGGCCTCATGTCCACCCCTAGAAAGTACATCGAAGAAATCTGTTTGAGACTTAAGGACTTGTCTGTGTCAATGAAGCTGGCCCTCAGGGACTCTGGGGTCTTCTCTGAGAGGGGCAGGAGGGCCATGTGTGGGCGGGGGGGTAGAGGAGATGCCCCCTACAAGTGCTTCAGGCTTGCTTGGACTTTGCAGTTTCACTGTGGTTTCTGTTCAGAAGATTCTCTGCCAAAATTCTTCCCAGAGGTCCCCCTTCCCTCTCTATAACCTGTTCCCCTTTGGGGATAATGAAGTCTCTGTCATTTCCACAGGGTCCCCTCTGGCTGAGCTCAGGGTCTGAAGGGTCAGAAAAAAAAAGAATCACATGTGTATCCATTTCCAAACCTTCTATAAAAATGCCTTGAACCCCTGTCCTTTAGAATATAATTGTGCTCCCCCAAAGTTGCTTCTGTCCAACTAAAATTCAAGTAAATGAACCTTAAAAGAAGCATTTGTGGAAGCTATGGTAATACTTTGTTTACCTAAAAAAGGAAAATAGTCTTTGGAGCACCTGTACTTGAATGGACTCATGGACAAGGCTTACTAGTCCTTCTGGGAAAAAGTCATCATTTTTCCAGAAAAGAACTGCCTTAAATCAAGGTTGAAGGAAATGTGGTTGCACCTATGGGTTGACAAAACCATGGGAGGTTTTGTGAATGAGCCTGTCTGGTGTAGACCAGGAAGCTCAAAGACATACTTTTCCTCTCTAGGACAAGTAATCATGGTAGGAATCAGACACAGGAATGACAGGAACGAAAACCGTGGGTAGGTTGCTGTGGCTGAATAGCCCCACCCTCAAAAGCACCTTTGGGTATGAGCTGGAGCACATTTGGGGATCAAGACCTGTTGGCATTAAAGCACTATACTGTACACCTGAGATTAACATAACACGGTATGTTAACTCCACTGGAATGAAAATAAAAAACCTGCTACCAGAGGGCAAGCATGTGACACTCACGGCCTGTTGTCATAACCACATGGCCAAGATCTGACTTGGTTTTCCTGTGGCGTTTTCTGTGGCAGGTCACCAAAAGACAACTCCACTAGGGTCCACTAGGGCCCAGCTCCCACAGATAAGAAAACAAGTTACCATGACATGATACAGGGCTTTGGCCTCTTTATTTTCTTTTTACAGTTACTTCCACAAGGAAAAGACTTCTTTAAAGCACTAGGGCTCTGGCTATACCCCGAATGAGCTGCTGAGGACGGAGCTGGCTATCTTGGACAAACTGCACTGGGACCTCTGTATTGTGACGCTACTGGACTTCTTGACCACAGTGAGTACCAGATGTTGGCTGAGTCCAGCCTAGACTCATCTGTACCTTTGGAACAGCTGTTCACAACGTAGGATGGCCAAGCAGAGGCGGGCACACGCCCTTGCGCATGCACCACGGGGAGGTGACCCACAAGGCTCACGACATATGCAAGAGTGAAAATGTATCTTAAATCCAACACAGTTCCACCAGACTCCCACTTGTAGAAGACATTAAATTAACTTTATAAAGATTTTTAGACGGCACTATTGTGGTGAGTTTCTCTTTTAAATACACACTGCAAAAATATTGAGCTTTCCATTCTATGAATACTGTACATAAAAAGCTGTCTGGTTTTGCTACACTTTACACACATTCACTTAGCTGTCTTTATTTACCTACACACAATCCTTATTGAGGCTTTAGACCATATTGATCTGGCACTTAAAAAATGTCATATTAGTTGGTATTTTTTTAGTTCGGGAATAATGGTCATCCTTAAGGATATGATTCTGTTAGTAAGGCAAAATTATGCTATGTGGAAATGTCATGGGGTTTGGTCTGTTATGAAGCATGAAGATTAAATCACTAAGGGCTGTTTCATTATGAAAACTGGCCAAGGTTGCCAAGTTGCAGTTTCTTCTCATGTCAAACAGATACAAGTAACTTTCCTGCTACCTTAATCTTGAATAGTATGCTTCTGTTTTTCAGAATGGAAACATTGTCATCTAAGTACTTGAAACTCATAATGACCATGTAACTAAGCAGATTGTCTTTTCTCTCCAAGGGTGAAGCTGAGCTTGGTCACAAAATGAGCATTAAGCCTCAAGTCCCTTGGGGGGCCCTGGATGGGGGTGAAAAGGGTGGGGCAACATTTGATGTTCCCTGATGGAAATTGACATTGTTTGCACTTTTGGTCATTTATCTATGAAAGGTCAGGGGTTTTATGTTCTAACATTAAAAACCACGGTCTCTAGTTCCACACCCTGGTGGTCGTGGGCTGGCCCCACGTGGTGGAGCTGCTGCCTCAGAGGAATCCTTCCCTCCACGTCGCGTCCCTGACCAGGCAGCTGCAGCACTGTATGGCGGGCCACCAGCTGCTGCAGTTCAAGGGTTCCACACTCGCCTTGGTCATCATCACCTTAGAGCTGGAGAGGCTCATGCCCGACTGGTGTACTCCTATATCTGATCTGCTAAAGAAAGCACAGGTAGACATCAACTTTGCCCCAGACCAGGCTCTCCACTTTGCCCATGTAGCTGACGCACTCTGCCCCCAAAATGGTAGCATCACTCTTCTTGGCCCCTGTGGGCTCCAGAAGATGCTCTGGCTGTAGTGACTCTATGAAGAGTCTCCCTAAGGCCTAGGCTTTGCACACTTGGTATGCACTCTGGATAAGTATGGGATATGTTTCCTTTACTGGACCAGATAGTGGGTTTCTCTGACAGTAAGAAGAGCTTCGTCTCAGTGGCAGCCCTTGAGGTTAAGGGGATGGGGTGAGGTCAGGGGGACATGCACAGCTCAGGAAGAGGCCACCCTGAGCTTAATATGGGAGAGGTTAAATTTCAAACCCCCACCCTTTATAGGACTATATGGGACCGGGTATGGGGGTTCCATGAGGCAGGCATGGAAGGGTTAGAATCCCTGAGGATGGACAGGGTAAGATGGAATGTACAGTTAGACTAACGACAACTTTACTAAGGTGGAGGTGGATGTCCCTGAGATGGGGTTAATGCCCTTAAGTTGAGTGGTTAGACCTTCCTGAAGTTGCTCTATGCTAATATTTTAGCACTCAAAATTTGACTTAGAATGTAAAATGGTTCTGTTTCAAAGATGAAGACTCTATTTTAATTACAGGTCAGTACTGAGCAGTTGAGCCCCTGCAAAGGACTGGTAAAGCAGCATCTGGGAAGTGTGTACTCCAGCTCAGATACTTTCTGTTCCGCTTGCCAGCCTCTGTGCCCCTAACCTTAGTATCCTTTAGAGCCTAATGGCAACCCCTTCTTGCTGGGACTCTTCTGACTTCTAG
The DNA here is from genome assembly GCF_002288905.1 of Enhydra lutris kenyoni. Classification (NCBI taxonomy): domain Eukaryota; kingdom Metazoa; phylum Chordata; class Mammalia; order Carnivora; family Mustelidae; genus Enhydra; species Enhydra lutris. The sequence continues at coordinate 7,566,484 of NW_019154089.1, read as the reverse complement.
GCTTTATGGATCGTGTGACAAGGCAGGAAGAAGACACTGAAAGCAACTGAGAAAAAGTTCCTGAGTCTTTAGAAGGCAATAAAGAGAAAAAAGGCAGGTCATGGTCACTGGTGGGAAGGGTAGTCTAAAAAACCAAGCCACTGCTTGGTTTTAGGAATGAAGAATCATAGTGCCGCTCAGTTTTCCTTCTGCAGCAAGGGCTAGTATGGGTCCCTCAGGGAGCTGGAGTCAAGACAGTGGTGGGCCTTGCTTGGGTCTGAAGAGTGGGGCTGGTTCTTACTGACCAGTTCTTGCTGCTCTACCAGCCAGAGCTGGCCAGGTTCTTCCAGCTCCCCAGGTTTGTACCAAGCACAAACCTAGCAGTTCAAGTCCCAGTGACCCTGCCCATCATTGCAAAAATGGGACCATCTCTCCAGGTGCATTTCCCCTGACTTGGCCCTGACTTAGGTATTCTCTTACAAAAACTAGATCATAAAGGATGCTTTGTTTAATGTACAGTAATTTGATCAAGCTTAAAATATATTTTTTCCTGTTACTCTGAAAGTTGTCTATTAGCTTAATTAGAGGAATTTTGTGTGAAAGAATGATCTCAGCCACCGACCCCCAAAGGGGGAACACAGCTCAGAGAGCTTTGGGTTCAGATGAGCAGCTTCTGAGGCTGCGTCTGCGCAGCCCTGGTGCTGCTGGGAGGAGCTTCCGAGCACAGCTGAGAGGGAGAGGCCCACTGCTGTCTGACAGTGACACCAAGAGCCGTTCCCTAGACGGCCGTCTCTGCCAGCTAGAGCCCTGTCGGTAGTGTGGAGGATAGGAGTGACTGAACCACGTTTTTACCAGTCATTTGTGAAGTCTTTCCACCCTGAGCAGTTTTTTGTAAATGCGCTAAGCCATGGGGACTGCTCGTAGGTGCAGAGTGGCCAGAGACCAGATAAACTGTACTAGTGTCTGTGCGAATCTCTACCTTTTCTCCACACAGATTTGCTTGTTGGAGCTTTTGTAAAAATAAACTTGAATTCCTTTCAACCTCGTCAGAATCTTATTTTCAGTGGATCTGATACCATGGATGTGGACTTAAGAGTCCAGTATACCTGGAACATCATCTCCTGGGTCCTGGCAACAACCTGCTACAGTCTGGCAGTGATGGGGGGGTGGCGTTGGGGGCAGCACGCTGCTCAGGGCAACTCCCACTGGGGCCACGACCCCCTCCGCCTCCTTCCTTGCACTGGGATTGGCACCGGCTGGGGAAATACAGGTTCACCCTGTGGGCTCACCCCACCTCAGGCTGTCTCTGACTTGGAGGAACTGCAGAGTCTCTTAATCGGATAGCTCTGGGTGTAAACTGGGTCCTCAGGGCTAATCTTTCAATCAGAGCAAATGAGAAAAAAGAGAAGGCCAACCTGTGAGCCCTGGACTGGGATAAGCGCTACAGCTCCACCTCCCAGGAAGCCATATTCCTCTTCCGGAAAGCAAAGTGCACTTGTGAGTTTAAGAAAAGTTGTTACGCTGTTCAAGCACGCTTGGGACTCCAGGTCCCATCCTACTCTCCCCTTTTTTCCTTCAGGAACTCCTTTCCCACCTCAGATCCGAGATTGGGGATCATTGTGGTGGGAGAAATATGCACACAATTTGTCTCGCTCTTGTCCCCATCTCCAGAAGGGCAGGGGCTGGTGAGGGACTGTGGATGCAGAAAATGGAGCTGTGTGGAGACTTGGGCAGATGGGCTGAGAGCAGGGTAGGTGAGCAGCATGCGCCTTTTAAATTCTTGTCCAAATAAGTACTTCCCCCAGATGGGTGAGCTGTGCAGTGCTGTTCCCTCCACCAATGAGGCCTTTCTCTCCCCTGGTTTCTGGAGAATCTCTATCCTTCAAAGCTCGGTAAACACTTTGCTTCCCTGCTACCTGTCTCCCTGCAGGCAGAGTTGAGCGGGACTTTCATTAGCAATGTCTGCACACAAGTCTCCCTGCTGGGCTGTCAGCTCCCTGCTCTTAGTCTCCCTCTCCTCATTTTGGTCTTCCCTGAGATGAATCTAGTGCCCAACAGAGAAAGCTCCTCAACAAGTGGATCTACAAGATGTCATCACTTCCCTCAACCACCAGTCTGCCCTTCCTCAACCAAATAGTCACCCAGAAAGGGCATCCCACCTCGACAAAACTGACTCAAGTCCACCAACCCACCCTGCCAAACTGCACACTTGAATTTTGGCTACATTTTCACTGTTCTTCTGTCATCCCACTGGGTTGCCACGGAGGAGCTATAGCTCCAGAATTAAGGATATAGACTACCAACATTCAAATCCCAATTCCCCTAGTTATTAGCTGTGTGACCTTGGGTAGTTACTTTACCTCTCTGTGCCTTACCTATGAAATGGGGAAAACAATACTTTATCATAGGATTATTATGAGGATGAAAAGAATTAATGCACATAATGCAACTTAGAGCAATGGCTGATATACCACAAGAACTCAAATGTTAGTTGTCCTGCGTCAAGCTTACTGCACAAGGATATAAACTCTGAAAAGGCAGTGTTTGCACTCTCCTGGTCCTACACCCAATCGCCCATCGAAGATGCCTGGACCACAGGCTGTGTCTTCTCCTCCCTAACTTTTTCCTCTATCCCATACCCCTTCCAGAGCCTTTCACAGATGCCCAGAGCAGGAGTCACTATTAAAACATAGCTCCTATAGAAGCTGATCAACCCCACAAAGTTCACAGAAAAGACAAGCTGTATTTTACCAGAGTTGTAGCAGATTAATAGGCTAGGAAATGTGTTAAATCAGAAAAGCTATTGCCCAAAAAAGACACCACAAAAACTCAAAATAAATGCAAAATTTAATGGGAAAAAAAAAGAGTACAAAGTGAATGGAAAAGAACAAAAACAGTCAATGTATGAAGGAATAAATGAATTAACAAGTGAAGCAGTTTTAGAAAAGCTTGTTAACATAACAAAGGAGCAAGCCACACCTCTCTGGGGCCTCTTACCCAGCAATAGGAGCCCCACTTAATGAGCATCCACACACAGACATACAGAAACATATATGCAGTCAGTCTGCACAGTTACAAACCACCTAGGCTCAGGTTACCCATCACCGGGGTCACCGTACAGCCTGGTGTGTCTTAGGCCATTCCAGCTTACACCTGTCGATCTGGCATAATTATTAACAGGACCTCCTTTTACTCTGCAAAGTCTCAGTCTGGACAATAAATTACATGATTCTACCCCCAAATCAACTTGGCTTATGAAAGACATGATAGTAAATGCCAGCATAAGCCCGCTGACAGCTCCAATAATGCTAAAAGAGGATTCTGAAAAGGAGTGGCACATCAGATCCCACAGACAGGGCTCACATCCCGGGCTGGGGAGCTTGTTAAATGATAGCACGTTTTAAGCTCACCTTGTGCTCCCAGGACTAATTTGGTCTCAGCTAAAGATGATAAAGTTCCAAACACAAGCAGCAAAGAGAGAGATGGGCAGTCAGGCTCCCTAAAGCCAATGGGACCTGTGGGAGCATCTCAGACCCCAGAATATTTAACAGTGACAGGTCTCCCCAGAGATGCTGGGAAGCCCCGTACCCGCAGGCCAGTAACCAGCCACAATCCTGGCATTCCAGTGTGCCTGGGGTGCAGCCCACAGACTGTGGTAGATGGGTGGCAGAAATGTCCACTCAGCGTCCCCAGATTGCCCCACAAACCAGGAGTCTCCATTTCTTATATACCCAGTGAATCCGCTGGGTCACTGAGCCTCATCTTCAGAAATGTGTTAGCTGACGGAGGCTATCTTAAAGGTCACACTTCAACCCAACTGCAGACCTCTCAGACATACAATCCCCCTAAAGCCAAGTCACTTGCAGCCCACATGGGCCTTAGGTACAGGCCGATTTGCCTTTTGAATGGCCACAATGAAGCCCTTCAAAATCTGGATCCACCCCTAGTCATGGCAGGACATGCGAGAGTTTCACTCCAGGCGTTCATAAACCTGCTCTGCTCCTGGTGAGGAGGAAAGGGCTTCCTTTTTCCTACTGGGCCTCTATGGACACACAGAGCTCACCCCTCCTCCCCATTCTGAATGGAGCCCCATCTCAGAAGCACAGCATGAAGCCAGGACTTGGTCCTGGAAATCAATAAAGAGGGCCAAGGCAGAAAGGGGGAAACAGTGACAGGAAGGAGGATGGAGGACAAGGGAAAACAACCAACCAATCCAACAATAAATTAGCACAACTTCCCAAGACTTCCGACTAGGGAGTGTTCTCGACTGTGAGCCCCTTGAGGGTAGGGATGTGGGTTACTCCAGGGAGCCTGTACCCAGCACAGTGGCCCATTAACAATGAATGAGATCTTTGAGCTACTCATTTTTCATCTCCTATTTCATCACACCATATTCCCAGCCCTGACACTCCCACTGGCTCACAAACCAACAGGAACAGAGTAGAATCAATGTTGCTAGTACTTTCTTAAAATGATCCCCTGAAGAATGCAGTGGAGAGGGGAAAGCTCCCTTGCTGGTAGCATTTTCTGAAATTGTCCACACACATCAGACACCTTCATCTCTTTCCTTGTGACTCAGCCAGGAAAACAGAAAACAATGACCTTGAGATTAAAAACCTTTCCCAGCTGAGTCCTCTGCATTGGGAACATTCAGGATTGGTCGGGGGGGGGGGCGGTCTTAGCTGGAGTCAAACACTTAACACACATGTGGAGTTGGTCCCTGTTTCCAGGTAGCACCTCTGGAGCACACAGACAGCGGCTTGGGCTGCTGTTCCATTTACATTCGCGTTAAAAACACTGGACGTGGTCTTGTTCATGATCCACTTCCAGCCATAAAGAAATTCCAAACACTGTCATTACAGGACGTTTATTGCCCACCTCTCCCTAAATATTATAGGGATGCTGTATACATAAGAAAGGTTTAGAGATATTTTTAGTTCTTAAAAATCAGGGAATCTGGGTTACTTATGAAAATAATGGGAGAGGGTATTATCAGTCTTTACGCTTGTGCCAAAATAAAAATTTAGAAGTATCCTAAAAGTTATTATTGAAATGAAGCTCTAGGTTAGAAAAATTAAAATGAAGGGGAATCGGGTGAATTTTGCAGCACGTATACCAGACCACACGGCCACACCTAGGGCGCCGCGTCAGCTGCCATCTTGACGCTGAACAATTAGGCCAAGCATCGCCGGCTCGGGCCTTCGCGAGAGTGGCCCTTAACTGCTCCGTCAAGGAATAGTGACACTGTAAATGGAAGACCAGCCACTGGCTCTGAAAAAAATAAACCTTGTCAGTTTTGGATTCCAGCATTCATGGCTTTGACGTGTTTGCATAGAGAGGGGTGGCCCGCCAGGCCCAGGGCAGCCAGCAGGTGGGGGCAAGGGACAAAGCAAGGCTGTAAACACTGGAGTCTGTACCAGCTCCCAGTCCGTCCTCACACCATGTTATGGGAGAAGAAGGGTCACAAGGTGTAACTCAAGCAACTTAACACATGAAAGTCTAAAGTCCGCTCTTGACATGTAAGTCTGTGCGTGCGTTAACTGAAAAATAAAAATAAAACAAACAAAACAAAAACAGACACATTAAAAGCTACGCAGACGACCAAATCAAACAGAAACAAAAGACAGCAAGTTGGACGCTGGGAAAGGGCAGTCAGTTTGGCATTTGTGACGAGCAAAGCAGAGAATTCGCTTCAGTTTGTGGCATCCCAGGCTGAGGGTCAAGATCTGATTGGGAAGTAATTTTGCAAAAACGGATTAAAATTTGAAGACCACACATAACCCATCAAAGCAATTCAACTAAATGGCCATGAAAAACAACCCACCACCACCACCTCCAATGCACTTTGCGCCAACCCCCTTTCCCTGACCAGGACAGGAGGAAGGAGCGCTCCTAGCCATCTTACCTAGACTACTCCTGGCCCGTGCAAGGCCAGCATGGGAGCACAGGGTCTCTCCCAGGGGCCAAACTGACTGAAGCTTTCTGGCATGTCCAGCAAGCAGAGAACACCTGTCTCCCAGACCTGACATGGGGATGGATGCCCACCCTGAGGGCTCTGCTGATACAGAGTGCAGCCAGCCTACACTCCTCCCCCTGGCCCTGACCTGGCCACAGGTCCTTGTCTTCCGTTCTGAGGGGGTTTTCCATAACTTATTTCCTAGTAGACTCTACCTGCCTTTTCTGAAACCAGATGGCCTGGGCCCTGGAGGCGGGGAGCAGGACAAAGTCTTGTTAGGTGCCAACACCTGGGACACAGACCCACACACCCCTTTCTAGGAGAAACCAGATTTCTGAGGCACTCGTTTAAAACCCACATGGATTCCAATTCACAGTCCCCAGCCACACCAAGCCAAGGGCTGGACATAGGGCCGAGGCTGGAAACAAATGCAAAGCAGGGAGCAAATTCACAGAGCAGAGGGGAATGTGGGCTAGTGTCCTCCCTGGGGACAGGCAGGGGACCATCTCTGGCAGGAGTACCTGCAGATAGGGTGGGGAGGGCACCAATGAGCAAGATGAGGGAGACTACAGAAAGGAGGAGGGTCTATCCCAAAGCAGAGGACAGGCCTTAGGCATAAGAACTAGCATTCAATTCCCAAATGTCTGGCTTTGTCCCCCCTGGCCTCCCCCAGGGAGGTCAGAAGTTTCTTTTCCTTAGATGTGTCTATGCCTCTGTGCTTGTGTGTCCTAGGGGCTGTGTGTGTTGGTAGATACATGCCTGAGTCTGTGCATGTGATGGGGCTGGAGTGACAGTAAGACAGACCCTGTGGGTGTGGGTGTGGGGGTGTGGGTGGGTGGGTGCATGCTGGGAAGGGGAGTACAGTGTTAGAGGTGGGGAGAGTGCCAAGGCCACAAGGCAGCATCGCAGAGCCAAAAGCTTCCTATGCGCTGCACGGCCTTAACCACAGGGCAAGGAAAGGAGGGCCTGGACACACATGTTCCCAAACATTCCAAGAAGAAATGGGGGTCCAAGGAGCCCAAGGATGATAAAAATGGAATCACTTGCTTTGTTCCTCACTTGACAAGAGAGAGGGTACCTGACACAGGCCAGGGACATAGGGAAGCAGGGATGGACGAGATTCCACAGTGTGATGCAGTGCGGGATGCTGAATGAACTGAGGTAGAGGAAGGAGATCCCCAGGAGCCAGGGCATCTAAACTCTAGCTTAGAGTGTGGAAAGAGCCTCCAAAAAAAGCCAAGGAGAAATGACTCAGAGTTGCCCCCACCTGGCCAAGAACTTGACTGCACTCCTGGAGGCTGGGAAAAGCCTCCTTGCCCTCCCCAGTCCTTTTCTCACCAAATCTAACTTGAAGGGCAGCCCGTCTATGGCACAGGATCCCCAGAGCCCCTCCAGGGAGCTGCTGTCCTTCCTTCCACCAGGCAGTGAGCATACTGCCCAAGGGGTCAGTGCTGCTGGGACTCAAGTGTCTGCTGCCCTCCGTCAGCACCTACCAGCCCACACGGGTCCCATATCCACTGTCTCAGAGACTGAGGGGGAATGCACCACAGCTGCCCAAGCAGAAACCACAGGAGCTTCTGGAATCTGGAAATGCTGACATTCCCAGGCCCTGCCCCTCTCCGGGCTGGAAAGACCTTCCCTGAGACCTCTACTCCCTCTCAGGGGCCACACCCTGCCCATTTGGCTCAGTCTTCACCAGCCTAGCTCTGAAGGGGCTGCAGAAGGGGAGAGAGAGGGAGAAAGAGAGAGAGAGAGAAGAGAAAGAGAGAGAGAGAAGAGGGAGAGGTGGGGGGGTAGCAAGGGGTCACTTGTGCAAGACAGAGTGCACAGATACCTGGTATCCTGAGATCTCTAGCTCACCAGCGAGAAGGAAAGGCAGGTAGGCAAGAATGAGGTGGGAACACAGAGGGGAATGAGAGCTAAGCAGTGAACAGGCGAGCATGGGTGAGAACGAAAGTCAACCGAAGGCGCCAAGAGTAGGATGGAGTGGGCACCCAGAGGGAAAAAGAGCCTGGGGGACAAGGGGCCCACCACCTACTTCTTCTTGTCCTTGTCCTTCCTCAGAGGCTGCTGGGAGGTGGCATGCAAGGCCTGGGATTGCAGGGCCTCCACCGCGGCCTTCCTGCGGTTGAAGGCGTTGGTCTCCTCCTCCAGTTCCCGCCGCTTTTCCTCCACCTTGCGCTTCTCCTCCTGGTGGACCCGCTTGAGGTGCTCAAACTTCTCGTGGAGCTGGGAGCAGAAGTGGGGGAGCTCGGGCTTCATGGGGCCCCTGCCAGTCCCTGCCCTCCCTCACCTGGCTCACCACAAACCCGAGCCCGCACACACCTCCCTCTCCTTCTCCTTCAGCTCCAGCTCCGTCTCCTTCACTTTGTTGACAAACATCTGCCTCATCTCTTCCTCCTTCCTCTGCAGCTCACTCAGGAACTCCTTGCGCTTGGCCTCGTAGGTCTCTTGCAGGCTGCAGAAACCCGAAGAGAGGAGGCCAAGGGTGGGACAGCAGCAGGCTGGGGTAGGGCAGAGCCAGAGAAGGGGGATCGTGTGGGCATGGGGCAGGGGGTGATGGCAATGCTGGGGACCCATAGCCTCTCTCCCTGGCTCACGAGACCCCAGGCATAGATGCCAGCATGGCTGTGGAGACAGGCTCCCTCCTGGATCAGGCTGTCACCTGAAGGGCTGGCTGTCACCATCGCTGTCCTGGAAACCCATCTCTTCCAGCTTGCAGCGCCGGTAGAGCTCATAGTGCCGACTGTGGGTCTGCTCTCGGAGGTCCTCCATGTTCACTCTGATCAGCATCTCCCTCAGCTTCACAAAATCGCAGTGGTTCTCATTCTCCACTGAAAGCACAGGACATGTGGGCCATCAGGTGGGCATGCAGACAGCCACCGGGAGGAAAGGACACACAGTGGTCGAAGTGTTACAGGCAGACTCCAGAGGCAGGACGGGCAAGAGATGGTCCTAGGGAGGACACGGGACAGAGGTTGCGGGCAGGAAGGACAGGGCACTACATCTGGGCCCCCGAAAGCAGATGTGCTCTCCCCACCACACTTACCCTGCACCACACCCCAAGGGTACTGCCGTGCTCGGACCAGCTTGTTCCCCACCTTCACCTCCTCGGTGCTGCCCACCACGGCAAAGGGCAAGTGTGCCTGGAAAGGAGCCCAAGGATGGCTCAGCACTGGGCTGACAGACTAGTGGACATACCCTGTCCTGGGCCCCAGGGAGGGGTGGCCAGACCTAAACAAGGCCTGGCCAGGGCTCACTTCCTGGCTCTCTTTTGGAGAAGTATCCTAGAGCCTCCAAATAGGGGAGTAGGCTGAACCTGCACCCCTCTTCTCATGTTCGAGGGGTCCTTTCAGCCCTTGGGCTCCCCAGGGGCCAACAGAGGCTCCCTCACAGGACCTGAAAATCTGGCTTTCTTCCAAGCTTCCAAGCCCTGGCATCTGTTCTGCTTATTCCTCCAGGTTTCTACTCCTGCCCAGAATCCTTATCTTGTGAAACTTAAACTCAGGGAAGGCTCAGCACCAGCCCAATACCCAATTCCTCCCATCTCCTGGCCACAGGATATAGGGCCTGCTGGGTCCCAGATGCCCATCTGTCTTTCCTGGAGAAGCTAAGGCTGGAATCCTGGGAAACCAGAGTCTCTGGGGCTGTGTGTCACAGATCTGTGCTGCCTCCAAGCCCTCTGGTCCTGAAGCCAGTGCCCAATGCTCACATTCATGACTGCGTTAATCTCGGCAACAGCCTCGTCATCAGTGGGAAACTGGTAGATCTGAACCCCATTGCTGACCAGCTCGCCCATGATCTTGATCTTGAACTTGTGGAGCTCACTCTTGGAAATGGTGTCAGCCTTGGCAATGATGGGAATAATGTTCACCTGTCAGGATCAGCGGAGAGGGGCAACAGGTTAGTTCTCCCTGACTGTGGACAGCCCTGCCCAGGCCCCATCCCTGGGCAGAAGGGCAGGAGGCCAGAGAGATGATGGAGCTGCTCCCATGGGTAGTCCCAGCCTAAATCCAGCCACTGGGGGCTTTCTAATGAGCGGTAACAATCACCTATGCTCCTTCTTATGGTGGTTCCCCCAAACCACCATTCAGCCCCAAAATCAGTCCTCTGGGCAAACTCAGCTTTGACCTGAGAATAAAAATCAATTCAGCTAAGAGGAAGGGGCTCAGGCCCAGGAGACAGAGCTCTAGAGAAAGAGCGGAGTGAGGGGAGCCCACTGGAGCAGAAGGGACAAATGCAAGAGAAGATAGAAAGATGACCAACCCATGGGCCTATCTGTAGGCCCCTAAGCACCAGAGCCCCTGACAGGAACATAGTGGGCAGTCACACCACAGCCCCCAACTCCGGGGAGGACCATGAAGCCCAGGGTACAAGTGTGGGGTGGGAAGGTGCATACCTTGCTGTCTAGCTTCTTCATGGTCACCAGATCCAGGGACTTGAGGGAGTGCCCTGTGGGCGTGATGAAGTAGAGGCAGACGTGGATCCTCGTGTCATGGTAGTCGAAGAGGGAGCGGCGGATCTTCAGCTCCTCCTGTAGGTAGTTTTCAAACTGCGCATCGATGTAGTCGACTATGGGCCTGTAACTACAGACAGCTCCATCACCCAGGAGGCAGGCTCTGAGCTGCAGGGCGTGGGGCTGCCCACCAGCCTTTCCTCTGTGAGGACAAGCAGCTTCTGCCTGAGGGTCCCTGTCTGGGGACAGCTGGCCAACCCTGTCTCCTAACTTCTAAAGGGGTCCTCAGGACCTCAGGTATTCCCGGAGAGGCCTTCCTCCGGCCCCCATGAGCTGTGAGGCTGGCTGATTTACATGGGGGCAGCTTGGAATGAAGAGCTCTGGGGCAGAGTGTTAGAACCAAGGCTGCCATGGCGGGGGGAGGGGGGGGAGGGGAAAGCCTAGGCGGGCCGCCTTTCCCGCCTCTTGCCTCTCATCCTTATTGATCTGATCCCCGAAGCCCACAGCGTCCACAATAGTCAGCTTGAGGTGCACATTGCTCTCTTGAAGGTCATAGGTCTGGGGCCGCAGGCGCACACACTCCTCATGATGACTGGCTTCCTCAGTCTCGAAGGTCGTGTTGAAGAGCGTGTTCATCAGTGTGGACTTGCCAATGCCAGTCTCCCCTGGGGAGCAAGGAGTGGAGGAGAGGGGGTGTCAAAGGCTGGAGCTGGGGCTACCCCTGGCTGTTGGCTAGGATGCTGGGGCTCAAGCATCCTCAGCCTCCACATAAGAGAGGGGGGCAGGCCTCTAACTCCACGCCTCACTGTCCCCACCCCCAGGAACTGTCGTCCCTTCTAGGTGACCTCAAATATAACGTGTGGAAGCAAGGGCCAGAAGGCTGACTCAGTCATAAGCTATGGCTATGAGGGTAGCTGTAAGAGCCACTGGACAGTAGCTCTGCTGGCCTCAGTGGGCCCAGTCACCTGCTCTGCACACCATCCTTCCTGGGCCCGGGCTGGTCATGGGCCTAGCAGGGCTGGGGTGTGAAGCCAGCAGGGGCCTCCTGATCCATCTAGCTTTATCCGGCTCAGGACAGGCTGCTCCCTGAGGCACACCAACAGCCTAGCAGATGCCAGGGCGTAGGCACCTGTGGAGGGTCTGGCAGAGTTCTTCGTGCCCACTGGGAGCCCAAGGTCTTGACGCTCAAGGAACCTCCCGGAGCCTCCCCATTCAGGGCTCTATTTGTTCAGATGCGTGCTGGAACTCTTACCACATTATAGTGTAATAGAAGGGGAGTCTCATTTACCTCAGTGTCCTTGACACACAGTAGGAACGGACAGCAAATGTTTTTAACACAAATACACAAATCTATACCACTGTGATAAACAGTCTGAGTTTACAAAGCACATTCACATGTCTAATTTTGTTTACTCTTCAAGTGAGTCAGGCCCCCAAGTCCTATCCTTGACCCTGGCAAAGACACCAGTCAAAGCCTCACCCTGACCCCAGAGAGTCTCTCTGCCTGGGAGGTCCATGGTAGCTCCACAGATGGACAGGGCAGCAGCATCCCATCTCCTGGATGGCTCCTGTCCCCCCCACCATCTGAGGCCATCCCCGGCCAGACCATGACACATACCCACACAAAGGATGTTAAAGCTGAAGCCCTGTGTGACCGACTTGCTGACCAGCTGGTCCGGGAGGCTGTCGAAGCCCACGTGGCCCCCAAGGGAGAGGCTCCGAGGCTCTGGCTCTGCATTCTGCCAACAGAGAAACGGAGCAAGGCAGTGAGCCCACTGGGGAACAGGGGCCACGTGGGGAAAGGCCAAACCCCAGTGACACCCCCCCATCTGAATTCTCAGCAAATCTCAGTACACTGTGTGAGCGCACCAGAGCTCCAACTCCAGAAGAAGCTTCCAGAGAGGAAGCCCAGTGCCCCCCAGGATGCCCAATTCCAGGAAAGGGCTTTCACGCCTGCCTCCTTTCTGCCTGGGCTGGCAAGCGATGCCTGGGCCTGGGGCAGCTTCTAGCATGGACGGCCCAGGGAACCATCTACCCTAGTTGCAACCCCTGAGGGTTATCCTGTCCTCCTGCCCAAGAGAAGGCCCCAGACGGTCCCCAGATCTTAAATAAAGATTTCAAGAGGCCAAGACTAGAGAGCGTGTATGTTCCCGCAGCTCCCTCCCAGACCTCAGACACACTGACTGAAAAGCAGGACTCAGTCAGAGACAGGCCTGGCCTGATCCCTTCACACTAGTTCTCTGTCAGAGGGCCCCCTCCCCCAACCAATGGGCCGGGCTCACGGTTCTCTACGTGCACCCCTTGCTCCCCACGCACCCAAGCAACAAGTGCAGAAATGGTCCCTGTTAACAGTGCCAGTGCTCCCTCACATCCTCAGGGTCTCAGGGCTAGGCTCTGAGGCACTGTGACTGAGGCCTCACCCCTCCTGCCTCGGTGGTGCTCTCTAAGGACTCCCAGGCTCTGGCTCATGCCACCCTCCCACCCCCACTCCAGCCCTGGTAGTTTAGACAGAGGATTCTGAATGAGAATATGGAGGCCCAGCCTCAGGAGAGAGATAGACAGCGGGTCCTGAGTGAGCTGGGGCTACTGGAGCTGGCCCACAGCACTATAAAAAGAAACCACCAGGACCCGAAGCAGAGGGTCAAAGTCAGATTCCAATTTGTGCAGATGACTTCTCCACTTCCCTGGGAATGGGGACAGAATGCTGTCTTCCAAGAGAAGGTTCCCAGGCTCAGCCTTTCCAGTGTTAGCCCTCGTGAGGGCAGGCCTCAGACGGTTCCATGTTGGGCAGAAACAGATCTGCTCTGTTCCTGACCCCCTCAGGCCTGGCTGCCCAGTAGAAAGACCATGGCCAGGGAAAGGCAAAGGGTGTGAGTTCCATCCCACAGCTCCAGAGGGGAGGAAACGGGCCCAAATGAAGGCAGCCCTGGGAGCTACTGAAGGCAGCCCTGGGAGCTACTGATCAGCAGGACCGGTGGCAGCTCTCATGCTGATGTGGACACCAGACAGTGGACCCTGGCTGCCTGCCCTCCGACAGAGGGATCTGCTCAGCTCCTGAGCCTGCCCTGACTTCTAAGTAGCCACAGCCTGTTGCCTCAGCCTGAACCCCTCTGTCCATTCTCTTCTCCCAACCACAACCCTCTGGCGCAAACACTCAATCAGCCCTCCTTGACTAATGATGTCCGTCCCTCTCCCCTCCCCCCACACCCTGGCTCAGTCCCTGCAGCCTTTCACTGCTGATGGCCAGGTGTGTGTGCTGGCAGCCTAGACTCCAAGTGCACCCTCTGGTCACTTGTACAATCTCTTCCAACAAGTCAGGGTTACCCCAACACCTGCTCTCTGATAACCCTCTCTCCACAGAGCCTCTGTTCTTACAGCTGACCCTTCCTTTCTCCATCTCCTCCATCCCCAGGGGATCATGTTACCACCTCCCCACTCAAGCCTAGGCTCCCCCAAGGACTGCAAACATAACCCAACAGAGAGGCCCCAAAGGCAGCTTCCTCTCACTGGCGCCGACATCAGAAACAATAAAGAGAGCATAAGATGTCCTGGGTCAGGTCCAAAACCCCCAGTATGGCATTCGAGGCCCTTCACAGTCTGAGGCCTTCCTCACAGACTCAGCCAGTTTAACTCTGAATTTATTCTTCCAACCCACCCCTTTATCCGAGCTCCACAGTTCTTTCTCCCTTTCCCCATCACCTGCTCCAACCAAGCCCATACTTACATCCCACACCCCTCCCTTGGCTGTGACCTTGTTTCCTTCCACTATGCATTGTCCTTTCTTTATGCATCCTGGTTCTCCAACTCTTCCGTGAGTTCCTCGAGGCTGGCTGCAGGCTGGAGGAGGCCAGGCTCTCTGCTCTTCACACCCTCCCACCAGCATGCCCAACATGCCGCACAACGCCGCCATTTATAAGCCACTGAACGCTGCCTTCAGCGGCATCGGGGGCATCTGTGCACCTCACACAGAGCTGCATTGTGCAGTCCCAGTTCCACCTGCTCATCGCAGCTTCAGGATCAAATGGAGGACAGAACGGTTAGTCTAGAGTGTTTTTCTTTTCAGGCGAGATTGAAAATCTCCAAAATTTCAGGCGTGCTGTGCTTGCAGAGAAGGCTCTGTGTTTATTCATCCTCTTCTTCCAAGGGTGACACAATCAGGATGCAATCCAACATCCTGTAGCCTGCCGCCAAAACCCACCCAGCCTGCGGCATCTGGAAACCGCGCATGCGCACTCGGCCACAGAGGGCCTGCACGGGAACAGAAGCCATCCCATTTCTGAGTTTCCCCACTCTCTCACAGGTCCAGGCTCCTAAGGCTAAGAGCAGCACGAGGGGGGTCTCACATAAGCCCACCTATCCTTGCTCGGCTAGCCCCGGCTGCCTTCACCCACACAACTCCCAGCTCTCTCTGGAGAAGTGTGTGGAGTCTGAGGAGGTGCTTGTCGCCAGATTGTTGCCCAGGCTGCACTCTGTCACTCCAGGGACCACAGACCTGGGGCAGTCAATGCCTGCTCAGGAGCCTCAGGGCCCACGGGAGGGTCGATCTCGAGGGCATGCATGCACACACACATGCACAAACACAGAAGAAGGGCCACTGGTCCTGAGGAGGACAGACTGGTGTTCTCTGGTCTTGGGAGACTGATCTGACTTCCTAGCTCTACTGTGCTGTGACTCTCACTAATGCCAACCTCTCTTATCTTATATTTGGCATCAACAACATGGGATCCAAGGCGCACCGCTCACTCCAAGGTGCCTGAACGGGGTGTCTCTGCTAACCCAGCCTCGGAGGAGGCAGCAGCCCCCAAAGCATCACCAGCATGTCTCAGCTAACACAACTCTGAAAGAAACTTCAGATCTCCCGACAGCTGCCTGCCAACCCTGTGGAAAGCCCTGCGATGTGCAGGTAAGACCTCAGCTCCCCGTCTAAGGGTGGGTCCTAATAGCCTGAGCCAATCAGCACGATCCCATGACTGACTCAGGGATAAGCAAGTGACCCAGACTAAACCTGCGTGACCCCCTTACAACCATGAGGGGAGCCAGCATCAGGCTGCAGCCTGCTCAGGATGGCGGTGCCAGGAAAACCACAGAAGAGAAAAAGCTAGTTTCCGCCCCACCTCCGGGCTTTTCCCTGGATCCCTGGCCACACCTGCCCTTTACTGCCTCAGCTGGCTGAGTGGACTTATCCCATACTCGCAAATGAGAACATCCTGACTGCTAGGGTTTCCAGAGTGATACTCGCTGAGGAACAGAGAAAGCAAGGAAAAGTAAGGACAGGAAGGAAAGAGTGTACAAAGTAAAACATCTCTGTGTTTACAGCCAAAGAAAGGAAGAGATGTCGGGCACCTGTGTGGCTCAGTGGGTTAAGCTGCTGCCTTCGGCTTAGGTCATGATCTCAGGGTCCTGGGATCAAGCCCGCATCGGGCTCTCTGCTCAGCGGGGAGCCTGCTTCCCTCTTTCTCTAACTGCTGCTCTGCCTACTTGTGATCTCTGTCTGTCAAATAAATAAATAAAAATCTTTAATTAAAAAAAAAAGAAAGATAGAAAGAGATGTCAAATGATGACCCAATACCTCCTGGTCCACTCTGTGTGAACTAAGCCAAGTGGCTTACAGGCTCCCACATAGTCCCTCCCACCCTGTGTGGCAGACACCATTACTATCCCCATTTTACAGGTAAGGAAAATGAGGTGCATGGATGCTTAGAGAACAAATCGGGCAGAGCCAGGAATTGAGAGTAGCCAAGCCCTGGCCCCAAGCCCCTGGCCACACTGCCTCCTCCGTTCTCCCAAGGCTCCATACCCTGTCATTCAGTCACTCGGCACACGCGCACGGGGCCCAGCTGCTGCATGTGCCGGGCACTGGGATGGCTGCCAAGGAAAAAATGAGGACACCGGATCCCAGACCTCAGGGGCTCAGTAGAACACAGTTTAAATTCAAAGGGCTAGAGAGTCCAGGCAGGTAATGTGAATGGGTGAAGAGGAAAAAGTAGAGTCATAACAAGGACAACACTAGCCGACTGCTATCACAGGCTTACCACATAGGGCTGAGTGTCATTTTGTCCATGCATCAGCCCTGTGAAGTAGGCCCACTGTCTCACCTCCATCAAACAGACGGACAACTGAGGCTCCAAAAGATTTAGTAACTTGCCCACGACCAAACTGCTCAAAAGGGTGAAGCCAGGATCTGAACAGAGACAGGATGACAGCAAAGGCCCCGCTTCCAGCCACATCACTCCCCAGCCTGCTGTAAGACCTGCTGACCTGGCTGAGTGTGGGGTCCCCTAGGGAAAAGTGGGAACACCGGGGAACTGCAGAGCCTGTGCTCGGTCCACAACCACTGTGATGCTGCAACTCCAGCCAACTGTGGGAATGAGGGCCCAATGCTGCTGAATCCAAGAACTTTTCAAGAGAATCCACAAATCTAGATTTTTTACATGCAACCCCCTAATTTTTAAAAGGTTGGCCACCAATACAAATTGAGAATGCCATGGGGCCCAACACAACCCGGGTTTGCACCCGGTTGTACCCGGTCCGTGTCCTGACAATCCCCAACACCGCATCTGGTAGGAGAGTGAGCTGGAAGGACAGCACACCCATGTCTCCTCTCTTGGGGCTCAGAGTCCAGCAGGACAGAGCTCCACAGAAGAAGCCTTCAGCTAGACAGCTCAGCTCACACCCTGCTGAAGAGCAGGCCCAGCTTCTGGTCCCTGGGGTGCTGGCTCAGGGGGTCTAACTGTCCTCAAAGCTCCAGATCAGAGAGTTGGCAGCTCTGAGCTCTGCACACACAATGGCCAACTCCACAGAGCCATTATCCCCTTTCTAATCACTAACAAGCTTTTGGCTCCTGAGCCAGGCCCCAAGCTTCTGGCTCCTGAGCCAGGCCCCAAGCTTCTGTGTCATCATTTCTTTGGCACATCAAAGTCAACAACAAAAATAACAACTGCTCAGGCCCGCCATCCAGAACAAAGTAGAGAATGGCATTCTGTTATGCAGCCCAGTGGATAACTAGGACGTCATTTTCCTGACCAGGAAATGCTCTGTCTGAGCTTTTGGACCAGCCCCGATTGCCAGTCAAAAGGAGCTACTCCTTTCACCAAGACGAGAGGTGGGTTTAGGGGAGATACCATGCCTGATAGCTCAGCCACACAAAAATATGGTTTTATCCTTTAGAAATTAGAAATCTACTGAATGTCTGAACCAACAGAGCCAAAGGAGGTGTGGGTAAATAGGTCAAACGTCCCGAACGACATTGGTCATCAGGATGGAAAGAGAAATGGTACCCGAATGTACGGGTGTTTGGCTCCTGAATCCTGGACAAAGAGCAACTCCCCACTCTAGGCCTTCCAAAGAGTTCTCCAGGGCCTTGTTCTTCAGACAACTCTTCTCCACCATGCTCCCAGGCCTGGAACCCACTGGTATGAACACCTGCCAGGCAAATAGGAAGCCCACTCCTCAGAAGAGGCCCAGCCCTAGGGAAGCTCTATTAATGCTGAGCTCTGGACCCTGGAGTCATTGCCCCACTGGGAGCCTTCTTCACCCATGTTCCTAGCACAAACCACCCTACCCCCAGCTCTAGCTGCTCTAAGCAGCCTGGGCCTTAAATAGCCAGAGCAGAGGCCGTTGGCCAGAACCCGTGGTCATAGCGCAACTGTCCTTCAGTCTGAGAGGAATCCTAGGAATTTTCCCAGGAAAGGCTTAGGCTCACATCCCAGGAATCTACAGCAAGTCTCAAAGCCCAGGTCAAAGGTTACGGGAAATAACCAAAAGGATGTGTGCGGGAGGGAGCGGGGGAGAATGTTGCTCTCCCGGGCCAGGAGGGAAGGACAGAGGCAGGATTCACCTATCCATAATCAAGAAAGAACCTGTGAACAAAAGTGTCTCTCTCCTAACACAGCAACAAAAAACCCAAAAACCTGGGGAGAAGACACGAGCAGGGATCAACCTGCATGGTATACCAGTGCGGTGACCATGATGGCACCATGGCAGCTAGGCCCCAGGAGAAGGCCACCATCCCCTCCTCCCTCCTGGGAAGTGAAGGGACTTAAGGAGCAAAACTACCCAAAGGAGGCTAAGGCCACCCCACGCCCCTTCCCCTATACCCCATTCTCTCTGCTTCCCTATCTTACCACTGGGCACTTTCCTCCCTTTTCATGCACACAGAAAACCAGGACTGCCATTTAGCAATATAGGATAGTTTGTTTCACACTTCTCCTGTCAAAACAAGGTTTTTAAGAAGCCAAGCACAGTTACTGGTCTCTAGGTCCAAGCAGCTCACCCCACGCCTAGGACACAATACTTTCTTGGGCTTTGTGGTGCTGTCTGAGAAGGAGCAGTCCTTCCACCATGGAGCAAAGACACTCTGGGCCTCAGAAGACACTGGAAACCCATGTGTTCATACTTTCCCACTTGGCTTAGGGACTCCGGCGACAGTCCCCACTGCTTTGCAGCAGGTCTGGACATCACTCAAGGAAACAGAGTGTGTTCCACAGTGAATGAGACTCTACCCTAGAATGGGGAGAGGCGGGCAGTGAAGGTGACCCTCCCCCTCTCCAGTCCCAGGACGGATGCCGGCGCTGGGAAGGGTTGGAAAATGCAGGGGCACCAGCATGGGCCAGTGAAGGCTCAGGGCCGCGGTACTGTAATTCTGCTGCTTGCCCCATTCAGCCCAGCCCCAGGAAAAGTATCAGATTCACACACTGCCCCACAGCCAGGTCTGGGATGTGGACTTGGATTCATACCCAAAGCCTCTCTGGAATCCTGGGCCCCAGATGGCCCAAGCCCATGAGGCCCCCCAAAGAGTAGCTGGCACCAGCAATCTGAAACAGGTCCTTATTCCCTCCTCCCCTGCCTCTACCGCTCTAACATGGCTTCCAGGATAGGGACCAAGAATTGCCTAGAAGCCACATGTCCTGAGGGGGAGAATATCTAATTTCCCCTAAGACCACAAAGGGCCATTAAAGTAAAGATACAACCGAGATGTCCCTTGCCCTATCTTCCACTCCCTCTTCCCAGCCATGGTTCCTCATGTAAGTCCTGAGGATACAGATGGTTCCAGCAAAGAATTCCGACTCTAGTGTGATGGCATGCTGCCCTTGGAAAATATCCCCACCCCCCAGCCAGATGCGTCTCCCTCCTGCCTTCACAGTTCCACATCTGGCTGTCTGGGAAAGCTTGTGCCTTGGGGGCTGTGCCTGGGGATCCCAAGACCTGTGCTGGCAATGCCGGGGCAGAAAGGCTGGAGAGGCTGCAGGGGAGACACAGAGGCCAGCCAGCCCTCAGGCCCTTTGCTCTGTCATCCTGCAGCTGCTTTCTTCTGGTAGCTGGACCCAAGCCACAGAGACATTCATGGTAGTTAATGCCCCAAATACATACCTCCACCTCACCCATCTTAGAGCCCAAAACTCAGAGGGCTTCACCCCCTTTCTCATCTCAAGGGCTGCTCCTCAGGCCTAAACTTACCAATGACCAGCGTCTGCAGTCTCACCCAACTGCAAGCTACTGGCATCAACAATCTGATGGGCACAAAACATCCAGAGCCCTCCCTGACATCCAGTCGGGCCTGGGGTCCTGGCCTCCATACATTCTCCCATCTTATCAGCACTGTAATTAGGCTCCTTCTTGCCACCTTCTCTTTTCCTACCCTAGTCAGTCCCTTATCACGTGTTCCCTTGGATCACCAGCGCCTTCCCACCAGCCTCCCCACTCTGACCCATTGCAAACAAGATCCTAGGCAGACCTCCCTAAAGCTGGCAGCCATAGCAAGGCATGATGCCCATGAGGGAGGCGGGGCAGAGCTGCAGCCTGGCAGGTGGTGCTCACTTACGACCTCTCAACACCAGCAGGCACTGACAGCTTCACAGATGTCCTTGCTCAGCTCTTGTCTCTCTCTCTCAAAAAGCCTCCGGAAGACGGTTCCTGGCCATTTTTACAGGACAGGGAGATACCACTCCATGACAGATCCCTGTTGCACGAGAGAGTTGCCTCCCACACACCCCTTCCTACCACCAGTTTTTGCTTTAGGGAGGGAACAGGCACTCCCTGGATAGCCTGCTTCTTGGGGAAGTGTCAAGATTACAGGGGTGACAACGGAAGTGACAGATGGTGCTGGGGATAAAGCGGAGATGGCAGCGGGGGGGTGGGTGACTGGCTGGGAGGAATGCCAGGCGTGACGCTGCCATGCTGCACGCTTCTTCCCTCTCCCCCTCACAGCTGCACTTTCTCCTGGCTCTAAAGCCTCCCTCACCTTGGAGTTTGAACCCTGCGCCATGAGATTCTGACAGAAGAAACACAGGAGATGGCCCTGGGGGGGCAGGAAACTCTGGGACCCACGAAGGAGTTGGTAGGGGGTGGAAGAGGACAGCAAGAGTGCACAGGAGTCTGGCTGCTCAAGGAAGACAAAAAGCACCAGAAACTCCTCAGAGGGCTGTCCCAGACATGCACATCCAGAAGATGTCAACCCGAACCCCACGACTGATGTAAGGTTGAGTGGAGCCTAGTCCAGATGTAAAGACTGCCAAGCCTATTTACATCATGCTATGTGGGGAACAGGAACCCAGCACATACTGACCTCGAGGTACAACTCTGTATACTCATCTAAGCTCCAGGGTGGGACAGTTTTTAGGCCAGCTGCCTGACCACCAAGCAAGCCTGGGGGGCGGGGTGGAGGGGGGCGTGCAGGGAGTGTAGACCTGCCAAAGCTCCATCAAATCATAGCCTCATGGCCAATGCTTAACACCAAAGTCAACCCTGAGGCTGGAGAGACACCTAAATATGCCGTAGACTGCAATTAACCTTCCACAAACTCTTTGAAGAATATTAGTATGGTTGGGCCCATTTTATAGCAAGATAGAAAAAGAAATGACTTTCCCAGGATGACAAGCCAGGAGAGAAGAATGGAGTCCAGACTTCTAAATTCAGGCCAAACTCCACCCAAGGTCTCCACCCAAATTCAACCCTATGCAAATCCTCCCAAGGAGGCTGATGGCTCAGAGCGTGGAGACTGTGGAAGGCGTCCCTCTAACCAGCTTAACCTGGCACCGTAACGAAAGGCCCTGAGCTCAGGCCATATGACCATACCTGAGTCAGTCCCCTCTCTGTGCCTTGCCCCACCAAGGAAGTAATACCCCAGATCCTCACAGAAATGCCAACACAGGAATCTGAGGATAAGGGCCTTGCCACCCCCCTCCTGGCAGTGCCATCAGGCCTCTCAGCTCAGGGTCTGAGGACCATCTCTGGGCATGCAGTGACGAGGCTCAGGGTCTGAGAACTATCTCTGGGCATGCAGTGATGGAAGCCCCAGGGAGCATATTGTGTAACTCCTCTTGCACTGCCTTCTTACACAGAGGGCCAGTGTCCGCATTCACTCAGGCACTAGGTATCCTGCATCATTTACTGAATCCTTACCACATGCCAGACACTGCTCCAGTACCTCATCTGGATTCTCCTATTGAATCCATCCAATAAGCCTCGGAGGAAGGTATTATTTTTATCCCAATACACAGAGAAGAACACTGAGGAGTTAACTAACGTGCTCAAGGTCACATGACCAATAAGTAGTAGTCTAGGATTCATATGGGGCAGTCTGATTCTGGTTACTCTACATACCATTCCCACCAGCAAAACCAACTGTCAGAGCAACCTCCGGCCACAGACAAGACTCAGACATAACTTTCTGGTCAGCTAGGCGCAGAAAATGTACACAGACACGCATGCATAGATGCGCAAACATTCACTGATCTCTTGGCCTCAGCTAATCAGGTCTCTTAGGATTCAGTGACTGCCCTCCTTGGGTACATAAACTCCAATTTACGGTGCAGGTGTGAGGTAAACCTAATTCAGCTCCTCCTGTATTTAAACTTACTTGACTGACACAGAGCCCCCTCCTCAATGGGAATAAAACACCTCAGTCTAGAAATTATGAAACCAAAAGCTCCTGATTCAGTTATGCATATTTCCAAAGTAGACCAACAAATGTATTTTCAGATTAAAGGGTAAATTTACATACATAAATTCAGATGATAGTATTTATAGCATTAATTACATAAGTCCTAGCTCCTTAATTTAGCCCCAGAACCAATTTCTTATCAGTCACATATTCAACATTTCCCCCCTGCCCCCCTAACAGCCCCGGGCCCTCCCTCCCCTCTTCCCGCCCGACCAGGGCCTCACATGCTGGCAAGAGGACACAGCTCCCTTCACTGTCACAGCCCGGCCTCCCAGACACACCCAGATCCAGCCTTAGACACCAGGGGACAGGCAGACACAATCCCCAAAGGGCTCCCCTCCCCCAGGTGAATTATAAACATCTTCAGGAAGTTGGCTATTGGTGGGCTCGGCCCCACAGAGACCCCCCGCAGGAACCACCGAGCCGGTAGTCCTGCAGAAGGCAAACCCAGACTGAGGCCCAAACAAACATCCACTTGGCTGAATCTAGAATCGCTCGTTCCCGGGGGAATGGCTGCTTCAGACCGGATCACTGAGGCGGGACCTGCGTGGAATCTCCCCCAGGATCTGGGCACTTAGGTGAGGAGTGGGGATGGGAGACGAGCGTTTAAAAAAGGCAAAAAGCAGGCCCAAGGTCTTCAGGATCCAAGTCTGCAACTATTCGGGGCTCATCTAAAGGACTCCCGCGGATCCTTTTGGGCTTCATCCTCTAGGCTGTGCCCATCCAACAGCACCTGCGCGACTAGGACTCTCCCCAGCAGTGCAAAAACACCCAGGGAGATGTGGGGGTCCTGAGGATCCGGGATCCCACCCCCCCCCCCGCTCCGGCTCCTGAGGCCCCACAGTCTGTCCTAGCACCTGGCCCGAACCAGGCAGGTATTTATTTGCTCCTTCCCGCGAAGGGGGTCTACATCTCGCGCGCCCAAAGAAGGCGCCCCCACCCGACGCCCCGGGACCCCAGGCTAGCGCTGCGAAGAGCCCGCTCGGGTGTCCCCAAGCCAGCCCGGCGTCGAGGCCCGGCCGCTTGGAGCTGACAGCCCGCCTGGCGCCCCCGGCCAGCTGCAGGGCGGCCCCCTCCCCGCGCCCCGCGCCCCGCGCCCCGCGTCTCCCGCGCGCGCCGCGGCCCAGCAGGGCCCTCACCGAGAAGCGTTCCAGGTCAGTGGCCGCCATAGCGAGCTCCGCACCGGGTGGGCGAGCCGGGGCGAGCACCCGGGCCGCGACGGGGACCAGCCGGCTGCGGGACGCGCTCCGCCCCGGCGGCTGCGGCTGAATGGATCCAATATGGCCACTTCCTGGAAACTCCCCTTGGCGGCGGCGGCGGGAGAAGTCGCGGAGCCGCCCCCGCCCCCGCCCCCGCCCGCGGGACCGGCCTCCCCGCCCGGCCCCGCCACGAGCGCAGCCAGAGCCCGGCTTGGACGGCCGGGGGTCTCCGCTGCGAGGCGGGAGGTGCAAGCTGCGGGGCCTGCTGGGACTTGTAGTCCGCGAGTTGGGGGCCGGGAGGGCAGTGCCTGGGGGGCCAAGGGCCAGTGCGCGTCTCTCTGGGAAGCTGGGGCCAAGCCCGGATGGTCGTGACAGGGCCCCACTCGCTAGGAAGCCACTTCCATGGCGAAGAGAATGGGGCACTGCGAGCGCCTAGGGGTCCCCCACCAAGGCGCCTCCACCCCGTCGGAGCCTGCAAATGCGCTGGGACCACCGGCCAGAGTGTCGACGGGCTACTTGCTGCCCATCGGGGACAGGAGAGGCCGCCTGAGCCTCGTGTGCCCGTGCCCTGGGCCCCACCTGATGCTCTGATCGGAGCCAGGGCGGGACCCGGGGCGGGACCCGCGAGTCCGGCCTGGCGGCCTTCCCGGGAAGAGACCAGCCTTCAGCTCCTGCAAGTTGACTTCTTGCGCAAGGAATGCGCAGGATGCTCATTTCACCTCCACGGGCAAGGCACCCGATTGCAAGTTGTCATCACCCTGCTTGCTCCAGGGATTTGGGGGAGACGTCCTAATGGAATCTGGGCCCTGTGCAAAGAGAATAACAGATCCCAATGCATGCACATTCTCTCTGCTAACCTCGCTCCTCAAAATGTGCACAAATCTCAGAAAAACACCACTTCTGCCAAAGCCAATGGCTTCAGGAAGCTCTGGTCCTTTTCCCTGACTAGCAATACAAAATCCACCTCCAAATCTAAAACTGTCCTTTTTTCTAACCCTTCCCTCTGCCTTTCTTTCTCTTTGGAAATAAGGCAGGGTTTGCCTCCTGCTCCTCCACTGGCCTCATCTCCGTCTGTCCACCCTCCATACCTTCCCCTCATCACTCCTAATATCTTCCTGAGAAAAAACCTGGCCTCTCCCTCCTGCTCAGAAACTTGTGCTGGCTCAAGGTACCCAAAGACCATATCTGGACTTGGCACATCTGGATTTAAAAGGAGCCCCTTTCCTGCCCTTCCACTGGCTTGTCGGTAGGTAGGTGACCTTCTTACCCTGAAATGGCTTTCTCTTCTCTTCTCTTCTAGACAAACGGTAGCTTGTCACTGAACTAAACTGGCTCCACTGGTCCTTTTGGACTCAATGTATTCACTTTGTTCCTATCATGGTGTTTCATATGCTATATAGTAGTTATCTACAAGAAATAGGCAAAGCAGTGGTAAAGTGAGTTGGACCAATGGCAAACCTCCTGTGTTGGAATTCTGCCTCCAATCCCTTGATAACTTTTTAACTTTACACAATTAACTGTTTGTCTTTTTCCTCATCCTAAAAATAAGAAGTAGAGTACCTCTCTTAAAGGATTAAATGAGACAAAATAAGTAAAGGGCTTTAAACTATACTTGAAATAAAATGCTTAATAAAATCTCTCTCTCTAGACTATAAAGGCTTTGGGGTGCCTGGCTGGATCAGTCGGTCGAGACCGAAGTTCCTGATCTCTGGGTTGTGAGTTTGAGTTCCACATTACAGGTAGAGATTAGTTAGAAATTAAACCTTAGGGGTCCCTCAGTGGTGGCTCAGTTGGTTAAGCATCTGCCTTCAGCTCAGGTCATGATCCCAGGGTCCTGGGATTGAGCCCCACATCGGGCTCCCTGCTCAGAGGGAAGCCTGCTTCTCCCTCTGCCTGCCACTCCCCCTACTTGCGCTCTCTCTCTCTGTGTCAAATAAATAAATAAAATCTTTTTAAAAAATCAAATGAAATCTTAAAAAAAAATAGAAAGACTATAAAGGCCTTAATGTCAGAGTAGAGACAGACAGACACACAGAGAGAGAAAGAGACCGAGATCAATGTTGAATTGACCATGCTAGACCATATTTGCTCTTTCCTTTTTTCCTCCATAACTGGCAGGATATCTGTCACAAATGCTATTTTCTGCATTACAACTCTCTGAAATCAGCCCTAATTTTTTTTTTTTAAAGATCATTTATTTATTTATTTGAGAGAGATAGAGAGAGAGAGAGAGAGAGAGAAGGAGCAGTGGGGAGAGGCGGAGAGAGAAAGAAGCAGACTTCAGCTGAGCAGGAAGCCTGGTGCAGGGCTTGATTCCAGGACGGGGAGATCATGAGCTGAGCCTAAGGCAGACACTGAACCGACTGAGCCACCCAGGAGTTCCCTAAATTATCTTTAAAATGATCTTTTTTCCCCTAGTTGGGCATGTTTCATAATGTCTGCTTCTAGTAGTCCCAGCTGATGGCTGTGAAAAGGTACAACCCAAATTACAGCTGACTTCCTTCTCTTGGGATATGTTACTTTACTAGGGGAATTTATACCTACTCCCAAACCCTAAATTTCTTTTTCTTTCTTCTTCTTCTTCTTCCCCTTCCCCTTCTTCATCTTCTTCCTCTTCTCTCTTCCTCTCCTCCTCATCCTCCCTCTCCACCCTCTCCACTTCCTTCCCCTTCCCTCCAATGCTAATACTGGTCAAAACTACTGAAGGAGTGAGAGTTACCTGTTGGGGGGGTGGGGGGGGGCGGCAGCAGCGCCTGAGTTAAGCGTCTGCCTTGGCTCAGGTCTGACGGAGCCCTGGCTCTGGCTCAGGTCATGATCCCAGAGTCCTGGGATCCCTACTGTGCTGGAAGCCTGCTTTCCCTCTCCCACTCCCCTTGCTTGTGTTCCCTCCCTCTCTTGCTGTGTCTCTCTCTGTCAGATAAATAAAATCTTAAAAAAAAAAAAAAAGAGGTTCCTGTGGGGACACAAAGGTGAATGCAACAATCCTTTCTCACACAAAAAGCGAAGTGTTATTTCTTATGGCAACATTTTCATGTGTTCCCGATACATGCAGGAGAAGTTCATAGATACTACACACACACACAGTGACCCCACAGTTAAATAAATAACTGCATGTATGAATGCTGAGTTCCACACAGGAAAAAAAAAAGTGATTTCTGTAGAAGTTCTCAGATCTTTTGATAAGCTAATATACATTGTCACTATGTAAGAGGTAAAGGGAATGAATATGCAGTTCTCCTCAAATTTAGTTGACCACCCCTCTGCTCCCACCCCCCATATGCATCCAGCACCACACTGAACTTGAACATGTCAGACTTCACTGTTGCTTATCTTTTACATTTGTTTTGTAGTTTCCTGTGTCGTACAAAAAGTTTAAAAAGTTGGCATTGTAAAGTTTACCTATTGTTTCCTTTATGATTTTCACCATAAAACCTCTTTCTAAAAAATACTTCCCTCTCTGAAATTCATAAAGATACTCCCTTTGTATTTTCTTTTTTTTTTTTTTAAAGATTTTATTTATTTGACAGACAGAGATCACAAGCAGGCAGAGACAGGCAGAGAGAGAGGAGGAAGCAGGCTCCCTGCCAAGCAGGGAGCCCGATGTGGGGCTCGATCCCAGGACCCTGGGATCATGACCCGAGCCGAAGGCAGAGGCTTTAACCTACTGAGCCACCCAGGTGCCCCCCCTTTGTATTTTCTTATAAAGCGTTTTTAGGGCACCTGGGTGGCTTGGTCGGTTGGGCGTCTGCCTTCAACTTAGGTCATGGTCCTGGAGTCCTGGGATCGAGTCCCATATCAGGATCCCTGCTTGGCAGGGAGTTGGCTTCTCCCTCTGCCCTTCACCCTGCTTGTGCTCTCTCTCAAATAAATAAACAAAATCTTTTTTTTAAAAAAAAGTGTTTTTAAAATTTTTGTCACATTTAGATGCATCAGTGATTTGTTTATTCACGTGCCAAGCCAATTGCTTTGTCTTTCCCCACTGATGTACAGTGCAAATAGCATCACAGCCTAGATTTCTATATGTGTATGGGTAGGTCTGTGAGTCAGCTAGAATTTGGTTCCATTCTTCCTCAAGATAGAAGTTTCTTTAAAAAAATATATTTATTTATTTACTTACTTACTTATTTGTTTGTGAGGGAGAGAGAGAGAGTGCACAAGCAGGGGAAGCAGCAGGCAGAGGGAGAAGTGGACTCTCAGCTAAGGAGGGAGCCCAATGTGAGACTCAATTCTGGGACCCTGGGACCCATGACTTGAGTCAGAGGCAGAGGCTTCACCAACCGAGCCATCCAGGCATCCCAAGATAGGAGTTTCTTCTTCATGCTATCCACAGAGGCAGTCTAGGTGATGTGACATTCTACGCACCTTCTGTGTCCCTTTGCTTTGAAAGATCTTGACCTCATGGTCCCATATAGTGATATCTGCATTCCAGGCAGCAGGAAGGAATGAAGGTGATAAAGAGAAAATGAGCAGGTACTCTCCAATGAGCCGAAAGCTGCCGCATGGTATGTATGCCTACATCCTATCAGCCAGAACCCCAGTTGGGAAACAGGGTCTATATACTGACCATCAAGTATATGCTAAAAAGTCTATAAAATGTGAAGAGAGTAGACACTGGGAAATAGCATCCCTCTGCCAAGTTGTTTGTTTTGTTTGTTTGTTTGTTTTTTACTATTTATTTTCTTTCAGTGAGGAGCCTGAGAACATTTTGCTTCTAATATTTAAAATTTTTGTATTCATAGATGTATCAGAAAATTAAAAAGTGACAAGCAAGAAAATAATCAGGTGTATACGACCTTTCAGAATCAACCATAGAAATAACCATAACATCACATCATTCCAGAAAGCTTTCTGTGCGTAAAGATAGGAGGGAAGTTCACAGAGCTACTTCGTAAGAACTGGACCATACTACAGATGCTATTTGAATTCAAAGTATTACATTTAATTCTACTTGAAACTGAAGGAAGAGTGAACCTTCAAGTAATGTTTCTTGACCACAAGAGACATTACTTGTTGAAGGGTACCTCTGAGGGTAAACAAAAATGGTGAAAAACATTAAGATATTCAGTCATTTTTTAAAAAAATAACAATTTCACATGTCAGCATGCAAAGGCATCTTAGCTCTTGTGATTCTTTCCATTTTTCCATCTCCCTTGACCCTGCCTTCTACTTTTGTTACTTATATTGTAGTCATTATATCATCCAGGTTTATAAGAAATATATCTGTTCTATAAAAACATAATTGCAAAAAAAAAAAAACAAACATAATTGCATAGTTACTTGGTATAGAGTCTAGATTTAAATTAATTCCAAGCTTTTTATCAAGGCTTCTCCATTTGCAAGCTCTTTATTTCAATTTATCTCTTCGTGGACTGAGTTTCATCGTTACCTTATTTCATTAAGAAGGGTTTTGGATGTTTAAGAATGTCTGCCTGTTGCCTTTACACTGGAACCAGATCTTGGCTGGTTGTAATGTTCTCGGGTCTCCCCTTCTTTCCCATAGAATATGGTAGGTGTTGCACTTTTTTCTCTGTAAGAAATCTGAGACAAGTCTGAATTTTCCTCCTTGTTGGTGACCTCTTTTTCCTGCTTGTATGCCTAAAGAAGTCACTTTCCATCATTTTTTTTTAGTTCAACAGTTTAACTAAGACATGTCTTAGTATTAAACATTCTGAATCAAGCTTTTCTGGAAATAATGGGTCTTTCAATCTGCAATTTACATTTTT
Organism: Enhydra lutris kenyoni; assembly: GCF_002288905.1. Lineage (NCBI taxonomy): Eukaryota > Metazoa > Chordata > Mammalia > Carnivora > Mustelidae > Enhydra > Enhydra lutris. The sequence continues at coordinate 7,537,230 of NW_019154089.1, read as the reverse complement.
CCTGCATTAAACACTCTCCTTTGGCTCTGTTTTTTTTTTTTTTTTAATTTTCCTCCTTCAAGAATACCAATAAATCCTTATACTGGATCATCTTTGTATGTACTCCATTTCTATTAATTCCAATTTCTTAAATCTCTTTACCTCTGTTTAGCTGCCCCAATTCAGTAATGTGAGTTTCGGTGTGGTTAGTTGCCTCTCTTGTTCGTTCTAAGTTATCCATTCTAACATGATGCTGTTTTTGTCCTCAATTTGTTTCCTTGCTATCGATTCTCATTTTATCATCCTATCTTTGAGCCTTCAGTTATTAAATTCATGTTCTTATTGTTTTCTGTGTGAAGCAATTGAAAGCAATTTCCTTTGGTCAGGGCAGGGTGGGGTGGCGGGGATGTTGAGGAGCCTTTGCCTTTTGCTTACTGTTTTCCCTCTACTTATTAATTATGAGCTGCCATGTGTTTGCCTCCATTTCTTTTCATCTTGATTTGGTGGCTCCGTCCAGACCTACCTTCTGCTGCTGTAACATGATGGCAGGAGAGAAGAGCTCATTGACTATGTCCTCACTCTTTGAGATCAGTCTGTTTTTCCCTCTGAGCTAAGTGAGAGGCAGAGTGTTTGGATTTTGTACACTTTTTGGTAGTCAGAAGTGGAGGAGGGGAAAGAGGAAAGCTCAGCTGAAGCAGAGGGCAGCCCTGTGGGAATGTGTGCATGTGCGCCTGTCCTGAGGTTCTGGTTAATGTCCTGCACAAGGCTCAGGCCATTTGATTGGGGACCGAGAGGGGGATCCTATATACTTTTTGTAAGGAAAGGGGAAACCCAGGTTTGTGTCAATTTCTCAAGTTGGAGTGTTGGTCTAAGGGGTTTTCTTTCTGTCAACTGAGTCAGCTCCATGGGTCATGCTCCCTGCTTCCCCTATTTCTCCCCAGCACACTTTTTAATATGGTTCATTCAGAAGAGGAAGAATATGAGGGCATGACTCACATCTGTTTCCTTCCAGATTCAGGAGCACTAGGGAGAATGTTCAGGATTATGTCCTTTCTAGGCATTCAGGACAGGGGAGGGAGCAGAAATGTTCTATGCCACTCAGTGTCATCTTTTGTATCTTTCCCTGGATGCCAAATTTGAAGTTTATTGTATTGGTTACTGATAGTAAATTTCCCCTGTGGTTTTGTCTACTTTCTTTTGTTAGGGATTGAGAAAGAAAAATTCTATGAGGAAGCTTTAATCCACTATCTATTTCTAGAAGTGTCCATATACATTTTTAAAACTGTGTTTGCTGGAGTGCCTGGGTGGCTCAGTCAGTTAAGCATCTGACTCTTGATTTCCTCAGGTCATGATCTCAGAGTTGTGACATTGAGCCGTGCGTCTGGGCTCCATGTTCAGTGGGGAGTTTGCTTGGGATTTTCTCTCTCTCTCATCCTCTTCCCCTCCTTGTTTGTGCGCGCTCTCTCTCTCTCTTGCTCTCTCTCTCAAATAAATCTTTAAAATGAAACCATAAAACGGTGTTAGCTATCAGTTGCTTTGTAGATCTGACTTGAGTCAATGACTATAAAATAATGCAAAGCCGACTGGGTCCTAGGCGCTGAGTTCCCAACTCCTGAGATGTCCCAGACAGGCAAACTCACCCATTTTGTAAGACATGACTCTTAGAGATAGATTTAGGAATTGAAGTCAGGTACCAGTACTGCCAGGTTGGAGCCTAGACCAGGAGTCCTGGCCTGATGGAAAAGCAATCCTGGAGAGAAGGGACAATGTTGACTCCTCCTTTCAGAAAGACTGTCCAAAGTGGGATGTAGGAGCCGTGTGGCCCAAGGGCAAGCACCCAGCAGAAAGCAGGCCTTCCCTCGTCTCCTGGGTTTCCACAGTGGGACATGCATGCTGCAGATGGGACAAGAAGCATTTCAGAACTTAGGCCTCCCTGCCTTCTGCCAGAACATCTGTCATAGATGTCCTGTACACAAAGTACTCCAAATGCCTTGGAAAGCCTTGGAGATGAGCATCTTTGCCTCCCCTAGGGATCCCCGAGAGCACGGGTCCTGGGAGAGCCCTGAGACTGTGGTTTGCAGGGACACATCCAGGTTTTAGGGGGTCTGAAGCTTCTAGAATTTGGAAGGCTTTCTGTGAGAAAGAGAATACACAATTATAAATACAAGATTAGGCATGGAAGCAATTATTTATTTAGAATGAGAAAGGAACGGAACGTGGAAAAGACCCACGTGAGTGAGAGGCCTGGAAAGTTAAGTTTTGTGTGTTTCAGGAGGTCCAGGATGCCCTCAGTAAATGGGCCACAGGGACACCCACAGGTCCCCTGTCCCAGTCGCTAGGGATTCCTAAAGCAGTCCCTGTGGTCCAGAGCTGCCCGCTGGGGAGGACAGCCCACTGCAAACCTGGCTTGGAGGGCCCGAGGACAGGGCTCGATACCAACTTTACAAAGAGCTTCAGAGACTTGTCAGAAGATCCTGCTCACGGCTCTGCCCCTACCCTCATCTCCTAACAGCCCCGTGGACCCCAGCCTCCCTGAGATGGAAGCATTTCCGCTCCTCCAAGGAGCTCCTTGGAACATTTCTGCTCCTCCTTGCAAAATACGGCCTGTGGACATGAAGGATGTAAAACGTTCACACGCAGGAGAGACCAGCTGATGTGCAGCTAGCTGGCCTGCCCTTTTCAGCATGGCCTCCCTCCCTGAAGGCTGAACAGGTGAGAGGCAAGCAGGTGAGAAGCAGCCCCACCTCCGGACCCATCTGAGAAGTTGGGCTTGTTTGGGAAAACGTGACCTTCAAAGAGCATGAGGGACGTGGAGAGAAGACAAAAGCTTCCTGCTGGCCAAGGGACTCAAGTAAGCAAGCCATGAGGAAGTGAGATAGTTAACTGGGGAGAAGCAAATCAGCAAATCAGAAGGATGGTTTTCAACCTGGGCCCAGAGGGGACATGCAGAAGCGGGCAAAGGGGAAGAGGTCCAGTTGGAGGGGCAGAGCTCAGGGCTTTCCCTTCAAGGGAGGCTTCCTCTGCAACGGAAAATAAGCTTGAAAGTCACAGCGGTGGGGGGAATCCATTCACACAAACTGGGTCTGGAAATGACTGTGACTGGAAGGAATCCAAAGAAACCAGTGAGTCTGTATCAAGATAGCTGAGAGGTAAGGTTTTCCCTGGAACCAAAGTGTTCGCCAGGGAGACTGGAGGAATGAATTCAAGGGACCTCAAAGAAATTACTCCAACTTGAATTTGAAATAGAAATAGAAACAAATTAGCAATAAGGAACACACACACACACACATATACACACGCACACACACAAAGATGAGGCCAGCCAACTGAGGAACGAAGCAGAACTAAGGACCTAGTCAACGTGCAAAACACAATCTAGATGAGCTGATGGACAAGAAGCCAAGGCCCCATGACTCCCCTGCGTGGTTCATATTACTGCTTCACCAAATATTCCTCCCCTGCTTGGGAAAGGTCTTGGGAAAGCAGACAAAGGTTTGAGGGCACCCTTCTCCATTCCTTGGTGTGTGACAGAACTTCTGCCGCAGGACTCGGGGCCCATCAGTCCAGGTCCTGCATGGGCAGTATGGTGGAGTAAGCAGAATAATGACCGCCCAAAGACATCCCTGTCCTAACCCCACAACCTGTGAATATGTTCCCCTACAAGGCAAAAGGGTTTTTGTAAATGTGGTTAAGGACCTCGAGACAAAGAAATTTTCCTGGATTATCCAGATGGGCCCAATGTAAGGATGAGTCTTGCAAGAGAGAATCAGGAGCATCAGAGAAGGAGATGTAACAAGATGAAGCAGAGCTCAGAATGATGCAGCCCCAAGGCAAGGATTTCAGACCACTTCTAGAGTTAGAAAAGGCAGAGAGAGGTGCTCCACCCTGCAGCCTGCAAAAGGACCACAGGCAGCCCTGTCAACACCTTAACGTTAGCCCGGGAAGACTGTGCTGGGCTGCTGAACTCCCCAACTGCATGACAGCAAATTTGCATCACGTAAAGCCCCACTGTTGTGATTTTCAGAAGCAGTGGGAAACTTATACAGATGGCGTTGTGTCTAAGTGTGTGCACTCTGAGCTCAAGGTGTCTAGATCCCACTTCCAAGGCCACCACCAGCCTGCTGAGTGAGCTCAGGGAACTTGCTTTACATTCTGTGACTCTGCGTCTTAATGGGCAAAACAGGATAGTAGTCGTTTCTGCCTTGTGTGGTTATTGTGTGCTTAGAACTGTTCCTGACCCAGTAAACTTTCAATAAATGTAAGCTGCAGTTAATTTATTATTATTGTTAATATTATTATTATTATTAAATGATCATCAGAAGATATATTTTCATTACCCTGCTTCCACCTTCCCAACCCTGGATTTAGGAATGAGGCTTGATCAGAAGACAAAGCATGACTTCAGAGTCATAGAAATGAAGGCTGGGCACTGGCGCTATTCATTCACCCACTCAACCATTTGTTGAGTGTCTACTATGTGCCAGCCATGATTTCATTGCTGCAGCACATGGAGGGAGGAAAGAGGACAAAGGATTTCTTCCCTACATTGCTTTTGCTTTTTGTCAGGGAAGAAAATCTTTCCCAGATGCCCCCTAAAATTCCTCCTGGAGTCTCACTGACCAGAGATGAGCCACATGCCCCCTCAGAAGTTCTGGGATTGCCAAAGGTTGGCTCAGATGAATATAATGTGTGTTGGCTGTATTACTGAGAATATTGAAGTCTGCTGTAGAAGGCAAGAAAAATAAAAGACAGGCAAAATTCATAAAATGTGTTAAGTATAGATAGTAGTTGGTAACTTGCAAGACGTGCTAGACATAGAATAAATGAAACATATGGACGTTGAACATAGATTTAAAAGATACAAGAACATAAAGATGTTACTTGTACACAGAAAGGATCGGAAAAACCAAGCTATAAGGTTAGGATCATGCTAATTCCAGATTGACAGCTGTCATCCCCAGGTGGGGATGCCCTCCCACCCCCTCGGTGATGCTCATTACAATCCCATTCTGGCCCCTTCCTTGTGTGCTCTTCCCTAGCTGCCCATGGGGTCATCCACATGCTATGGTTGTAGCCAAGGGCACTTGCCCCATGTTTCTTTGATAGAGCCTATGTTGGCTCCAGGAACCTTCCATTTGCTGAGCCCCTCTGTTCAACCTCAACTCTGGTTCTTATGACCACACTGTCAGTAAGGAAAGATGGTGGAAGGGAGAGAGCAATAGGTGGAGAATATGAACATGAGGGAACACAGGAGTCCGACAGTGGGCTCCTTCCACTGCACTTACATTTTACCCGAAGTGGGTTCCCCTGTTCAGCTCTTTCCCCTTGCTTCTCCCTGCAAGCCTTAATTTGAATCCTTAAACTGAGTGATTCAACCATCTTAAATCGGTCTCTAAGTCCTTCTGTTCATGACTTCTGAAGAGCTTGCCTGGTGGAGTCCTTAGAAGCTGCATCACATCAGGATAATTTCCCACATGACAAACCCTAATGATTTGTCCCTGAGGGCTGGAAGCATTGCTATCTGAACAAAATTGGAATCCTGTCAGAAAGAAGGGGAGAATGGCTATTGGGGAGATGCCTGGAGTCACAAGAGTGAGTCTGTCTAAACTGATGGTTGCCAGAGGGGCAGGGGCAGGGTGTGGAGGGTAAAACATGGCTGAAGGGTAGTGGAAGGTAGAGGCTCCTGGTTACAAAGGCACAGCATAGGGAAGAGAGTCAATGGTACTGAAATGGCGTTGTATGGTAACCGATGGTAGTCACACTTGCAGTGAGCACAGCATAATGCCCCGAGCTGTCAGGTCACTATGTTGCACACCTGAAACTAATGTAACCTTGTGTTATCAGTGACACTTAACTGAAAAAATAAAGTAGTCTGTTCTGACTCCAGGCCAGACAGAGTTCATTTGAGATAGAAGAGTTTGTTTTTCTGATAACTTGCAGATACGGGGCCTTTAGAATTTGTCCTTCCTGATGTGAAGGGTATGGACTGGCTGGCTTCTCGGGGTCCTGCTGGCCTATGCGAGTATGATTATAGAAGGTTTGGGACTGACTGAGGTCAATTAGTCATTCGCAAAACAAAGACTTACCAAGCACATACTGTATGCTGGGGGCATGAGGATAAGGCATGGTTACTGAACATGCAAACATAAACATTATTAATTATAACAATATATGGCTGAACCTGGGCACCCCTATAAGAATCTGCCCTCAGGGGCGCCTGGGTGACTCAGTGGGTTAAAGCCTCTGCCTTCGGCTCTGGTCGTGATCCCAGGGTCCTGGGATCAAGCCCCGCATCAGGCTCTCTGCTCAGCAGGGAACCTGCTTCCCTTCTTCTCTCTCTGCCCGCCTCTCTGCCTGCTTGTGATCTCTGTCAAATAAATAAATAAAATCTTAAAAAAAAAAAAAAAAGAATCTGCCCTTAGCAAAGCAAAATGTGTTGGGAGCCAAATAAAAAGGCACAATAGCAGCATTACTAAGCCCAAATACTGAGGCACCTTGTGCCAGCAGCCTGCTGTGGTCTTTCCCTGCCACCCTCCACCTTGTCCCCTGAGGGCTGTCTCACTCTCCTCACCTGCCTGTGTTTGGATCTCTGCTGGCTTCCAGAACCTTGGGGTTCTAGGTCCCAGCTAACACTACGGTTCCTTCTCTCCGTGGCTCAGCGATTCTGCTGAAAGCCTGCTGGAGGATCCCTGATGCCCTAACCCGCCTCTCACCCTCCCAATGTGGGCCCCACCCTGGCTGACACAGCCCAGCCCAGGCTTCCTAGGGGGATTCACAGTACCCAGGGAACCTGGAGGAGGAGGAGGCAAGGAGGGAGAGGGAAGGAGAAGGCTTCCCCGAGGGATTACATTTGGGCTGAGGCTTACACACTAATTTGCTCTGGTCACAGTGGCTACAAACACAAAGGACAAGCCCACCCAAGGCAGAAACACTCTCTAGGAATGAAGCCAGGGCCTCGGGGAGTGACATTAACTCTTCCAGGCCTCCGCTGAGAGAATGACAGCAGGTTAACTCACATTACAAAAAAGCCATCTGCTTGCTCGGCATGCTCCTGCCCTGCCTGGAGTTGCAGGAGAGTAAAAAAATAGTGTCACAGCCATGCTGTGTGACAGCACCCCCTCCCAACGTTTCCATGCTCAGCAGACCTCCCAGAGTTGCTTAGAAATTCGAGGCTTGCTCCTAGCCACTGCCCTGGCCCATTTCCCGTGCCACTGCTCCAAATATTAGTCATTCTCACCCGTCTCCATTCCCTCCATGCTCAGATGAGGACTTGACCTCTTTCCTACAAAGAAAATCCATTTATTCAGTCAACAAACATCTACTAAGGGCATACTGTGTGCTCGAGCCACAGGATAAAGCAGGAGTGGTTCTTGCCCTCACAGGAGAGTCAGAGAAATCCAGATGGAAATCCAGACAGGCAAGGTGCAGAGACCAACAGGCTGTGTTGTAACTGAAGAGGCTAGGAAGGAGCCAGCTTCAAGAGCCCAGAGCCCTCGCTGCACTCACCACCAGTCACCCAGCTCAACCCTGGTGCCCGGCATCATGTCCTAGCTCTTCCTCTGGGCATTCCCTGTTAGCATGTCCATTGTTCCTTCCTTTCCCCACAGTTTAGATCTCTCATTCCCCTCCTCCTTTTACCCTCTCATGGAGGCTCCTTGAAGGCAGCAAGCCTGGTCTGCGCCCCCTGCCCCCTCATGGCCCTTTCTAGTTCTCTCCTTCCCTTTCCTACCCAACCTCTTGAAAGAGCAGTCTACTTTTCAACTCATGTGTCTGTGTCTGTCATCAGTCTGTCCTTTGTCTCCACAAATCAAGGAAACTGTTCTTGTTGAGGCCACTGATAACCTCTTACTGGCCAAACCCAGTGGTCTCTTTTCAGTTCTGGTCCTACTCTGCCCACGCCACACTAGGCTCCCGTTGCTTTCTCTGTTGTGGTATACATACTCATCCAGCAGAAGAGCCAAACACATCCAAAGTTTAGAAAAAGGAAAGACTGGGAAGACCCCTGTCCCAGCCAGATATTTGTCCACACACAAACAAAAGTGGGATTTACGTCCTGGATTAAGAGTTTAGATTAAAAACAAAACAAAACAGAGTGCCTAGGTGGCTCTTTTGGTTAAGCGACTGCCTTCGGCTCAGGTCATGATCCTGGAGCCCTGGGATCGAGCCCAGCATCAGGCTCCCTGATCAGCACGGAGTCTGCTTCTTCCGCTGACCTCTTTCCTCTCATGTTCAGTCTCTCTCTCTCTCTCAAATAAATAAACAAAATCTTTTTTAAAAAAAAGAGGGACGCCCGGTGGCTCTCATTCCATTAAGCATCTGCCTTTGGCTCAGGTCATGATCCTGGGATCAAGTCCTGCATTGGGTTCCTTGCTCAGCAGGGAGCCTGCTTCTCCCTCTCCCTCTGCCTGCCCCTCCCCCAACCGTGCCCCTCCCCAACAAATAAACAAAATATTTTAAAATAAATAAAAATTTTAAAAAACACAAAAAACTATACATCCCCTTGTACAATCTCCACCCCAGCACCTGATTTCTGGCAACAAGGCTTGTGGGGAATACACTTAGCCCCGGCACCTCACAGGGGCCATGCTCCTGGACATCTCTGCTACATCTGGACTGAGAGTCTATCAGGACTGTGGCTCGAGTCTCTGGAGTGATGATCTGTTTCTGGTCCACAGAAATGTTTATCTTATTTGAGTGCACGTCCAAATTTGAATTTTCTCTTTCTGCACTCTACGTACTGTTGCCTTGGGGCTTCCTAGCATGAACTTTCAGTCCCAGTTCTCTTGCTAAATGAGAGATTCTGCTGAAACACAAGTTAGATCCTGTTACTTCCACACTCCTAAACCTGCAATGGCTCCCACCTCCTTCACAGTAAAGCCTCGGTCTTTATCACGACTGGCAAGGGGGCACACGATATAAGCCCCCACTGCTCTTCTGAGCCCTTCTCTTGTTCTTTCCACCCTAGCCCCTGGAGCACTCCCTTCCTCTACCTGGTATGTTCTTCCCCAGATATCCACACAGCTCCTCCCTCAATCTCTGAGCTTTTTCCCAAAAATCACCTTCTCAGTGAGGTGGCCCTCCCTAGCCACCATATTGACAACATAACACTCCCTACATTTCCTATTCTTCTTCCCTGCTTTATTTTTTCCCAAGCCCTTGCCAATTATGCTTGCTATGCTAGCATTTGCCTCTAACATACTGTGTATTTCATTTTTCTCATTTGTCTTGTCTTCCCTGCTATCTCGAGCCCCCTGAGGATAGAGATTTGGAGCTGTTTTGCTCACTCATGAATCTCCAGGGCCTGGACGCTCAGTCGGCCCACAACAAATATTGGTTGGATGAAATCGCTGGGTTCATTTAGCAAAAATCACGCATGCTCTTGACGCCTCAACAGTATATACAGCTCTTCTTTCTTCATGTTCCAAGGAGATGGCCATGCCACCATTTAGTCATTTCCCTAAGTCCTTATCTCTTGAAAACTCTTTGCTCCTTTGGCTTTTATGACTCTCCTCCTAGTTCTGTGTCCATTCCTTCCTCTTCCCCTCCATGAGCTGTTCCTTCACCCACCCTTTGCAGGACTGAGATTTCCCAAGGATCTACACTGCTCCCTCCCACTCTTCCACGCCTTCTCCCTGGAGGGGCTCGCCAACACCCTCAAGTCAGGCATCATCTAGAAGCTCAGGACTCCCATAGCTCCAGCCCAGATGCCTCTCTTGAGTTCCAGGTCCTCATTTGCAGCTACTTCCCAGGTGACCCCAAACACCCCTTAACATAAAAGTTCAGCTTGTCCAAACTTAATTTGCACCTTCCCCTTCTTTAATCTTTCTGGTCTCAGGAAATGGCAACACTGTTTCCCTCTTCTCACAAGACAGTAACAGTGGAGTCACCTTTGAATGTTCCCGTTCCCTCACCTCTGCAAGAAGTGCCATCAAAACCTGCATCCTCAGAAACTTCTCCACGGCCAGACTCTCTTCTCTATCCCTCCTGCCTCTGCCTTCATCCAGGGCTTTTCCAGCTCCCAATCAGCTCCCAATCAAGACTCCCTCCGGCTCATTCCCCACATACCACCTGATAGCATCCTCAAAAGCACTCTGGCCACACATGTGTTCCAGGCTACCCACAGAGAACATTTTTGAAGCAGGAGTATAATCCTGCATGAGAAGGCAGATGAGATCCTGCCTTTAAGGAGCTCAGAGTCAGAAGACAGCCACTAGGCACGTAATGAGAGTAGATGGAGATGTGTGACAGTGGGGAAAGCAGAGAATGTGAGGGTAGCACAAGGTGGGGGGCAGACCTACCAAAGGGGCAAGGGGATCACCTTGAGGAACGGACACAGAGTAGAAGATGGTCAGGAGTGACCAGGCTATAACAAAGTCTGTTCGGGGGGCAGGTGGGGAAAGAGAAATAGTCTGGGGTGAAGGAATAGATTCAGAGAAAGCAAGACCCCTTGCAGGACAGACAAGAGCCAGAGGTCAGGGAAGAATGCTGAGGCCAAGCCAAGACTCCCAGTTCATTTCCATCTCTGCACTTTCTAAGAGCCCAGGGTAATAACTGTAAGTAAAAATTTTAAAGTATAGTCTTTTCTTCGTCAGTGCAGGAAAGAAGAGGAGGAGATATCTGCAAGATTTCAGCACATTTCTATAAGGCAGCAGGTGGAAGAATGCGTGCTCGGGGATGAAGCAGAGTGGGGGAAGACCAGAACACTTCCAGAGGGGGCTGTACCCACCGGCTCACACAGCCTCCCAGCCTCTGTCCTCAGAGACTGCTGAAGTCACAGAAAGCACCAGAAGAGGAGCTAAAAGCCAGAGGTTAACTGGCCACTTGCATATTGTATACTTTTCCTGGCCCACCTCCCCAAGTGTGGATCTGGGTTAATTTTAAAGGACCCATACCTAGACAACAACCTAGTGATATGTCAGAGCTTATGGATTAAGAAAAGATACCAAAAGTTCCCTTAAATGAAAGAAAAAAAATAAGGCCCCATTCTGACAAGAAAATGTCAGAATGGCACTAGACTTCTCAATAGCAACACTTTTTGCTCGGACAAAAATGGAGCATGTTTTCAAAGTTTTCATGGAAAACTATTTTCAACCCAGACTACCATACCAAACAAACCTGTCAATTCAGCATAAAGGAGAATAAAGGGGTGCCTGAGTGGTTCAGTAGGTTAAGCCTCTGCCTTCGGCTCAGGTCATGATCCCAGGGTCCTGGGATCGAGCCCCACATCAGGCTCTCTGCTCAGCAGGGAGTCTGCTTCCCCCACCACCCCCCTGCCTCTCTGCCTACTTGCGATCTCTGTCTGTCAAATAAATGAATAAAATCTTAAAAAAAAAGAAAAGAAAAGAAATGTTTAGACATTTCAAAAGGTAAAAAGGCTTACTTCATAGTGGGTGTGGGGAAAAAAGAGATACAAGATTCACGAAGTTAAGTCAAAATCCTTAGTCTTCAATTGGATTTAGAAATTTCAGTGTTAAGTCATGATGTATTTTTTCTTTCTAAAAATGCATTTCTCTGGGTGCCTGTGTGGCTCAGTTGGTTAAGTGTCTGTGTTCGGCTCAGGTCAGGACCCTGGGATTGAGCCTGGTCAGGCTCCCTGCTCACTGGGAAGCCTGCTCATCCCTCTCCCTCTGCCACTTTCTAGCCCCTCTGCTCGTGCTCTTTCTTACCTTTTCTTGCTCTCTCTTGTTCTTTCTCTCTCTCTCAAATAGATAAATAAAATCCACGGGGCGCCTGGGTGGCTCAGTGGGTTAAAGCCTCTGCTTCCGGCTCAGGTCATGGTCTCAGGGTCCTAGGATCGAGCCCCACATTGGGCTCTCTGCTCAGCAGGGAGCCTGCTTCCTCCTCTCTCTCTCTGCCTGCCTCTCTGTCTACTTGTGATCTCTGTCTGTCAAATAAATAAATAAAATATTTAAAATAAATAAATAAATAAATAAATAAAATCTTAAAAAAAATAAAAATGCATTTCTAGCTCTATCTACTGAAAAGGCCTAGAAATATGATGACCAACCCAGGAACAATGAGAAATAGTTCATTCCTTGTCTAGAACAGGGAATATATAAGATGAAACTCAAACATCTATTATTCCAGCTGCCAAAGAAGAAAAAAGGTAAGAATCTCAGGAGCCAACTGAAAAAACTTCGCAATGGCCAAAGAAGGAATGATGAGAGCATCAGTAGTGACAACTGGAATGAATTGAAACTCATCAAACATACTTAAGTCCAGGACAAAAATTTTTTAAAGTTGACAGGTTGCCTTGGGAAGATACTAGGGACTCACTGTTTTGAAAAATGGTAAATGAAAGGAATGTATCCGACCTTCCCATAGGAACCTCAGAGTAACTAAATAGTAAATGAGGGGAAACTTCTGTCTAGGACGAAACTCTTCCAGTTAGTAGGTGAAGGAGGGACAGAATATCGCCATGTTGCAACCTACAATAAAATAATGCATGTAGGCAAGGATCACCAGTGTTTGCTCACGTGGTAATGGAGAGACAAGTAGACACGATGTGCCTACTTTTGGGAATGTCACGATGCCACCTATGAAAGTGCCCCTCAAGTAATCAAACTTGAATCTGATTAAGAACCTAGACTTAAATACTAATTCACAGGAAGTACAAGAGATAAAAGACCGTGTCAAAAGTCACAACAGGAATGCAATCAGCAAAATTTGGATTGTGGGAAAGTTTACAAGAAAAACAAAAGCAAAAAATAATTCCTTTTTCAACAAATAAACGAGACGGAAAAAAAGAGAGGAGGGAACTATGGAGTAAAAGACACTCAAGAGACACATCAAACAACAGCAATTGGATCCAATTCAAACAAGCCAACATTTATACACATCAGGGAAATCTGAACACTGACTGGTTATTTGATGATACTCAGAAATTATAGCTATTTTTTAGATGTGTTAATAGTATAGTCATTATGTTTTTTAAAAAAGCCCATACCAGGGCAGGTGCGTGGCTCAGTTGGTTAAGCATCTGACTCTTGATTTCAGCTCAGGTCATGATCTCAGAGTTGTGACATCGAGCCCTACATTGGGCTCCGTGCTGGGCATGGAGCCTGCTTCAGATTCTCTCTCCCTCTCTCTGCCCCTCTTGCACCACCCTCTCTCCCTCTCTTAAAAAAAAAAAAAAAAAAAGAGAGAGAGAGAGAGAGAGAGCCCTTATCAAGATATATTCTTAAATATATACTGGTGATATGATATCTTGAATTTGATTTGTTTGAAAACAAGCTGGGGAGTGGGTGAAGTGGGGGGTAGTGCCTGGGTGGCTCAGATGGTTAAGCATCTGCCTTCAGCTCAGTTCATGATCCCAGGGTCCTCTCATCAAACCCTGGCTCAGAGGGGAGCCTGCTTCTCCCTCCCTCTCCCCTCCGCTCAAGCTCTCTCCTCTCTCTCTCTCTCTCTCTCTCAAATAAATAAATAAAATCTTTAAAAATAATAATAATAATCTGGGGGTGGTGAAAAGTAGCTAGGAATATAGGTGATATAGGGTTGGCCGTGAATGATAACTACTGGAGGGAGTTGACATGTATATAAGGGTTCATTGTATTTTTTTCCCTCCTTTTACTTACACTTGCAGTTTCCCATAACAAAAAGGTAAAAAAATAAAACAAATACAAAGACAAAACATCCACTGAGCATTATTTGTTAGGAAGTAACTCCATAGTGATAGCAAGCTTCAGCAGTTACTAAGAGAAAAATACAGCAACACTCAGAAACAATGCATCTGATGGTGGGGAGCAGTTAAGGGAAGTCCCAGGAAGAGAGCCCAGAGCTGTGTGGCCAGGTGGCTGGAACAGAGATGGGGTGGGGGTTGGTGTTTGGGAAGGGGAATTCATCAGAATAGGGAGTATGATCAATGGCTTGGGAAATTCACAGAACAGAAAGAAAGAAAAGACCATGGTACATCCAGAAAAACAAAAAAATAGACAAGAAAGGCAGAGTCAAGGGGCGCCTGGGTGGGTCAGTCATTTAAGTATCCACCTTCAGCTCAGGCCATGATCTCAGGGTCCTGGGATGGAGCCCCTCATCCAGCTTCCTGCTTAGCAGGGAGCCTGCTTCTCCCTCTCCCTCTGCCCACGACTCATGCTCTCTCTTGCTCGCTCTCTCTCAAATAAATAAATAAAATCTTACAAAAAAATAAGGCAGAGTCAAGTATGAAGCAAACTGAAACATAGCATAGATATGAGCAGCACTGAACAGTTTTCTGTGGTTATTATAGACACATTTTTTGCTATTTATTTATTTATTTATTTATTTATTTTTGAAGATTGTGTTTATTTATTTGAGCGAGAGAACACAAGTGGGGAGGGGCAAAGGAAGAGGCAGGCTCCCCACCGAGTGGGGAGCCAGACATTGGACTCGATCTCAGAACCCTGGGATCACGACCCTAGCCCAAGACAGTTTCTCAACTGAATGAGCCACCCAGGTACCCCCCCCTTTTTTTTTTTTGGCTTTTTAGAATCAATTTGGAAAGAACTTATGGAAGATTTCACTATGGTGGGGCACCTGGATGGCTCAGTGGGTTGAGCCTCTGCCTCCGGCTCAGGTCATGATCTCAGGGTCCTGGGATTGAGCCCCACATCGGGCTCTCTGCTCAGCGGGGAGCCTCCTTCCCCCTCTCACTCTGCCTGCCTCTCTGCCTACTTGTGATCTCTCTCTCTCTCTGTCAAATAAGTAAACAAAATCTTAAAAAAAAAAAAGATTTCACTATGGTTAAATGGAAAAAATCATACAAATGCATAATGCATAAAGTACAGAATGGTTGGGGCAGGGAAGGGGGACGGTAGGCTGGGAGCGCTAATGTTCCCATCTTACAAAGGGCTAAGTTAGTGGTAAACCTGTTCAAGATGGATGAAACAAGAAGTGGAGATTTAAGTAAACTTTTTGAGGTTTCAAAACAAGCCTGAGGAGGAACTACCAATAGTCTGGTGATGGAGAAGAGAGACAAAGGTAACAGAAATCGACAAAACCTTACTATATCCCTAATACGCTAGGATATTCAAGATTGATAAATCAAGAAACTTCAGTATAAGCATACTACTTGGGGATGCGGGGATAACCACCAGATTTATAAGACCCAGAACTGCTGAAAATTTCTGTAGGAAGGAGGGGGAAGTCTGTGTTGGAGCACAACTGCTTTCCATGAGCAGCTCCTCTGAGCCTGTATTGCTTTGATCCACAGCACTAGGATAGAGGGTCTTGTGAGCCATTCGAAGGAGTTTAGAGTTTTACGTAGACAACCAGGTGATATGATTAGATCTGTGTTCTAGATGGATCGCTCTGGCTGCTGCTGGCAGAGAATGGAATGGAGGCCAGCCAGAATGGGAGTGAGAAGGTGGGGGTGGGTTGGGAGGGGGTGGGGGTGGAGCAGGGCAGGGCAGGGGGACAGCTGCAGATGTCCAGGCCGGTGATGGCCTGGCATAGGAAAGGAGAGAGTTGGATAGATTCAAGAGGTGCTGAAGACATTTGGAAGAATCATGTCTGATGCCCAGATCCCTGCCAGCAGAGTGAGGGATGGTCTCTTTTATGAGCTGGAGAACCCTGGGGCGGGACAGGAGGGTTCGAGAGGAAGATAACCAGTTGAGTTTGGACATGTTCAGTTTGAGTCATCAAGGATGTGTGAGGCCTTTAATAGTCTGGCACCAACCACCTTCTCCAACCTGTTTCTGTACTCACTCACCAACCCCTGCCACGCTTACCTCTATTGTCTTGTCACACTGAGCTTCTTGCTTTTCTACAAGCATATTATATGTCTTTGCTTCTGCTGATGCTTCTGCTGAGAATGCCTCCCCTCTCCTTTCTCAGCCTTCAGAGTATCTGGTCATTACTCAGCTGCAATCTCCGGTCTTCTCAGAAAGCTTTCAGACTCTCTCAAGAAGTGCTCCATTCTGTGGGTGCCCCGGTATGCTAACAGATCTCTGTCTAGCTCTGAGCACATCCTCCCATAGATCTCTTTTTATATGTCCACTTTCCCTACCAGGCAATTGTTTTATAGAGGATAGGAACCGTCACCACAAAGGAGCTTAAAGTAGGAAGATACTTTATCTAGTTTGTCAACTCTCTCAGCTTGGTGATGACTACCCAGAATGCCACATTGTAGATGATTCTGGACAGATGCAAGGTCAGTGCAAGGTCGTGGTGGGGTTGGGAAAGTGGAAGTCTGTCATGGGTGGAGGAAGAACAGGGAGGGACCACGAGTTCAGTGAATGAACTATCAAGAAACATACCTCCCAGGGTGCTTGGGTGGCTCAGAGGGTTAAGTGTCTGGCTCTTGATTTTGGCTCAGGTCACAATCTCAGGGTTGTGGGATTGAGCCCCACATCAGACTTCATGCTTAGTGGTGGGTCTGCTTGAGATTCTCTCTCTCCCTCCCGCACTGCCCCTCCCCTACTCTTTCTCTCTAAATAAAATAAATAAAATGTAAAAACAAAAACAAAAACAAAAACAAAACACCCTTCCCAAGTGGAGTAAAAAGCATCTTCTTGTCTTCCATCTCATCATTTAAAACACCTCACAGACTGAGGGGCCTGCCTTGGGGTCTGGTTACCTTTATACTATCAGGAAATTTTTGCTCCCAACATCTGACCCTCACACACCATGACTCTCCAACATCTAGCCACACCATGGATTTTAGTTGAGACAAGCCTGGACCAGATCTCTTCACAGCCCTGGATCATCTGAGCCCTACACTCCTGAAGAAAGACTTTTCAGGATGGAATCCTCCAGTCCAGCAAGATTTGGATAAATCCCCCATTTTTTTTCTAAACTTCTATATTAGTTTCCTGGGGCACCTGGGTGGCTCAGTCATTAAGCATCTGCTTTTGGCTCAGGCCCTGATGCCAGGGTCCTGGGATCAAGCCCTGCATCAGGCTCCTTGCTCAGTTGGGAGCCTGCTTCTCCCTCTCCCTCTCTCTGTTTGTGTTCCTTCTCTCTGTCAAATAAATAAATAAAATTTAAAAAATAAAAATAAACGTCTATATTAGTTTCCTGTAGCTGCCATAACAAATTATCACAAAGAGGGTGGCTTAAAATAGAAATTTGTTTACTCACAGTTCTGGAGACCAGAAATTTAAGATTAAGCCATTAAATCACCAGGGGAGAGTCATTCCTTGCCTCTTCCAGCTTCTACTGGCTCCAGGCAGTAATCTTCCCTGACTTCCTTGTTCTCATCTCTGGCTCTGTCTTCACATGGCCTTCTCCTTTCCTCTGTCTTCTCTTCTGTCTCTTACAAGGACATGTGACATTGGATTTAGTACCCAATGGATAATATCCAGCAAGCTCTCACTTGAGACTCTTAGTTTAATTATGTCTGTGATAACCCTTTCTCCAAATATGGTCACTTTTATAGGTTCTGGGACATAGACATTTTTTTGGGGGGAGGGTCACCATTCAACCCCCTACACCTTCTGAATGGAAAACGACCAATAAGACACAGGATTTGTTGGGGCGCCTGGGTGGCTCAGTGGGTTAAAGCCTCTGCCTTCGGCTCAGGTCATGATCCCAGGGTCCTGCTCCGTGGGGAGCTTGCTTCCTCTTCTCCCTCTGCCTGCCTCTCTGCCTACTTGTGATCTCTGTCTGTCAAATAAATAAATAAATAAAATCTTAAAAAAAAAAAAAAAAGACACAGGATTTGTTGACTTTGAGACATAACAATAACAATTTCTGGGGCGCCTGGGTGGCTCAGTGGGTTAAGCCTCTGCCTTTGGTTCAGGTCATGATCTCAAGGTCCTGGGATGGAGTTCTGCATCGGGCTCTCTGCTCAGCGGGGAGCCTGCTTCCCCCTTTCTCTCTGCCTGCCTCTCTGCCTACTTGCAATCTCTGCCTGTCGAATAAATAAAGAAAAATCTTAAAAAAATTTTTCTCTTAATGGGGACATACATAGGGTTCTTTAAAAATGTAGATAGGATAGTGAAAAACTATGACAAAGAAGCAGAAAAAAAAAAAAAAGCCCAATGCTAATCAACAACATTAACATGATTGTTTTTGTCCTCACTGTCAAAGCCACACAGAAGGCTCTGTGCAGACTGTGGCCTTATTGTCTCTCCCCCGGAAAGTTTCTAAGGCCCAGTATGTTGAGCTCTGAGGACAGTAGAACATTGTGACATTCTGCCAAAAAGTTCCAGTTTAAAAAGAAAGGATTATTTCGCCCAGGAAATTCTATCATCATTGCTAAAGAAGAAAAAGATCGGGAAAGGAAGGAGAGAGAGGAATGAACACAGCACTGAGCTCTGCAGCCTTCAGCCTCTTTCCGAGAGAAACGCTCACTCATCTGTGCTTTCGAGACTGGATGGCAAAGAGGAACCTTTCCTCCTGCCAATTGCCATCCAGCGCTTCTGTATTTTCGTCGCTTGCTCTTGCTGCAGCCATTCCATCTGGAACTGAGGCCCGCAGCGTTAGTGTGGCTTGTGTTCCTAGCCTAGCTAGGCTCACCTCTGTTCAATCCATATCTGAGAAGATAACCAAAAGTTTCTATTCAAAAAAGTCCAAAAAGAGCAGACCTCTCCTGGCCTCACGCCTCACTTTAGCAATAAGGGGCCTCTTGAACCAAGGAAACCCACCATAACATGTCCACGTGGGTCACCCCACGGTGAGAGTCAGCTCTGTGGACAGTACCTCTGCCCCATTTTGGAAAGGCACAATCAAAGTGATGAGAGTCACTGTCATGTGACAAGCTGCTACTATTTCACCATTATCAATAGTTATTGAACACATGGAATAACCACTGAATAGTTATCAAGGACAGTGTCCTCTGACCTCACTCTGAAACAGAAAAATCAAGCAGTGACAGATTGTTGCCATTCCATCATTGTCAATATTTATGGGACATTTAGAGTTACATCCCAACTGGTGAGACACGGCATCTCTCTCCAGGGAGCCTGAGCCACCTCAGGAGTAGGAATATAGGAAATAATATAGGGAAAGGACCTGTGTTATCCTTGTTCCCATTTAGCACATCTTGTGTTTCACTGATGCTCAGTAAGTAAAACCCATCCTGTTAATGACCTCTTCTCCAGACTACACAGCCTCAGAGGCAGGGTTCATCTTCCTGTTTCTTCCAATTGTTCAGCGTCACCAATTATTACTCTGAGGGGTGTTAAAAAAAAAACTGTCCCATATTTACTTAGCTGATAGTCTTGGAGCAGCAAGCAAGCAGATCTGTCTGAGGACCTGGAACTAGCCCTGTGGCTGTCTGCCCTTCCCACCTCCCACTTCCCACTTCCATCCCACCACTCCCCAACCTCACACCTCAGCTTGACCGCCCCCCCGCCAACATAACCCCTCTAGAAGGGAGGGTCTCAGTCAATGAGTAGCTTTTGGGCTTTGTATAACTTACTTCAAATTAGTTTATTTGGAGCCCTCTGCTAATGAGTTCTTGAACAACTGAGTGGGAAGGTGGGAAGTTGGCATCTAAGAATCCTTGCTACATGGAAAGCAAGTTAAACACATATACTATTTACTATATGAGTAGTATACATATACATCAGTAGTATACATAGTATTTGAGTTCAGAGAAGATTTGAACAGTTGTTACCTATCCATCTTTAAAGCTGGATGCTGCCAGTGGATTTCACATGTCCATACACTTGGCATTGTCTTCTCTAAGCCCATGTGATGGGGAGTCCATAGTGGAATGGCCTCTGGGTTGCTGCTTGGTTCACCCTGACCCAAGCAGGCACTCCACTTTACGATTCAGGAAACAGTTAAAATGGCACTATGCAGCCTCTCAAACTAAGCTCTCCTAATTTAGACACTGATTCCCTTGAAAATAAAAAGGTGCCCCAAAATATCCCTTGGGTGGGTAAACATGTTTTTTTAAAGATTTTATTTATTTATTAGACAGACAGAGATCACAAGTAGGCAGAGAGGCAGGCAGAAAGAGAGAGGGAAGCAGGCTTCCTGCTGAGCAGAGAGCCCAATGCAGGGCTCGATCCCAGGACCCTGGGATCATGACCTGAGCCTAAGGCAGAGGTTTTAACCCACTGAGCCACCCAGGTGCCCCTGGGTAAACATTTTTGAGTCAAAACTCATTTGTGAGAATAAAGCAGGGCAAGAAGGGATGACTAAAGGCAGCAAAGGATCACATCAGCTCAGAATTCACCTAGCCAAGACAGTTTTCCAAGTCTCCACTGACTAGGCCTATAGGTGCCGTACTGTCCAACCGAGCAAGTCTGTGGAATCTGATAAGCATCCTGAAAAATGAATCACAGAAACAAAACCTCAGTTTAGAACGAGGGATCTGACACTCATCACTAAGATTTAGAAATAAAGAGAAGTTCCTCAATCTCAAAGAAGAGGGTGCTTCCCAAGTCACAGGCATGAGAAAGAGGCCTTTTTGCTCCTGCTGGGCTGGTAAGCAAGAACAAAACATGATTTGTTCCGGAAGTCATGACTGCAAAAGCTTGCTTTCTGGGCAAAGTCCCTTTATAGGCACACAGCCCATCCCTCTCGTATCTTTGGAGCTCCCACGGACTGGGGCCCCAGATATACTTCTTTACTGAGGATGATGCCTTGGTGAGGCACCAGGAGGCAGAGGAGCCAGGCTGTGGTGGATGAAGCCTGACAGAATCCATGACAGGACAAGATAGTCAGAAACATGAAACAGCCATTCTGGGTATCTGGGGAGCCCAGACATAGGACTCAAAGGATACTGCGTGTTACAGGCAATACATCACGAAACAATGTAACACAACGTGATACAACAGAGGACATGGGGGATTTTAAATTTTACATATATTTTTATTTATTTATTTTTAAAGATTTTATTTATTTATTTGACAGAGAGAGATCACAAGTAGGCAGAGAGGCAGGCAGAGAGAGAGGGAGGGAAGCAGGCTCCCTGCTGAGCAGAAAGCCCAATGTGGGGTTCGATCCCAAGACCCTGAGATCAGGACCTGAGCTGAAGGCAGCATCTTAACCTACTGAGCCACCCAGGCACCTAAATTTTACATATATTTTTAAAGGTAGCTTTAAAAAATACAAAGGGCCTTCTATCCTCACCTTCAAATTTGAGAAACTGAGATAGAAACAAACTTTTGAGAGACAAAAGAAATGAGAAAACTGAGACAGAAAACAAATTTCTATTGCTTTCTCCCATGTTCAAGACACATTATAAAATTGGACCCTTGCTATAAATGTACATTTTATATTTCATTTTCCTAATACTTACGAGCAAACTACTGGGTCACTGAAAGAATTGATTCAGTGGCCTGTCAGCAGGGCACCAAAATTTAAAAGCAGCCTGGGGAAGTGGATGTCATTGGCATCCTCACCCTAATGTTTGCCCAAATTAGAAACAAATCACTTAAAACATTAAAGCTGGGTATGTCCAGATGCACTAGTGTAAAGGTTGAAGCTACATTTTTATGTGGGATTTCCCCCTTTACTTATTAAACATTCAGAACATTGTTTTTTTAAGTAATTGGTGATCTAATTTGTGGCAAATGAGTACAAATTAGTATTGGGGTCAACCAATAACAAGCTGTGACCCTGGGCACGTTGCTTTGTATCGCTCAGAGCCTGGAGTCTGTTAAGCACCGTCAATAAACTCTGCTAGTGCCAGCAACTCCTTTTCAATCAGTATGTAATCCCTCATCTCTTAGTGATCACAGAATGAGTTCAAACCACAGAAATCAGTTATGATCTTTAACAGGGGGTTCTCCGCCCCCTCTTGGAAAGAGGGAGCAGTAACAAAAGGCCAACTTGGTGGAGGCTCCACTTCCTATGAGATCATAGAATGATTTTTCCAAGGCACCCAGCAATTTGTCATATGAAAAGGAGCTATGGAAATGAAAATCACAACGGAGAGAATGTGACTAAAAATGAAAACAGGCAGTAGAATGCAAACTCCGCTTCTGAAACAGCTTTGGCCTCCATCCCTGTCTTCCTGCCCTCCTGCCCTAGCTTGGTGTCCTGCACCATCTCGGCCAGGGACTTGCCACCACCCCTAGTAGCAGCGCTCCTCCATCCCTTCCCCACATCTCCGTGGGTTTGAGCAGGCTGTAAAGCAACGTGGGTTACGAGAAAATGTGTGGTCTAATGCCATCGGTAGAGAACGTGTCTGTGGCTGTGTTTATATCTAGGGATGTATATAGACAGCTTCACAGAAAAAAAACAACAAATATTAAGAATGGTTCTCTAACATGTGATCTGTTCCTTTTATACTTTGGACATCATTGAAAACTGGGAAAACATAATGATTAATTTTATAATCAGAAAACAAGTAAGAATGTAGAGAACAAACTGATGGTTTCCACAGGGGAGATGATGGGGGAGTGAAACAGGCCCTGGAGATTAAGAAGCGCACTAGTCCTGATGAGCACTGAGTGATGTATGGAAGTGTTGAATCACTACATTGTATACCTGAAACTTATACAACACTGTATGTTAACTAACAGGAATTAAAAACTTTAAAAAAATAAACCCACCATTTTTGGAGAACAAAAGGAAGAAAGAAAAAAAGAAAGAAAGAAAGAAGAGAGGAAGGAAGGAAGGAAGGAAGGAAAGAAAGAATTGAAGCAAGCATTCCATGATAATCTACAGCAAACAGGGACTGCACTGGCTTCGCCAGGATGCCAAGCTGATATCTTGAACTGAACACAGCAAACAGGATAAAGTCCAAACTAGAATTTAAGGTCCTCTATCCATGACCCCAGGTTACTTCCCCGACATTATCTTATGTACCTCTGGCACATACCCTAAACGGAAAACACACTAGATTGTTTACCCTGGATTCAGTCTTCCCCACCCGACTTGGCAAGTCCTTGCCCATGTTGTGCGTACAGCCTGCCTCCTGAAGACTTCCTCAAGTGCCTTTTAGAACCTACCCACTGGTAAGCACACAGAGCATTGATTTCATCTGGATATGTAACATAATTAATTGTGTTTTTCTCTATTCCACCAAGCAGTGAGCTCTCCAAAGGCACATTGCACCTTGTCCCCTGAGAACCGGGCTCACTGCTTGGTACCCAAATATAATCAATAAGTGTTTGCTGAAATAGATGATCAATGCAAGGAGGAGGATGCCCCTGGGGCAGTTAGCTGCAGAAGACTTTACAGGAGTAGGATTTGAACTGGGTTTGAAGAAGAGGTAATATTTAGATAGAAGCGATAGCTTATTCCAGTTACCATTGTATGTTAAAAATACAAGGACTTCCTCAAGGGCATTGTTGGCATTCTAATGTAGACTGCTTAATATTACAGAGTAAATTGATCCTAAAAGTTCTCCTTTAAAAGGGAGATGTACCTTCTTATTTTGCACTACCATTCTTAAGCTACAAGGATACAATATTTACAATTAAAAGCTAGTTGTCGTTAATAAAAAATTAAAAGGCAAATGGCAAACTGGGAAAACCTTGACAACATATATAATAGAAGGTTAATAACTACATATCAACAAGAAACTATTAATGGGTAAAGGGGGAAAAAGGCAATTCATAAAAGAACAAATTCAAATGGACAATATATAATCAGAGGAAAGTTTAAGATCATTAGTAATAAAATAAATGGAAACTAGCGTGGGCTACAACTTTTCACCTTCCAAACTGACAAATTAAAAGATGCTACTCAATATCATTGGGGGAAAGACAAAGTACTTTCATGGGGCTGTAACTTTTCTGGAAAACAATTTAGAAATAAGTTTCAAGAGTTTTGAAAATAAATCCCTTGAACCTAGTAATTACACTTGAAGGATTCTATCCCAAGGAATTAATCAACAATGTACACAAAGTTTTATACATGAGCACCACCATTCCTAAGAACTAAAAGCTGGAAACTATAAACTACCAACTGTAAAAAAACAAGTGTAATACTACTACATTTATTTGATGCTATAGTAAAAATCACGTATTTTTAAAGGATATCGTCATTGAGGAAAATGCTCACAATATAATACAATACAAAGTGGGAGAAAAAAGATTTAATTGTACGCATTCTGGAAACAGGACTGAAGACAGCCTTGGGAAATGGGATTGGGGAAAGAAGGATAGCCTTTCCCATTTTACTGTTCTTCTTTTTCTTTGGGTCAGTAATAATGGTATAGCAGTTGCTATACAACCAATAATAATGTGAATGTTTACTGTGGACCAAGCATCGTTTTAAGTCTCTTGTGTTTATTTTCTCATTTAATCCTCCCAACAACCTGATGAGGTAAGCACTATTATCATCCCCACTTTACAGTTAAGAAAACTGAGGAACAGGGATGTCAATCAAGTAGTCCAAGGTAGAGCTATGATTCAGAGGCACAATTTTGACTCCAGGCTTGTTCTCTTTAACTACAAAGAAATGGTACCCCTTGTAGTATGGTGTTTGTAAATAAAGAACCTGATCCCACTTTTTTGCCCTGGTGGTTTACTCACCCCAAAAGCTTCTTCTCCTACCTAGCTGCATAAGTACTTGATCTCTTTAAATCCTTGTATAATTAGGACCTACAAATGAGTCGAACACTGAAAACAGGGTGCAAAATTGCAATCTGCCCCTCCTCTTTTTTACTCTGCTTTATTTTCTCCAAGTATTGATCTAGCATATTATACAATTTTCAGATTCACCATATTATTTCTGTCCCCCTCCCCCCAGCCAGGTGATCTCCACTAGGTTAGGAGTTTTTATCTGTCTTGCTAACTGGGATATTACAGCCTGGAAAGGTACTAGCTACAAACCAGGTGTTCAACAAATATTTATGGATTAAATAAAGCTTTTAAAATACACCATGAGGGGCGCCTGGGTGGCTCAGAGGGTTGGGCCTCTGCCTTCAGCTCAGGTCATGGTCTCAGGGTCCTGGGATTGGGGCCCGCATCCGGCTCTCTGTTCCGCGGGGAGCCTGCTTTCCCCTCTCTCTCTGCCTGCCTCTCTGCCTACTTGTGATCTCTCTCTGTGTGTCAAATAAATAAATAAAATCTTTAAATAAAATAAAATACAGCATGATTTTCGCTTTCTCATTTTAAGACTAAAACAAGTATACACATGTATATGGGGGAGAAGAAAATATTTCAAAATGTTAATGGTGACTCCAAGTGATATGTCTCCTTGTTCTTTGTGGTTCTATTTTCAAATTTTCATGTGAAAATGTACTATTTTACCATGACATAATTGCTTTTAAAACATTTCTTCTAAATCTCGGGTAACTTACCTTGCCATGCGCAGCGAGTTGTCATTGCTGCAAATACAAGAAGCCCTCTTCCTTGTGTAATGCAGTCCACAAGGGGAAAGGTATTGATGGTCTTTAAATAAATTATTGCTCTTAAATCATCTCCCAATATTTTGTGGTGGTGAACTATTCCTTAGAGAAATAAAAATTTCTGCCTCTCCCGGTCGACCGCGGCATGCCTGGAGAACATACCCACCTAGCAACCGGGAGTCAGCTGAAGTGTGGCACTGCGCCTTTAACTCCGGGTAGGGGAGGAGGGCGGCGGATAATTTCCGTTCCTCCACTCCCTCCACGGCCCCGGTGGCAGCTGTCACCTGTAAGGCGAGCGACGAGCACAGGGGATGGAACCTGGCGCCTATTGGACACAATACAAAGGCAGAAACCTACCCCGAAGGCTGGGGGCCCGGCGAGCCGGAGGCGGTGGGCTCGCAATGCGGCCCTCCGCGCCTTCCTCCGGGAGACACCCGGGCCCCACGACGCGGGCGTGACCAAGGTCCAGCTTCAGGGACACTCCCGTCCCGCCTCGGTGAAACGATCAGGTGAGCCTGGCAAAGGAAGACCTCGCTCCCGGAACCCCTGCTCCCGCTCGTCCCAGCGGGCGCGGAGACGTGCACCTGCCCCGGCAGCCCGGTACCGAGGGCGCGTGGGAAGGGGCGGCCTCGGCTCCCCTGCGGGGCTGGACTGGACCATGGCGCTAGCCGCCGCGGCCGCGGCCGCCGCCGCCGGGGTGAGCCAGGCGGCTGTGCTGGGCTTCCTGCTGGAGCATGGAGGCAAGGTGCGCAACTCCGATCTGCTGAGCCGCTTCAAGCCCCTGCTGGATGCAGGCGACCCCCGCGGCCGCGCCGCCCGCAGGGACCGCTTCAAGCAATTTGTCAACGACGTGGCTGTGGTGAAGGAGCTCGACGGCGTCAAGTTCGTGGTGCTGAAGAAGAAGCTGCGGCCCGGAGGGGCCCCAGAGCCCCTGCCCTCGTGCGTCCCCGGCACGCTCGGGGCACTAGCCCTGCCTTCGAAGATCACTTCCGTCTCACAGTGGGAACCGGCTGACCCGGGGGCTCCATCCCCGGCCGCGGCGCAGCAGGCGGTGGAACCACCTGAGGACCTGGCCCCGCCGGTAGAGCCACAGGACACGCCGGGGGCTCCGGCCTCAGAGCCCACTCAGCCGGCCGGGGAGGTGTTGTTAGGTCCGGCTCAGCAGTCAGGGGCGCCCTCAGACGCCCAGATTTCAGGCTTTGAGCTGGCCCTGCCCCCCAAGGGACTCCCTACAGATGTGACCCCGCCGTCTAGGTCGCGGTCGGTGGAGGCCTTGCCCCACGCAGAGGCGCGGGCCCCGGAACCTTGGCGTGGGGCGACGAAAGAAGAGCCAGCACCGGGTCGGCACGCGCAGCCGCCTCCGAAGCCCTGCATGCTGCCTGTGCGCTGCGTCCCAGGCCCCGCCGCGCTCCGGATCCGGGCCGAGGAGCCGGGCCTGCGCCGGCAGCTGTCGGAAGAGCCGAGCCCGCGGAGCTCCCCGCTGCTGCTGCGGCGGCTGTCAGTGGAAGAGTCTGGCCTGGGGCTCAGCCTGGGCCCGGGCCGCTCCCCGCACCTGAGGCGCCTGTCGCGCGCAGGCCCGCGCCTGCTGAGTCCGGACGCGGACGAAGCGCCCGCCGCGCCGCCACCGTCTGCTGTGCCCCTGGAGCCGACCGAGCACGAGTGGCTAGTGCGGGCGTCTGGGGGCTGCTGGACCCACCAGCTGCACGGGCTGCTGCTGCGCGACAGCGGCCTGGCGGCCAAGCGCGACTTCATATCTGGCTTCACGGCCCTGCATTGGGCCGCCAAGAGCGGCGACCGCGAGATGGCGCTGCAGCTGGTGGAGGTCGCGCGACGCGGGGGCGCGCCGGTGGACGTGAACGCGCGCTCGCATGGCGGCTACACGCCGCTGCACCTGGCGGCTCTGCATGGCCACGAGGACGCCGCCGTGACGCTGGTGGTGCGCCTGGGTGCGCAGGTGCACGTGCGTGACCACAGCGGACGGCGCGCCTACCAGTACCTGCCGCCCGGTGCCTCGTACGCGCTTCGCCGCCTCCTCGGCGACCCCTGCCTTCGAGGCTCTACCGAGGCAGACGTCACCGGTGCTGGTGGTGGCACTTTTGCGGCCCGGCGCCCAGTGCAAGTGGCCGCCACCATCCTCAGTTCCACCACCAGCGCGTTTCTGGGTGTCCTCGCCGATGATCTGATGCTCCAAGACCTGGCTCGAGGCATGAGGAAGTCGGGCTCCTTTAGCAAGTTCTTGGGTGCCTCGCCCATGGCTCCACGTAAAAAGAGTAAGGCCCGCAGTAGCCTGCCGGCTTTTTCAGAAATCTCTCGTCGATCTACTCCAGGACCCTTGGCTGGTCTAGTGCCCGGCCTACCCCCCACAACCTGAGGGTCCGTGAAGCTCAGCTTGGTTGATGTAACCCGGCCTGCCCCTCGCTGTCTAAGCCTGGCCAAAACAGCGGCTCAGCACCTGTGGCTCCATCCTGTTTCCAGCTTTGTCCACTGAAGCCTATTTTACCCCCGTGGGCGAACACCTCTAGCTTCTCCCTGAAGCTTGACCTGTCTCTGAAATGGTAGTCAAGATCTCAGTGAGAACCTTCTATAAAGAACTCTAGACATCAGGCTTGAACATTGGAGGCTCAGATTTTAGGATCAGAGTTAAGTGCCCTGAATGAGTTAACCCAATACCTCCGCCATCTACACGCTCCCAAACCAGAACTAGAGGAAGGGTCTCTTTAAATTTAGTGTGCTGGGCGCCTGGGTGGCTCAGTGGGTTGAGCCACTGCCTTCTGCTCAGGTCATGATCTCAGGGTCCTGGGATCGAGTCCGGCATCGGGCTCTCTGCTCAGCAGTGAGCCTGCTTCCCTCTCTCTCTCTATCTGCCTGCCTCTCCGTCTACTTGTGATCTCTGTCAAATAAATAAATAAAATCTTAAAAAAAAATAAAATAAATGTAGTGTGCTGCTGGATTGTCAGCTTTAAGATACTAGTGGTTTTGTAATTTGATGCTTTTATCCTGTTTTTAAGTTAAAATGAGGTAAAACAACTTTCATAATAACCTTTTGAAATTATATTTTTCAATTTTTAGGCAAAATGCTCATTTTCAATCTTTTGCTAAGTATTTTGGAATTCTACCTAAAAAAAAAAAAAAAAATGATCAGGATCTAAAGGAAATTAGTCCCAACAACAAAACCCTTAAACGTTTATCTACCTCATTTTAGATGCTCAAGATTCTAGAGAGACTTGAACACAGAATGTGACCATTGTGAATGTAATTAATTTCAGTTGTACTGTGAATGCTCAATATTAGAAAATGAGCATCTTAGGAGTGAGAATGACTTAACAGTGAGAGAAAAGAGACATTTTGGCAAATACTTTCAATTTCTGGTTGTCTTTATGATGAAATATAAACAGCCTCTTCGGCACTGGTGGGTGGTTATTTTGATTTGGCATGAACATTTAATATTTTAAGTGTGATTTATCTGTGAATGCACCATTGTGCCATGTGTCTGAATCTGGTTTTCCATTCTGGCTGAGCCTTTCAATGCAGTAGGTGGATATTCAAAGAAAAATATGTCATAGCATTACACCTGAAAAATAACTGGTTAAGTAGGGATACTTAAACAGCAACCATTTTATATGAAAATTCTATAGAAGCAAAAACTATGTTATATCCACCTTTAAAAGCCATCTGAAAGCAAACAACTTATTCCAAAATAGGAAATGTTGAATTCTTTGCTCAGTGACCTTAGAGGGATGGCTTAACTTCTCTAGACCTTTATTCCTATCTGTAATTGAGAAGGTTTGTAGCTATTTACCAGGAGGTCCCAGGTTCAACACACTGTAACTATAATGTCTCTTTTTCTATTTTAAAGATGGGGACTCTATTTACTCAACCAGCCTTTTAAAAATATCATACTGTGGTAATGCTCTGCTTTTGCAAATTATGTTTGCATGTCATTAGCTATAGCAAATAGTTTTTGTGGCACCGGGGAGTGTGGCTTCTCCCCTCCATATATATTTATCAGTGAGGTCTCTGACATAATTTAAGGCCGTCCTTAATGGAATGTTTTGATTTAAGCAATGAAATAAACAAGTTTCCCATTTTGTTCCTGCTTGTGTGATAATGTACTTCCCTTAAACTTTCTCCAGCTCCTGCTACCGTATTTTTCTTGTCTTTTTATCTACTTACTTCTTCAGTTTCTCCTCATCTTCTTCTGCCCCTTCCAGGCATTCCATTATTGAAAGAGTTTGGATTGATCATCTAAATGCAGGTTGCACCCACACATGGATATTAAAAACAAACAAACAAACAAACAAATGAATGCAGGCCCTGATCTGACCTTCTCACCTTCCTTGCCTGGAACTCTAGCTAAGCGGCATAAATTATTTTAAAATGCAAATTAACTCTGTCTCTGCAGAAAAATTGTGGGAGGCAATAATTACAGCAATCTCAGTTGCTGAAGGTCTAGAGGACAGAATAAAATATTAGATTTTCCATGGTAAAAGAGAGGCTTGACTGAGACAGGATAACAAAGA
Organism: Enhydra lutris kenyoni; assembly: GCF_002288905.1. NCBI lineage: Eukaryota > Metazoa > Chordata > Mammalia > Carnivora > Mustelidae > Enhydra > Enhydra lutris. Next base: position 7,507,554 of record NW_019154089.1, on the reverse strand, counting down.
TCACAAACACAGGTATGACCTGCCTTGAGAAAGACAAAATCTAAACCACCAAAGTAGTAATAATAATAACTAATGTCTATTACACTCTTAAATAAGAGGAGGGTTACTTAAACTCCCAGAAGAATCTTTGTGTTTCAGAAAGGCATGCTGCAACGCTTCCAAGTGAAATAAAACATTTGGCAAGAATTTAGGATCAATAAGCCTAAAACAAAAAGTGTTAGAAACCACTGTTTATTCCTTGCAGATCAAGACTTTCTGAAACTATAAGTCAGTAGGAAATTATACTTTGATATGCATATGGAAAGTTTTCAAGAACCATATATTGCCCAGCACAAGGTACACCTATGAGGGTTATTTTCAACAAGTGACAAAAAAAAAAAAAGTTGCTTATAAGTTATGGCAATTTAGCTGGCTGGAATTGTCATGGGGAGGAGAATCACTACTTTTAATGGGGGAGAAGTTAATTGTTATATAGATATGTATGAGTCACCCAGTGCAAGCTTTTAAATAAAGGTTTATACTTCCTTTAAAGGAGGTTGGAAGTTGTTCTAGAACGTGTCTCACTTAACTAATGGAGACCAGGATATGCGTGATGCACATACAGCCTGTGTTTATTAAGTACCAGGCACGGTTTTAACCCCTGTGCAGGTATCAACCTCAACATTACAAGGTAAGTTCTGTTAGTATCTCTTGAATTTAAGGTGAGGAAATTGAAGCCTCAAGAAACTGTAAATAGCTTGTCCCAGCTTCACAGCTATAACTGTCAGAGCTGCGGGATGGCCTCCTGGTGCTCTTTTCCATCAGTGTCCTGCTGCAGAAAAGCAAGTGGTCTCATCTCAACCCTTACTCATCTAGAGAGCTTAAACAAGTCACCCAGTTCTCCAAGCACTATCTCCCTCCTTGGGGCTGTAAGACTGGCAGTATCTATCCCACAGGCTTCGAGGAGGGTGGACCCTAGGGAAGGAGTAGGTAGAGCTCCTTGGGAACTGCAACACCATCTTGAAAGATTACCAGGGGTGCCCAGTTGGTCCCACAGGGTATCTGGCTACATTCCAAAACCAAATAGCTCTCATTTGTGGCTTTGCTTTACCAGATCACCATTTTTTAACTATGTTAGTATGTGTAAATAAATAACAATGGACTCTGCTGGGAAAAATGTATTCCCACCAAAGGGAGATTATCTCACATTCTGTATGATATCATACAGAATGTTAAAAATAGACACCACGATGTCTTTCTTAATGCACACTCCCTTACCATCCTTAGCCCTGTCTTCCAGACCTAATGTCATCCAGCCAGCTGGACTGAAAGCACTCCTCAACACAGTTCTAAAGCTGGGCTCACTCAGAACCCATATTCTCTGCCTTTTTTGACCCTTTCCTGTTAGAAATTATTTGGCCTTTTAAAATAGTTTGATAAACAGACTTTTTATTGCTCTCCAGATAGCTTTTTGCCTTGAACCTTTCGCCCTGGCCTAACCCTTCCAGAACAGCCACAACTCTGAACTTGAACTTGTGAAGCACCGGAGGCCTCAGGTGTTTCTGCAGGGAAGTGGGAAAAAGGAAGAGACCGAGAAACAAGGCGCGAGGGTGTGGTGGGAGTGAGGGTGGGGATATGTCCAGACATCTCCTGGGTGGGGGGGGGGTCTTCCTAGGGGTAAGGTGGTGCTGATTTAAGTTTCAACAACAGGTAAACACCTACCCTGCGGGTCTAACCTGTAGCTAGGCTGTGACCGTAACACTGCGGGGGTCTTGGAGAAGATGCTTTATAGCTGCTGCCCCACCTCCTCCTCCTGCCCCCACGTTGCTCTTTCGCCTCTTCTCTCTGCGGTGCTCAAGCACATTTGACCTAAATTTCCACCCAAGCTTCTGATTTACATGTGAATGAACAGCACCACGATCTGTTCTGCGAGGATCCCTGAGGTCTACAGCCGCCACTAGCGGAGGTATGCGGTGTGCGGAGCAGGCTGTTCCAGACAGAATGCGCGCGGCTTTGGGGCGCCGCGGAACACCGCTTCCCTGTTCGGCTTGCAATCTACAGTCTGAAGGTAAAAAGTACACTAATTAAATCCATAATAGGAGGAGCGGCGGGGGCGGGATGAGGCCAGCGGGGGAGGCGGCTGCGGGGCTGTCTGTTGCCTAGCAACAACGCCAGCCGAAGTCTGCTCTCTGCAAAAAGCCAAGGACCGCGAGGCAGGCTGCGGGGCTGGGGGCAGAACCGACCTGCAAGGGCGCTGGCGGCTTGAGAAGGTGGGGGCAGAAACCCCAAAAGAGACCCACGAAACCCTCTTTTCTACCCCGGGAGATTAAATAAGGCTCTTTTTGATACTGATACTCGAGATCAACACCCCCGGCTTCCCTCCTCCCCACTTCTCATTAACCAACAACATTTCAATCAACGCCTGGTAGCAAAAGAAAAGCAAGCCAGCTTTCCCGTGGCTGGCCGGCCAGAATTTCTTCCCGACAGAAGCAAAAAGGCTCAGATCCAGCCTTCAGGCTTAACAAGTACTGCTCTTCGAGGAAGGCCAAGCCCCTGTGCTTAGCTCAGAGGGCCTACTGCCTGGGGAGGAGGCTACGGTGGTGTAGGTAGCCGTCATCACAGGGCGAACAGTGCCCTCTGCTGGTAGCGTCCTGGCGGTGGAATTCACTGGGCCTCAAGCACCGGCCCACACACCACCATCAAAAGTCTTAGTCTGGAGGCGCACCTGGGTGGCTCAGTGGGCTAAAGCCTCCGCCTTTGGCTCAGATCATGATCTCAGGATCCTCGGATCGAGCCCCGCATCAGGCTCTCTGCTTTTCAGGGAGTCTGCTTCCTTCTGCCTCTCTGCCTACTTGTGATCTCTGTCTGAAAAGTAAATAAATAAAATCTTAAAAAAAAAAAAATTCTTAGTTTGGGGGCACCTAGGTGGCTCAGAGGGTTAAGGTCTGCCATCGGCTCAGGTCATGATCTCAGGATCCTGGGACCCAGCCCTTGTGAGGCTCCCCACTCAGGGGGGAGTCTGCTACTTCCTCTCCCTCTGTCCTTCCCTATGGTCTCTTTTGATGATCTTTATCAAATAAATCTTTTAAAAAAAAAGTGTGATGCCAATACTGAACACCTATGGTGCTCATTCTTGCACTCTGACAGAAAAACAGTGTGAAAGGGACATAAAATGGGGCAGGAAGAACACACAGGCAAGATGAAAAGATGGGTGCGGGAGGTGTGACCCTACTCCCCATCTGGTAAGGACAAGCACAGGAGCCTCATAATTCCCCATGGGAAAACCCAGCACAGAACCAAAGTGCACTTTGGGACCACAACGGGACCACAGCAGGCACTGATCCTCAAGTCCATCTTGGGCTGGAAGTGCTTTGTCTGAGCAGCACATAATTTCCATTGGCCTAACTAGTGAATGTTAAGTGTTTTTCTAAGAATAGCACAATGGGAGAATGCAGGGAGTGCTATACAGGGCAAAAGGCAGAAATAAATTTATTTCATCCAGACTATAAACCAGCTGCCCTGCTAGGATGAGGACTTTGGAGTGGAGGCCCCGCCCACAGCGTTCAAAGGAGAGAAGCAAAGCATAATGTTAGAACCCGCAACTGCCTCAGCAGGAGCCCCTTATGTTTTTCATAAAGAGGCACAATGTTAGCATTGTTCTGCGCTCAATGGCCCGACTGTTAAAACTAATGCTTTTGGTATGAATACGACCATTTAAAATTCCCAGCCAGTTGCACTTAGTGACAATAGGCATCAGAAAACAAGCCCAGAAGCAGAGATTTCTCACTTTGGGGTCAGTTGGCTTTAAATACACATACACATGACTTTAAATGTGCCCAACTTCCAAAAATACACTCAGCGTTTGCATCAACAATATTCTTGGCCCTGGCATGTGCAGCTGCAAATACTAAAGCACATTTTCACATGTATATTTGAGAACTTAACATTGACTCTGTGCACACGAGGCTGATGCCCAAACAGAAGTGAGTGTGTGTCTCCTCCATTTCATTCCACACCAGCACCTAACTTCCCACTCCCAACCCCAGCTCACCCCCAGCTTATCTCCTCTAGCACACAAGCAGAGCAGTCTCTCTAGGTCCTCAGCCCCCCATTCTAAGGTCTCCAGACCATGACTCCTCCCTTCAGCTCCCATGCCCAACAGTCCTCCTCAAGCATGGTGGATCCCGTGGGGTCTCTTAATAAACTCACTTTTGACAATATATTTCTTGCTGAGACTTGGAATAATTATCCTTGAATTCATCAAAGTTTTTAGGCAGCAAAGCAACTGAACCTATTATGTATATGAGGAAATTCCCTATCCCTTGAGTCCTGAAGGGAAGCTGTTTACCCTCACTTGTACTTTTGAGGGTGGAGGCTTGGGTGAAAACCAGCAAAGGAGACCTGGGGGTCGACCAGTCAGGCCTAGGCCTTTGTGGTAGTGATGGAGTTACCAGAACTGTAGGGATTACTGGTGGCAGTAGAATCACAAGGCCTGGCATCCCCTTGGTCTCTCCAGGTTTCAAGCCTGTATCCCAGTCTTCCCAGGGATTCCCAGACCTGACTGAGGTCCTCCAGCAAATTCCTCTTCTGCTCTAGTCGGACAAGGCTGGTGTACTTTGTCTGTAAACAAGATTTCTCCCCCAAGCGAGGCTCCAGGAGACACACACACTTCTCACATCAATTATTATTAAGAAAGAGAAGAAAAAAAGACAATTTTGCATATTAAGTAGAAATGCTCCTCTGATTTGTCTCCTCTCCCTCCCACCAACCCAGACAGAGCCTCTCTCCTCAAAAAGGGGAGGGATACTGCAGTTTTAAAAATCCATAAATTAATTAACAAATAACCCACGATACTTGGGTAAGGCTACAAGAAAACACTTAGAAGGATCCTGGGAAGACCCCGCCTAGGTCTTCCCTCTCCCCGCAAAGGAAAAGCACCGAATCAACCAACGTCACCCCATCCGGAGTGATGTGGATAAGGGGCAGAGGCGGTGTCCCCCACCCCACCCCCACGCCACCACCTGTAATTAGAGGAGAGGCGGAAGGAAGGGCGGTGTATCTGGAAGATGGGTCTCTGGGGGCCAGGCCAGACTGGGAGTCAGAGGACAACAGCCAAGGTCGCTCCTGACGGCGTCCAGTTGGTCCTGAAGGAGCCGGACCCGCTCGTCCAGGCTGCGCTGCTGGGCCAGGACGGCAGCCTTGCCCGCCAGTAGGGCGCGATAGGCGCTCAGCTCCTCGGTGGGCAGGGCCCGCACCAGCACCTCGCGCAGGGCCCGCTCGCGCCGCGCCACATGCTCCTTCAGCTCCTTGGCGTCTTCCTGCTGCCGCTGCAGGAGCCCGAGTCGCTGCAGCAGAGAGGCCTGCAGCCGCAGGGAGAGTGTGCCATGAGCGGGGAGAGGGGGCCTCCGTTGCCGGGACCGTCCCAGCCCAAGCCGGCAGACCCCTCACTGCCCCGTTCTCCCCAGCCCCAACCTCTGTCACCTGCTCGTCTAGGTCGCTGTCTACGCCCGCCCGGGCCAGGGCGCGCCGCACGCGAGCCAAGCGACTACCCAGCAGCAGCAACAGGCCAAGTACGCGCTCTAGGTCGGCCATGAACCTGCTGAACCGCTCTAGGTCTCGGGGAGAACAGGACTGGCCCACCACGGCCTCCAGAGCAGCCCTGCGCCTGGCCCAAGCCTGGGCGGCCCCGTGCAGCTGCTCCTGCTCAGCCTCAAGGTTCCGCAGCATCTTTTGGAGGAGGTCGGCTAGCTCCATCTGCAGGAAAGGCGCAGGTACTTAAGGGTGAGGCCAGACACCCACGCCTCAGCCCATATTTTGGGCTCTTGCCACACCCCATCTCCACCAGAACCTCCGCACTCACTTTCTTGGCTTGGATGCTGTTATTTGGATCAGGGAGACCCTGGCCACAGGCCTGGTCAGGCACAGGGTGGGTGGTATGGTTTTCAAACTTCGTCTCCTCCAGAGAAGTTGGCAGGAGCTGGCTGGAGCTAAATAGATAGAACCTGGGGAGGAAGCCAGAGCTCCCTGGGTTGTCCTGCCCCACATTGCAGGGACTTAGAATCCCCTGCATCCTTGGTGCCCTTCACTCACCCTGGCTCAGGACTACAACCAGCCTCCTTTCCAGCTTCCTCACATAGTGGCCTCATTGCAGCCCAGACCTCTGCTAAAGGAATCAGCCCATCTAGCAGGTCCAGGGGTGGCTCTGGGCTGGGACAGGAAGTGAGAGTGTCACTCATAGATGGATCCAGTCTGGCCAGCTCCTGAACCAGCTCCTCAAGGCGAGGACTGGGCCATGTTGGCCTGGAACCAGGCTGGCCAGTGCCCCAAGCCAGGGCATTATGGCCAGGAGCACCTGGGGTATTGTTGCTTGGAGGTCCTGGGGCATCAACTGGGAGAGGTTTGAGAGGGTCACTCTCTGCAGCTGCAAGTGAGTCAATGGTCAGCAGTCCATTGGGGTCAAAGGTTGCAATGTCACCATTTGCAATCCCGGGAGGGCTATAGTTTACGGTCTTAGAGACCCCCATAGAACCATTTATCCTCTGCCAGCAGTCATCTGCCCCTGCAGTCCCTGGGTGCTCATGGAGGGGGTGCTCCGGGGGGACTGTAGCCTGATCAGCACTCTGGCCCGAGCCAGTTCCATACTGTTGCTCAGAGACATGGACACTAGAAGTGGAAGAGACACTGAATCAGAAAAAGCTCTGTCCAGAGACAAGCAGTGGCCTCCAAGGGCCACCTGTCCCCATCCACACCAGCCAGGCTCCCAGGCTCCAGCTAGGAGAGGGCTCCCCATCTCTCTAGCATTTTGTTGATATGTGTGGGAAGGGAATGTCTCACTCCGTTTGGCAGCAAGAGGCAACTCACCTAGTTGGGTTTCCCGGGGGGGCATGGGTGTCTGGAGGTGATCTCCTTCTGACCAGGGGGACTTCCTCCAGGAAAACCTCATCATCTGGAAGGGATGGGAGCCGGGCAGACCCCTTACATGTCTCTGAGACCCTCTGTTCCCAGTCAGCGGGACTGCTCTGGGGATACTCTGCAGAACACACCACTGCAGCTTCCTTCTGGGTCAGGAACCTGGAGGAAGGGACCCCACACTGACCACAGTGACCAGGAAAGAAGCTCTGGGTGCTGCACCAGAGACACAGTGGGGTGGGGTGGGTGTGCAGGGGGACCCTCCGGGATGTGGTTTGCAAAAGACAGAATCAGAAGGCTCAAACTGAGGGTGGGTGAGGGGCCCTCTCTTTCTTGGGCAAGAGCTATGAAAACTGCTTTTCTCCAACTTGCAGTGCCCCAGTGGTCCCTGTCTCTCACCTGGCAAGTTTGGTCTGAAGCAATGGTCTGGGGGTTTCTGCTCCTTGGAGAACAGTCTGGAAAGGCAAACAGTTGCTTGAAATGTAGCTCAAGTTTTCAGTCTCCCAGCTGTCCTCCACCCCAAGCCTGCAGCCCCTATCTTCCACACCTGGACAATGGGCATGACCCCTCCTGGGCCTCCCCAAAGAGCCAAGACTTCCCCTGAAGCGCTCCGACTCCGACTGGAAGGCCTATAGGTGTCACAGAGCTTCCTGTACCGAGGTTCTGGGTCCTCCATGCCTTGGGGCTGGGTCTCAGGCAGCCATCTGTTCCGGTGACCTTCGATTTCTGCGGGCACCTTATGCTCCTGGGGGTCGGGCCTGACGACCCCAGAACTGGAGCCAGCCTCCCTCGAGCATTCCCCTACGGATCCACCGCCCCGACCCACGCAGTCTAGCTTCCCCGGCTCGGAGAAACACCACTTCTGCTGCTGGGTGGCTAGGCGGCCCCGGCCAACGGTTCCCCTCGAGGGAGCTCCGGAGCGCACCGGCTCCGCTTCCCTGCCGCAGGGGTGGCTGAGCGAGGCCGAGCGCGGGTGCGCCGCGGGGGGCCGCACGGGGGCGGGGGGACGCAGGCGGGCGGGCAGGCTCATGCGGAGCTCCTTGCGCTGGAAGGACGTCTCCCGGAGCACGCGCCGCTGGGCGCCTTGCAACCGCTGGCGGTAGGCTGCCCGTGAAGCGGGTGGGCTGGGCGGCTCCGCGGCCCGCGCCTCCGCCTCCGCCTCGGCCGCCAGCGCAAACAGCAGCGGTGTGGCCTGCCGGCTGAGCGGCCCCGGCGTCCCCCGGGCCTCCGGGGGCCGCAGCCCACTATGCGCGGTGGCCGCGGGCGGGGGCTGCGGGGAGGCGCGAAGGCTGCTGGCGGGGGCCGGGCCGCCCCACACCACACGCACGTAGTCCCAGTCCAGGTAAGGGAGGAGATCGGTCCCAGGCGACGGCGTGCGTGGCTCAGGAGCCCCGGAGGCCGCGGAGAAAGAGCTGTAGGCTGAGTCGGCGCGCGCGGACAGCCGCCGCAGGTCCAGGCTGCGAGTGGACGAGGCTGGGGAGGCGCGGTCGCCCCCCGGCCCCGGGGCCTCCATGACTGCGCAGGTGAGTGCTGAGGCCAGCTCCGCGGGGCCTGGAAGGACACAGACGGCGTGGTCGCGAAGGAGCCCCGGGTCAGGCTGGCCCCTCCAACTCGGGCAGCCAAGTGCTTACTGAACATCCCTTCCCGGGTCACACGGCCTTTAGCGCTGCCACCTCCCATGCCGGGGATGACATGGGTAGGGCCAGTCCCTGGGAGCAACTCTGGAGTTCGAGGGCGTTAGCTACTCCCCTTAGCTCCGGGGAAGGAGTTGATGACTAGCCCACTCCCCCCTGAGGTTCTCCAGGCTGGCAGCCCCCGCCTCTCCCTAGCACTTCCAGAAGCACCAAGAATGTACCATACTCCTGCCCTCCCCAACCCAGTCCCGCCCTGGCGGCTTCCTGGCGGCTTTGTTAGCTGCTCCATGTGATCTTTCCCTAATAAACAACGGCCAAGAACGTTCTGAGATTACAGGGGAGCCAAGAAAGGAGGGGGCAAGACCTAGGTCAGAGGCAGCCTCACAGCCCCCCCCCCCCCGTGTCCAGGTGCTTCATATAAATATCTTGATCCTCTACAACTGTTATCTGCATTTTACAGATGAGGACTCTGGGGTTTTCAGAGGGGAAATGACTTGCCCAGGGGCACATAGCTGCTAAGAAGCAGAACCCTGTCTGGCATCTGGGCCTGCCTCCAAGCTTACTGCAGCCAGAATCAATTTCCTAGTAGCCAACCCTGCTGAAAACCAGTTTACCTTCACCACCGCCCCCCCTCCCAACTGCCAGAAGCCTCCAGTAAAGCCTAAACTCAGCTCTGGGAAAGTCACTCCCACCTGCTTGCAAAATACTAGCAGATACCACAACAATATGGTCTCTGCTTTGCAGCCTCAAACCCCCAGCTTTGTTCTGCTACTCTTGCTCCTCCTACTGGGCCCAGGTTAGAGGTCTTCTGACCTTTTGGGACCCCCTACACTGTGTCCTGAGCTCCCCCACCTCAAACTCACACCCCACACAGTACTCATCACCCTGCATACAGCACAACTGTTGGCTTGCTTGTGATTCCCTCTTCCCATTCCCACCCATGAACTTCCTGAGAACAGTCCCAGTACTAAGTAATCTCTGTACCCTCAGTACCTGGCACGAAGTCAATGTTAAAGAAATATTTGTAGAATGGCAAGGAAAAGAGCAAAACTTGCAACAAGTGTATAGGGGGTGGCTTTCTTGGAGAAGGAAGAGGGCTCTTTGGCTTCTGCCCACTCTTTTCTCCCTATTGGTCTTTTCTGGTGAGGGGGACAGAATGAATGAGGCAGCTGACACCACGGACTCCGTCCTCATGCATTATTAGGAAACAAAAGAGTAGGCAAGCACAGGTGGAGCAGGACAGGCCAGAAATCAGTACCTCCCCAGAGCCAAGAGGGGAGCAATGTGAGTGACAGGAGGAGTTGGGTAGGGTGTGCATGGGTCAAGGGTGAGAGCAGCTGTGAGTCTTAGGAAGCTGGGGCTCCTAATGGGGTATGGGGACTTTGGGGAGGTAGGAGGGCTTGCTTTCCGGGAGGGGTGCAGAGGAGGGTGACCAGCAGCTGGGGTGGGAACTGAAAAGCAGGTTCATTTGAGCCTCCTGAATACTATTTGGAAACCAGGGTCACCCTCCACCCGCTTCCCCAAGGCCAGAGATGCTACAGATTGCAGGTCAGGAGAGGGAAGGGAGGTTAGTGGTGTGAGGATAGGATGTTTCCTAAAAAGGAAAGGCACTATCTACCGTATCCTCAGGAGGGGCTCGCAGGTGATCTGGACCCAGAACATCTTGCCAGTGCCTACTTGGAGGTATCTTTATGCCCACTAACACCGGCCCTGCATGTTGGTCCTCACACTCAGGTTTGGGGGCCTTTTCCGCAGAGTGTTTCCACTCTCTGGACTTGAGGAAGATGAGCAGCCACTCTGAGTAGCAACTCCTGGGAGGACAGTCACCTCCTTTAGGAAAGCCGCCCCAGGCACCCAGGCACTAGCCCTCTCTCTTCCTAGTCTGAGCCCAGCTTGGGAGGCTTGTTTTCCCTGGCACACTCCACCCATGCCTGCCCATTGCTGGCTTCCTGCATCTACAGACACCAGCAACTATCCACGTACAAAGAAGTTTCCTCAAAAATTTTATCTTGTGAGTTACTGTGTTCGCCAAGGCTTCTGAGCTCAGCACCTAAAAACAACTTAACAGATAATAAAACTGTGTGTTTGCATGTTTGCTGTTTGCCCCTAACTTGTCTTGAGGATACTTTTGCAGTGGTGGCCCCAGTAGGCCGATAACCACACAGACTCACTCTGTGCCTTTTGCAGAACCTGCTACACCCAGAGGGGGCAGCTAGCTCCTCCAGGGTGTTTTGGGGCCTCGACACAAAGAGCAAGGAGACTGCATACTTGTCTGGCTGCAGAAGCCTCTTGAAGTCCAGCCAGCCACTGTGGCTGGGGGTGGTGAAACTCCCGGAGCCGGAGCCTCAGCACTGGTGTCAACCGTGGGCTGGGCTGCAGAGCCAGGGCCTACAAAGAACTGGAGTCCAGAGGCTGGAGCCCAAGGAGCTCATCAGGCCTTTGGCCAAGCCTCGCCAGAGCAGAGGGGGCAGCTTGAAATCCTTGCTGGAAAAGCTCCAGATTAGGGTGAGGGGAGGTCACATATACTTGTCCCCTGAATGAAAAAAGCAACAAGAAAGGAAAAGGAGACAAAGATGACTTCAGTGTTCAGAGCTGGAGGCCAGGGAGGTAGAGGTGTCAGTCTCAGGAAGGAGGAAGCTGCTATGGGGACTGGCCCAGGATCCAGTGCTCATTCAGTCTGGGGCCTATAGGCTCTGCAGTGTCTGTGGCAAGTCTGTGAAGGTGGGATGTGGGTCTAGACCTCAGCAGAAAGTTTGGACTAGGCAAGCAGGCTGACTCAGATTTTTAGGGGATGTTGGGGAAATCAATAAAGACAGCTTCCGGCTGGTAAAAACCACACCTAGACACTGGGAGCAGATCCAGGTGAGGTGACCAGAAAGGCAGACAACCTCAAATGATCCACAGTGACTAGGAATTAAAACATACTCTCCCCCAAGGCCACCTCACATCCGACCTCTGAAGAACGTGTTCAGGCCACCACTCCCGGATGGACTTCCCTCAGTAGCACTCACTGTGGGGGTGCTGCCTGTCCCTGCCACACAGAGCTTTGGGGTCCTGGGCTCTGTCTTCAATGCCAGCACCCCAGACGAGTCTGGCTGGGCAGGCATGCCGGGAAGTTGCATGGCCCTTTGTCCCAGTCCCTCCACAGCGAGAGTGCAGCCTGCGCAGCCTCCACTCGCTCTAGCCCAGATGTAGTCCCCAGAGACTGGAGCTCCATGCCGAGCCGGGCGAGCAGAAAAGGCGGGGTGCTAGCTGCACCCGGGGACAGGAGGCCGCGGTCGTGGGCGGACCACATACCTGGGGCTTCAGGCTCTTGAAAGTCGAGGCGGGAGAGAGGCACTAGCCTGGCGACCGCAGGGGGCGGCAGAGTCACGCGGTGTGGCGCGACAGCGGGACTCTGGGGATGGCCACTGGCCGGTGCGTTTCGGGGCCTTTCCTGTTGGGTTCACGGTCAGAGAAGGAGGATTCAGACCCATGCAGGGAAAGCGCGAGCTTGGGTGCGGGCCCGCCCCGCATGGATTCTCCCGCGATTCGGCGGGCGCAGGGTAGAAGCGGGGCGGGGGAGTGGGGGTGTTGGGTCGCGGAGAGAGATCCCACTGAGTGCGCTGGCCACACGGCACCTCCCCCGATAGCCCCCGCCACTCGGTGGGTTTGGTTGCCCCGCCGCCCCGCGAAGAGTTCCCGCACGCAAGGGCCCGACTCGACCGGCGGAGGCTTGGGCGGAACACCCAGAGGAATGACGCGCCTGCTCCTCCCCGGTGCCCCACCCCCCACCTCTCCTGGCCACGGTGCTCGCTGTGCCCCCCTCCGGGTCGCCCTGCCCCCGCCCCCGCCCGCCCCACCACCTGGCCCTGCAGCATACCTGAACTCCTGGCCCAGACGAGCTCCTGGGCGCCGACCGCCGCGCGGTGACATCAGAGCCCGGTGCTGGGGCTCCCGACCCCACCTCCCGGCCCCGGCCGCCGCAGGGGAGCTGCCACGTCCGGCCAGGGGGCGGGAGATCGGAGTGGTGGCGCTGCCCGGGGGATCGCCCACGCCCCACCCCCAGCCCCGTGGTGGCTGCTCTCCGGCCTTAGCCCGGGACCCAGGGGGTGGACACTCGTTCTCCCGCCGGACACTAGCCTCCCCCTCCCGGCGGGAGAAGCGGGAGAGGAGGAGGAGAAAGGGCGACCGCGGCACTCGCCCGCCCGCCTCCAGCGCCGCCTGTGACCCGGCGTGTCTTCAGCACCCGCGGAGCGCGGGCTCGGGGCCACAGGGGACTCGACAGCCCCCTCGGTGGGGAAGCCCTGGCCGGGCCCCAAGGGCTCCAGACGGCCACAATTCCTTTCAAGTTTGGCCAAGTGAACAGAGGCGCCTACGGCTCGTGCCTCTGGTCCCGTCCCTCTGAGTACAGTTTAGATGGAAGTCACCGACTCTCCCTCCAGATCCTCCATTCCCAAAACTCCCCCAGCTCTTTGACTCCTACCGGGGACTCTTATCTCCCATTTTTGCCCTCCTTTTCTCCATTTCTCCCACTATCCCGCATCGTCTAGGCCCTTCTGGCCAGCCCCCTGAACCACAGCGGGCGCATTGTGTATCCACACCTGCTGCCTTTGGCGGGTCCGTTAGGTGCCGCACGTATGCACATCCCCTGTGGCTTGGATAGGGTTCATTCCAGCCTGGGAGTCTAGCTCTCAAGGGCTTTGCCTGCGGGGTTCTCCTTCAGACTTCAGATAATGCTCTAAATTCATGTGGCACTGTGCTTTCCTTCCCCCCCCCCCCGCCCCCCCAACGTCCTCAGCCTTCCCGGCTGAGGTTTTCCAAACCTCTATCATCGAGTACTGGCTCCACCAAGAAATTCTCCATCCCCAGAAGGGATTATGGGGCCCTCTGCTGAGCCCTTTCAGTTCTCCAGTTCCTCTGCTACTGGTGTGGGCATCCCTTGATCTCCCACAGAATCAGCATGCCAGAGGGTGGGGACTGGGTCCCGCCATCCTGGCATACTGGGTGACAAATTTTGTTGGTGGCAATAACAGGGACCCAGAACCCAGACCAGGGATCAAAGCTACCACTATCTGGGGGCACTGGGAGTCTGGGGAACTCTGTCTGCTTGGGTCTTCTAGGAGATGGAGACAGCAGGCACCTGAACCTGGACTTTGATCTTTGATTGGTGCCCTCTTCTGCTTCTTCTTTACACAACATGCCCACCCAGGCATCAGCTTCAGGTGGAGCTGGAGCCCTGGCCTCTAAGACAGTAGAGTAGAACCTCTTGGCTTTGAAAACCTGCCTCTTTGAAGTTTCTGAACTGGTTGGGCTCAGAGTAATATCACAATAGAGGGAACACAACTCAGCAACCAAAAGCTAATCCAAAATTGCCCATGTTTTTATATTTTCCATTTTATATTGAAAAAAGTATCTTGAAAACCACAATGTGGACACAGTTTCCACAGCAATTCTTACAAACCCATTCAACCTTCCTGCTCCCTTACTTCTCTTACACACTCTATAGAAGCTCTCCCTAACTCCCAGAAATCTGAAATCCTGTCTGCCCACTTCTATTCTTGCCTCCTGTCTTCTAAAGAAGAGAAAAGCAGTCCCCTGACATCTGGAAGTTGACATGTTGCTAGGAGCTGCGCTGACATTCGCAGCCAGGGCCTTGGTCTTCTTCTGTAGCACATAATCGATTTCACAGGACATCAACATTAGACAAGGCCATCTGTAACCATTCTGTAATCCTGTCTGGGCACAGACAATCTATGAACATTGTCCACATCATAAAAATGACTAAACATCTTTCTGTCCTGGCTGATATGAATGACTCCCGTTTCTTTCCCAACTGTGCCTTTAGCTTTATTCTCATTATTCCTCTTTCCGGATAAGTTTATTGATATGCCTCATAATGGAATTACTCCCCCTTCCCAATGGCATCAAACACTGAGCAAAATCTTGTTTAATGCTCTCCAAAGTCACTAACACAAGACCAACTTCTGTAAGTCCTTTCTAATGCCCTCTTGCTGACATGCCCAGTGGTTCCTCGTGCTCTGTGTTCCTCCCTCACTGCAGCGATCAATACACCCACTTTGTCCAACTATAGGTGTGTTCCTGGTGGTCTTTGACTGGAGAGCATTAAGATTTCCTAGCTCTCATCTAGGGAAGAGAGCTAGGGAAGAGACCAGGGACACTGCTTAAACATCCTACAATGCACAGGACAGTTTCCCACAAAAAGAATTACACAGTCCCAAATGTCAATAGTGCTGAGATACAGAAATGCCTCTTTACACCATTCCTTTCCCTGCAACAGGCAACACTTCTGATGTATTGAGCATGTATTGTCTTACATTTATTCTAAGGTGTGTGTTGTTGCTTTCTTGCTGTGCATGCTTAATACGAATGGTGTTATGTTAAACAAACAAACAAACAAAACCTCCTAGCTCTTTATTATAAAAGCAAAAAGAAGGGGCACCTGGGTGGCTCAGTCAGTTAAGCTAAGTGGACAACTCTTGGTTTCAGTTCAGGGCTTGATCTCAGGGTGGTAGGACAGAGCGCCAAGCTCCGCAGGAGGTCTGCTTGTCCCTCCCCTTCCCCCTCTGCCCCTGCTCCAGTGTGCATGTGCACTCTCTCTCTCTCATAAACAAACAAACAAATAATATCTTTAAAAAAACAAAAACAAAAACCTCCAAGAATCTTGGGGCAGAGGGGAGGAGAAAAAACTGCCAAGTTCAAGTTCACCTTTAGTGGTGGTGGGTGGAGAGCAGGGGCCCTGAAGAAGGTGGAGACATGCACATACTGATCACATTTTTCTACAACATAAAAAAACAGATGCCTGTGTCCCTCAGGATCTCAGTATTTTCCCAGGCTTGGGAGAAGTCTTTTTTAAAGAGCCTCCTCTGTGACTGGTCTGAGCCAGGGTTGCAGCCACAGACCTCACTGTGCAGGGCCAGGCCTGATCTCAAGGAACTGATGGGTGGGAAGGTGGTGAGCCTCACTCCACGTGGCTTAGCACTTGTAATCTGAACTGTTGAAATATACCTAAGTCACTGCCCACCTCATAATTCTCCGTGGTTTCTTGCTTTGATCCACCAGCCCCCCACTGTTGGATTTGGGTGTTATGTGACAATAGTATAAATACTAAAGACCATGTCTTTGCTGCCAGGCACTGTGGTAAATCTGCTACTTAAATTTTTAATCCTGTTATTCCTGAGAAGTAGGTATCATTATACTCCCATTTTACAGGTGAGAAAACTGAGGCTTGGGGAGATTAAGTATCTTGTCAAGGTCAAGTAGCTCATAAGAAGTAGAGACAAAATATAACCCCATCATGGTTAGTTTCAAAAGCCATTTTCACATAACCAGTGAAAAGAATTGCAAGACATGGATGTCCATGCAGCCTTTGGGCCCATACAGGAGAGCAGAATTACAGACTGAGCAGGACTAGAAAGTAAATGGGGAAGGTGAGAAATAAGTAGCAGCAATAACCTCAATCAGAAATTTCTTCTTTCTGTGTCCTCAACAGGCTAACATGCACCTGGACTAAGTTTCACATATGGTTTCCATGGGTTTATTGTAAAGGGCTTATAAAAACTTTTCTTTCCAGAGGTACATTTCTAAGGTGTTGTGCAACTTGATTTTTTTTTTAAAGAAAGAGAGAAGGGTGGTGGTGGTAGAGGGGAAGAAGGAGAGAAAGAATCTTTTTGTATTTTTTTTTAAAGATTTTATTTATTTATTTGACAGAGAGGGAGGGGGAGAGAGAGAGAGAGGTCACAAGTAAGCAGAGGAGCAGGCAGAGCAAGAGGGGGAAGCAGGC
The DNA here is from genome assembly GCF_002288905.1 of Enhydra lutris kenyoni. Classification (NCBI taxonomy): domain Eukaryota; kingdom Metazoa; phylum Chordata; class Mammalia; order Carnivora; family Mustelidae; genus Enhydra; species Enhydra lutris. The sequence continues at coordinate 7,491,249 of NW_019154089.1, read as the reverse complement.
TCCCCGCTGAGCAGAGAGCCCGATTCGGGCCTCGATCCCAGAACCCTGAGATCATGACCCGAGCCAAAGGCAGAGGCTTAGCCCCCTGAGCCACCCAGGCACCCAGGAGAGAAAGAATCTTAATCAGACTCCACACCTAGAGTGGAGCCAATAGGTTACTCAATCTCACAACCCTGAGATCAGGACCTGATCTGGAATCAAGAGTCTGATGCTTAACCTACTGATACACCCAGGCACCCCTGCAATTTGATTTTTTTTAAAGATTTTATTTATTTATTTGACAGAGAGTAGGCAGAGGCAGACAGAGGGAGAGGGGGAAGCAGGCTCCCCGTGGGGCTCGATCCCAGGACCCTGAGATCATGACCTGAGCCGAAGGCAGAGGCTTTAACCCACTGAGCCACCCAGGCGCCCCTGCAATTTGATTTTTTAATTTGAAGTTATATCTTGGAGCTCTTTCTGTACATAGAGCTGTATCATCATTCTTTTTAATAGATGCAGTTATTTGTTACATGGGCATAAATAAATTGGGTTATTGGTAGACATTTAGGCTAATCTTGCATTTTACTATTTGTAATTTTATAATGAATACCCTTGTTCATATATCTTTGCTTACATTTGTTTCTAGGATAAATTTCTAAAAGATGAATTGGAAGTGGATCCTCCCAGCCACCCCAGCTGACACCTGACAGATCAGAATAGAACCACCCAACCTAGACTTTCCTCAATTTCTGACCCTCAAAACCACACAAGCAAAATAATTATGAAAGAAGTCATTAGGTTTTGGAGTAGTTTGTTACACCATAATAGATAAATTTAACAAAGTATGTAAGTCTTCAATTTTGGTTGATACTGTTAAATTTCTTACCAAGAGGTTGTACCAATTTACATTTCTATCAATGTAGGAAAGTGACCGTTTTCCTACATCCTCACTAATACAGAGTATTATCAAAATTTGATGCCTGCAATCTAAAAGGCAAGAATAGTATCTCACAGCTTTAATTTACATTTTTTTAAAGATTTTATTTGACAGACAGAGATCACAAGCAGGCAGAGAGACAGGTAGAGAGAATGAGGGGGAAGCAGGCTCCCCACTGAGCAGGAGCCCGATGCGATGCAGAGCTTGATCCCAGGATCCCGACATCATGACCCAAGCCAAAGGCAGAGGCTCAACCCACCAAGCGACCCAGATGCCTCTAATTTACATTTTTAATAAATGAAATTGCACATCATTTTGTCCATTTAAAAGCCATATGTATTCACTTTGGCAACCTGTCAATTCCCTTTGCCCATTTTACTATTGATTATTGGTCTTTTCTTATTGATTTTTAAGATCTCTTTATATATTAAGGCAATTAACTTTTTTTTCTTATGTGTGGCAAATACTTTCCCAAAGTTGTGTCTTTTGAATTTGTGGTGGCAATAAATCTATAATCCCTAGCTGAATCAAAAGATTTATCTTTCTTTTAGATAGCAGCTACATAGCTGTCATAATAATTCAGAGATAGTCATAGAGTAGTAGAGGCTAGAAAGCTTTCAACAAAATCATGTTGTCTATTTTTAGAAATCCAACAAAATAAGAGTCATTGCTTATAAACAAATCTCTACTTAAGTTAAGCAATTTGTTTGGCTTTCTAATTCTGCACTGGAATTCTCCACACTTGTTTAAAGATTGGACTTCATAGGAAGACAGCCATGGGAATCAAGCGAATAGAGAATGGAGTTCACTCCCTCCTGCAGGGACTTCTGACAGGTAAGGCCCTGGACAAGGCTGGGTAGGGACTGGCTGTCATGGGATGAAACAAAAGTTCCCTTTCAGATCAGCAGTCCTTGGGAAGGAATGTTGGGCTGTCACATTCCTATTGAATACACGTATATCACCTTTTCCCTACAGACAGTGGGAGATAGCTCAACCTCTGTTTGCTATAACCAAAATAATTCAGCTTTTCTCCTCTAGCCTGGTCCCAAGCCTCAGGCCTGGGACCATTCCATCTTCCTAGTCTACCTTCGTTCAGCTGTTACCTACATATCCTTGGACAAGAGAGGTTAAATGAGATAGATGGACAGAAGCCTGTCTTCTTTTTCTACCCCAGGGACCCAGGAGAGGTAAGTGGTGGTGAAGTGAGAATTTCTCTTTTGCTCTTCTGGCCTCCTAGAACCTAGATGAAAATTGTCAGCTAAGCTTCATGTTGGTTTTCAAGAATATAAATTCAGACTCTGAATAAGACCCCCAAAGTCATTGCCCAGAAAGGGTGACAGCTGGTTCAAGCCCAGGAATGGCCAAACTGCCTCTTCTGTGCTCGGGCCCTAACAGAGTAACAAGATCTCTCCAAAAGGCCCTCTCCTAAAAGTGCCTTCTGTGTGAGCTCAATCTCCCAGGTCTCTGCTTGCCAAGAAGTCACCTGGTCAGCATTTTTAAGGGGAGAGCAATCCAATTCTAGAGCTCTGGGCCCAGAACTGCACACAAAAGCAGCATGCTGGCCTGGGGGCAGGACCGGGTCAGAGCATGCTATGTGCATGGGGGGTGAATTGTGGCGGTGGTTGGCTCTGAAAGCAAATCATGCAGCTACTTGACATTCAGATAGGAAATATGGATTTTAACTGATGTATCTCAGTTACTCACACAAAGGAGACTTCACCCTAAAACTTGTGGGTGCCCATGTCCAGCATCCATCACAGTCCCTGCATTTTCAGGATGCTGCCAGGGGTGACTGTAACACATACTCTCTAGTTGGTTGCTCTCTGTGCTTCCAGAGAAGGATCAAGTTAGGAAAAAATTAGAGAAAAGGAAAGAATAACCAAGGTACAGAATTTACTTTTGACTTTCCTAGCCAATCAGCTAACAAGATCAAGGGGGAAGTTACCTATTTACTGGGTGACACCAAAGGAATTCTGGGGTTCAATAACAACAGTAATTGCCTAGAGGAAGCAGATGTGGATTCAGAGACAGGTCTATGGCCACCCTATGACTTCTCACCACAGAATAGGGATGTGTTCTCCAATTCCCGTGTCCCAGGTATAGGAAAAGCAATGCAGTGGGAAGAAGAGCATGAGTTCACAGCCTGGCAGAGTATGTGTGAACGCCAGTCATGGTAGGACCCCGGAGAAACCCCAACCTTCCTGGACCTCAATTTCCTCATCTGTAGAACTGGGAAAGGACAATGGATTTGCCAGGTAGAGAGGACATGAGATTTCATCACACATATTCCATGGCAGACTATTATTCCTCACTTCAGCCTCCCCTGTGGAGAGTACAATCTCCCCTAAATCCCAGCCTCAATTTTCTTTTTAACTTTTATTAACATATATGTATTATTAGCCCCAGGGATACAGGTCTGTGAATCGCCAGTTTTACATACTTCATAGCATTCGCCATAGCACATACCTTCCCCAACGTCCATAACCCAACCACCCACTCCCTGCCCTCAGTTTTTAAAAAGATTTTATTATTTATTTACTTATTTGTCAGAGAGGGAGAAAGGGGGAGAGTACGGCAGGCAGAGGGAAGAAGCAGGCTCCCCGCTGAGCAGGGAGTCTGAGATGGGGCTCCATCCCAGGACTCTGGGATCATGACCTGAGCCGAAGGCAGACGTTTAACCAACTGAGACACCCACGCATCCCTCCCAGCCTCAAATTTTATCTCTAAGGGTTGGTTTATACACCAGAGATTTCCTATGGGTGGCAGTCACGCTGTTGGTAGCTTACTACTCAACCTTGCTTACTACGCCCCCAAACAGGGCTGCTGTGGACCTCCAGACACTTTCTTCTTGGGAGGAATCTCATGTTGTGTTAGAGAGGCAGGGCCCCTCCTCCCACTCTGAAAGCCAAACAGCCACAGATTAGGTCTGAGACTCAGGCTTGACCAATCTGATGCCCCTGCCAAGACTCTCATGTGAGTGACAGAAAGACACAAGAACAGGAGAGAAACTACCAAAAGTCTGGGGGGTACAGTGAACAGTGGAGGTCAGAACCACCTGTCTCCTGCTCTTGCCGCCCAGTCTCTTCTGGTTCTTGTCTATTTTCATAGTCTGGTCCTCCTGCTTTCTAGTCAATTCTATGAACTACCGTACTTCCTTCCAATACATTCCTTTTGTTGAGCAAGTCAAGCATCACTGGTTGCTGTTGCTTGAAATTAACAAGTTTCTGATATAGAGCCAAGACCTCTTCAACACTGGGATTCCAACATCAGCCAGGAAGAAATCTAGCCAGACTTGGGTATTGGAATCTACTCTATCCCTGGAAGAATTAACTACTAGGCACAAGAGCAAGAGAGATCTCACACAGCTGCCCTGGGGTTAAGGGGCTGCTGTCCCATCCCTTTGATGTGGCTGGAGACCCTTGAGCAGGTCTTACACAACCTCAAAACTACCAACTCAGGAAGCAAGATAAAGCAGCGCAAGAGAAACACAAGGCAGTCAAGTTCCTGGTTCAAAGTCACAAACATTTGCTATAAAAATGCAAACAAGATTTCCCTTAACAAACATAAAATCAAAGACAGGAAAATCGCAATCAGTTTCTTTTTCCTATTCCTGCACTAAGGAGGGTTGACCTGAATTCCACCTGTTTCTTCACACCAGCATGGACCAAAGGTCAAAGCAGATGTCAGGCCAAGGTGGGCTTGTCTTGAGACCCAGAAGCATAGGCTCCCATCACATAGCTACCTCCTACAGAGGGCTGGGCATATGCTAAAGTTTCTTCTTTTTCTCCCTCCCCGACTAGCGAATGACCCAGTAAGGACCCATCTTGACAGTGAGTTAAACAGCCACTGAGCCAAGCATCCTCTCCTCGGTGAAGCTTCTCTGGTATCTCTAGGCAGAGTTCAGGGGCGCCTGGGTGGCTCAGTGGTTTGAAGCCTCTGCCTTCGGTCATGATCTCAGGGTCCTGGGATCGAGCCCCGAGTTGGGCTCCCTGCTCAGCAGGGAGCCTGCTTCCTCTTCTCTCTGCCTGCCTCTCTGCCTACTTGTGGTCTCTGTCTGTCAAATAAATTAAAAAAAAAAAAAAATCTAGGCAGAGTTCATTGTTCCCTGCCCCATCTAATGTTACAGTGTAGAATAGTCATTTATTTGTCTGCCCCATTATACAGACTTTGAGCTCTTGAAACAAAGGATGTCTGGCCTACCAGATTCAGAACTATGACCAGTGCTTGTTGAATGAATGCCTCTGGGAGACCTGATCCTGGGTAAACACCTGTGCCATTCCTCTATTCTGGGAGTTCACAGCTAGTAGCAACATCCCAAGTATGGCCTTGACCTGCAGGATGCAGTAATGAGCATGTGAGTGTGTGTGTGCTTTGCGGGGAGGTGTGAGGGAGTGTCCAGTGAGGGTTGGACTCCTAGCCATTCCCCTTGGGCTGGCCAACAGGGTCTTGTATCATCTCTCTGCTCTCTGGGGGGAACAAACTTTAAAGCAACATGTGATCCTGGACTGGTCACTTCCTTCAGGTCTCTACCATTATTGCCTCACTTTCTTCTTTTGATAGTTTTAACAAAAAGATGTGACTTACCATACTAGAAGGGACTACTGTCTTTTCAGAGGAGTTGCTTCAGTGTCTTGCTTGACCACAACCAAAAGAAGTCTGGGGAGTTGCTGCCAAGGATGGAATCAAGGATTTCCAAGAGTGTTCAATAGCATTTCCAAAGGCTTTGCTTTGGTTCTTAGGATTAAATTAATAATCTTTATTAGTAATGGCAGTAGGTGTTATTTCACAGATAGTCTCTATACAAGGGTTGTTTTTAGGTGTCTGGGTGGCTCAGTTGGTTAATCATCTAACTTCGGCTCGGGTCGTGATCTCAGGGTCCCTGCATTGGGCTCTGAGCTCAGCAAGGAGTTTGCTTCTCCCTCCCTGTCCCAAGTATGGCCTTGGCCTCCAGGATGCAGTAATGAGCATGTGAGTGTGGGCTCTTTCTCAAATACACAAATAAAAATCTTAAAAAAAAAAAAAAAAGAAGAAGAAAAAAACCTCAAAACAATAGTGTTTTCAAAAACTTAACACGTGTCTGCAAAGAATTAAAAATAAAGCCAAACCCCAGCCATCTGGTCTTCCTGGAGCACTGAGTGCTTTATCTAAATTACATTTACCTTAATATGCTTAACGGCTTGCAAGTCAATAATAAGACAAATAATCCAGCTTTTTTGTTAATGGGCAAGGGATTTGCATAGACATTTCTCCCAAGAAGATATATAAGGGGCCAATAAGCACATGAAAAGATGCTCAATATCAAATACAAATCAAAACCACAATGAAGTACCACCTAGCACCCACTAAGATGACTAGAATCAAAAAGATGTTCATCAAATGTTGGCAAGAACATAGAGAAATCTGAATCTTCACGCACTGCTGGTGGGAATGTAAAATGGTGCAGCTGCTTTGGAAACAGTTTATTCAACAATTAAACAGTTACCCTGTGACTCTCAGCAAGCCTACTCTCAGGTATATAACCAACAGAACTGAAAACAGGTTCATATGGAAACTTGCACATGGTTATAACAGCATCATTCATAATAACCAAAAAGTACCAAGAACCCAAATGGCCTTCAAGAGATGTATAAACAATGTTGTATTTCCAGACTATGGATTATTATTCAGCCATAAAAAGAAATTAAGTACTGATACATGCTACAACATGAATGAACCTTGACAAGATTATGTCAAATGGAAAAAGCCAGACAAAAACACAACATATTGTGATTCTATTTATAGGAAATGTCCAGAATAGGCAAATCCACAGAGACAGAAAGCAGATTAGTAGGTTGCTAGAGGTTGGGAGGAGGAGGGATGGGAAGTGAGTATTATTTGGTATGAAGTTTTTGGGGAAAATGATGGAAACATTCTGGAATTAGATAGTGGTGATAGTTACATAACCTTGTGAGCAGACTAAAAATCACTAAATATAGTTTGTAATGCTGAATTTTATGGCATGTGAACTTTTCTCTGTATGTGTATGTATGGATATACACAAACACACACACAAAGTTAACAGTTGTTGCTGGCACTGCCAATTCTTGCCCGCCCAAGGTCTTCATATACAGAACAAGAGATAACCTCCAAGCACTCTAACCACTCTGATATTTTAAGTGTTAATGTCTAAAAGCAAGAAGATGTACACATTAAAGAAGTACCTCTTCTTGATGTGGGGCATTGAACACATGCCTTCATCTCTACTTCCTCCCACTGCCATTAGAACAAGTGATTATCAAATACACCACCTAAAGGCAAAGAGTAGGTGAGGAGAGTTTAGCAGATGAGTGTGAACAAATTTTTGGGAGGTGGAAACTGGCCTCAAGTGTGAGCAGAGCTCTGAAAAAGGAGACCTAAAGCTGCTATAGGTGAGCTTATCAACAAGAAGCTACCTGAGGAGCACACAGAAGCCAGGAAAACCTCAGGAAATGAAGAGTCCATGTACCATGGAAGGCAATGGTGTCCCCTAGGATCCTAAGTGGGTATTGACAGAGTCTGTAGATACAATAATTAGACCCCATGTACACTGTCCCCATCCCAAACAGCTAGGTGACCAACTCTGCCCCAATAGAGAAGGAGGGTGAAATCTGTGGAAGTACAGAATCAAAGAGGCTCCAGGGCACTCAGTTGCAGGTGTGGTGGAGATTGGAAGCCGCCGATATATTGGGATAACTAAAGATTTGGTGAAAGCTCATAGCCTCTTGCATAACTGGGGTCTAAAACCACCAGCTGCTAAGTCTGTATTTTGTTCCCTCTTCCTCCCACCAAAAGATACAATAATTGGGCACCTGGGTGGCTCAGTCCTTAAGCGTCTGCCTTTGGCTCAGGTCATGATCCCAGGGTCCTGGGATCTAGGCCCATATTGGTCTCCCTGCTCAGCAGGGAGCCTGCTTCTCCCACTCCGACTCACCCTGCTTGTGTTCCCTCTCTTGCTGTGTCTCTCTGTGTCAAATAAATAAATAAAATCTTAAAAAAAAAAAAAGATAACAGTAATTGTTCTGTGCAGAAACCTGTAGCATCTGTTAGAAGCCTCAAACCCCGGTGCCTGGGTGGCTCAGTGGGTTAAAACCTCTGCCTTCAGCTCGGGTCATGATCTCAGGGTCCTGGGATGGAGTCCCATATCGGGCTCTCTGCTCAGCGGGGAGCCTGCTTCCCCCTCTCTCTGCCTGCTCTCTGCCTATTTGTGATCTCTCTCTGTCAAATAAATAAATAAAATCTTTTTAAAAAAAATGAAAAAAGAAGCCTCAAACCCAAGAACCTATTAACACCTCTGGCCCGCTCACGCAGAAGTCATGGTCTCCATTTTCTAGGACCATACACTTACAGATGCACAACAGATTTTTTTTTTTTTTTTGAAATGCCTCTAACATAAAAGACAAAGACCAAAACCGAACTTTTAAAAAAGTTTTTTCTTTTTAAAGATTTTATTTGAGGGTAGCATAGGTGGCTTAGTCATTAAGCGTCTGCCTTCCACTCAGGTCATGATCCTAGGGTCCTAGGATCTAGGCCTACATCGGGCTCCCCGCTCAGTGGGAGGCCTGCTTCTCCCTCTCCCAATTCCCCTGCTTGTGTTCCCTCTCTCACTGTCTCTGTCAAATAAATAAATAAAATCTTTAAGAAAAAAAAAAAAAGATTTTATTTGAGAGAGAGAGTGTCCATATGCCTGAGTAGTGGGGGAGAGGCAGAGGGAGAAGGTCGGCAGACTCCCCACAGAGCAGGGAGCCGGACTGGGGCTCCATGCCAAGATCCCAAGATCATGACCTGAGCAGAAGGCAGACTTTTAATCAACTTAGCCACCAGGCGCTCCCACACAAATTAAACTCCTAAGAAATTTTCAAGAAGAAAACAAACAGAACAAAGAAAAACTGTAATTCAGGGGCAGTTCATGTGGACCAGAGTTTCTACTCTGTCTGAAAGGTTGCCATCCTACAACCTCAGAGATCTGCTGAGTAACAAAACCAAGAACCCATGAAAATACATGCCAAGTTCTTCATCTCTCCGCATCCCCATCTCCACTGACATAATCCAAGTCAGCATCTTTCCCTTGGACCCTGACAACAGCCCCCTAGAATCCAGAGGGTCTTCAGGCTTTAAACTTATTTGAGAGAGTGAGAGAAAGAGAGAGAGCAAATGCTCACAGGAGCAGTAGGGAGGGGAAGAGGGAGACTGAGGGAGGGAAGGCGGGGGGTGGGGGGTGGGGGGGGAGCAGACTCCCTGCTGAGCAGGAAGCCCAACACAGGGCTCAATCTTGGGATCATGACCTGAGCAGAAGGCAGACGCTTAACAAACTGAGCCACCCAGGCGCCCCCAGACTAATTTCTGCCAAATAACTCTACATGTAATATTTAGAGAGATATTTAAGAAAAAAATAAATCCAACCATTTCCAATCCCTGATTTAACATTCTCTATGGCTTCTTAGCCAATCCCCTTGTGCTAGCCTAACAAGGTCTTTTACCATCTGTCTTGGTCTGTCCACTTCTTCCAGCTCTTGTCCTCCTACTCCACTTGACACTCCACCCCCTCCTCCTTGTTTCCTACTTGCCAATCACACCCAGTTCTTTCTGTTCTTAGAACACAAGTTCATTCTCACCTCTGTTCTGCCTAGAGGCTCCTGGATTTGGCTGCTCATAGTATTTGTATATTGTCCGTCTCCCCTCACGGATACAAAGTCCCATGAGAACAAGTACAATGTTTCTCTTATTTACTGCTGTTACATCACTTACAAGAGTATCTAATGTGTGGTATACGCCCAAGAGGTACTTACTGAATTAATAAAATTATAGCGTAAAGACCTCAAAGTTTTAAGGGTAGGGGTGAAATGGCAGAAGATGAAAAAAAAATTAAACCATTAAATAATATCAAAATATTAATTTATCAAAGCACCAGGATCTAGCAAAACTTTAAAAAAAATAAAGATTTTATTTATTTGAGAGACAGAGATCACAAGTAGGCAGAGAGGCAGGCAGAGAGAGAGGAGGAAGCAGGCTCCCTGCAGAGCAGAGAGCCCAATGCGGAGCTCGATCCCAGGACCCTGGGATCATGACCTGAGCTGAAGGCAGAGGCTTTAACCCACTGAGCCACCCAGGCGCCCCTAGCAAAACTTTATTGATGTTAGGATTAACATTTCCCTTGACCAAGGAGGTTTCAATGTAAAAACAAAAACAAAAACTATTCTATCAATGACAGTATCCTAATTATGATAATATGCTACAGGTTTGCAAGGTATTATCATTGCAAAAACTGGACAGAAGATAAATATGATCTCTCTGGTATTTCTTACTATTTCATATTAATCTACAGCTACCCTAAAATAAAGTTTATTTTTAAAAATTCTAATCTAAAGATACTATTCATTCAGCCTGCTTCTGTAGTACCACCCCAAAATGTATTCATCTGATGAATATTTTCTGGTGATAAAAGCTCACTCTTAGAATTTAGAGTAATAAAGGAAGTCTCTGTTTCTGATATGTGATCTATTTTTCTTGCAGCTCAGGACATCAGACTCCGTTCTTAAACACACATAGCACCTGGTCCATAGTCGGTGTTCAATAAATATTTATTCAGTGAGCTAATTATTTCTGGGAAAGCCAAAATGACCAAGGCACAGGCTGTGAACTCCTAACACTGCCTGTCACAGCATTCCAACAGCGAAAGACACCAACTCTAAACTGTTCACATAACACTATGCTTAAGCAACAAAATGCCCAAAATGCACAGTTGACCCTTACCCACATATATTACTCAATTGTTCCCTACAAATTGCACTACACACTAAAGTAGGACAAAGAGGGGCGACTGGGTGTCTCAGTGGATTGAGCCTCTGCCTTCAGCTGAGGTCATGATCTCGGGGTCCTGGGATTGAGCCCTGCGTTGGGCTTTCTGCTCTGCAGGAAGCCTGCTTCCCCCTCTCTCTGCCTGCCTCTCTGCCTACTTGTGATCTCTCTCTGTCAAATAAATTAAATCTTAAAAAAAATAAAAAAGTAGGACAAAGAAATACTGTCAGACCACTTAAAAAATAATATTCTTTAATTACTGAAATAGCCCTGGTCTAACATATTAGGACCCTTTCCAAACATTAACTAGTTAATTTGTGGTTTGGGAAGGACAACTGCATCAAGAAGTAATTACACAAAGAGTACCTACTTATCAATTCTGGTCAAAGATGAAGTGTCAATCTCCTGGTTGTGATGTTTTTCTTCCTTCTATTAGAGAACAGTTGATGGATAAAACAGAATGCTTTTCTATTTTATCAATCTCTTGCCAATGACATATTAAGAAACATTTGAGGGACAAACATCCTCTAAAAGAGTATCTAAAGTATTTTAATTTGACTTATCATTTTATCACTTACAATCCTAAAGTTACAAATTAAAATTGGTGACTTATATCAAGCTCTGAGCATTTTTCTTTGATCACTTATGTAACCATGAACACTTCCTCCTTTACCTCATGTTTCCCCACAGACCGTCCAAACTGAGATCTAAACCAAGTCCAGTGGCTGCTGTCCTTGAACCTGGTGAGTTCAACTGAATACCAAGTATTCAATTTAACAAAGGAGTTGATTTAAACAGACAAGGAGCAGGAAACTCAGAGCTGAAGGTAAAACCAGCTCTTGATGTGCCCCATTGTTCCTTGGCATACTAAATGGTCATCCCATTAGCTGACCTCCTATCTCATCTGAACTAAATACCAAAGCTGAATGCATCTCTTTAAGGCACATGTAGCCTCATCCTTGAATTTCCAGATTTGTATCACCATTGTTCTTTCTCATTTCTTTTCTAAAGTGGCAGCATTTCTAAGAGTCACCAAAGAAAAACAGGTTTCATTTGGAGGAGGCAGTTGGGAGACTCGTATAGCCTCCTCTGTTGTGCAGAAAAGAATCTCTGGAGCTTATATTTAGCAAATATATAATCTCTTAACATTAACACTATCCTATGAATGAAGAAACTAGATTAACAAGTAAAGCTTAAAGAGGAAAAACAAAAACAAAAACAAAAAAAAAAACCCTACCAAAATAACAGGGAAGCCAAACTTAACAGTTCTTCATGTTATCACTGCACAACTATAGGCTCTCAATACTAGTCACAAGTCAACTTTAGAAATTACCTGTAAAGATGAACTCTCCTTCTGCCTCTAATTTTGGCATTGACCCTAATACTTAACTTCCATCCGAACAACTCCTTTTCTTCTTTTCTAAACCTTCAGACTACAGACCATATCCATACTCAACCAGAACTAGGCTATGAAAAAAAGTAAAACTCCTGTTTTGGGGGAGAAAACTTTCAGTTTAGTGGAATTACAAGGAATACTTTAACTTAATATGTATTTCATGTGGTCCATTTGAAAACAGCTTTTTTCTTTTTTTTTTTTTTAAGATTTTATTTATTTGACAGAGAGATACACAGCGGGAGAGGGAACACAAGCAGGGGGAGTGGGAGAGGGAGAAGCAGGCTTCCTAATGCGGGCTCGATCCCAGAATCCTGGGATCATGACCTGAACTTAAGGCAGATGCTTTACGACTGAGATACCCAGGCACCCCGTTTTCCCCTTTTTAAAGGTACAACTGAACTCAGCTTTTCTACATTGAGGCAAAACTTCCAACTGCCTATTGGCAAGTAAGCTGGGCTTTATTTAATACGATCTAATGAGGTATTTTTTTTTTTCATCTTAAATACGGCATGCCATCATAATAGTGGATGTTCTCCTACCTTAGAAGTAGGTCTGCTTGGGATGCCTGGGTGGCTCAGTTGGTTAAGCAGCTGCCTTCGGCTCAGGTCATGATCCCAGCGTCCTGGGATCGAGTCCCACATCGGGCTCCTTGCTCGTCAGGGAACCTGCTTCTCCCTCTGCCTCTGCCTGCCATTCTGTCTGCCTGTGCTTGCTCTCTCTCCCTTTCTCTCTCTGACAAATAAATAAATAAAATCTTAAAAAAAAAAAAAGTAGGTCTGCTAAAAAAAAAAAAATTAAAATTAAAAGAATTTAAAAATTAAAAAAAAAAAAAAAAGTAGTAGGTCTACTTTCCTTAACTAAACTGACCTGACAGTCACCTCAAGGATGAGGTGGAGAAGTTCAGGGAAGCCATCATAGAACATATTTGCAGATTACAAAGGGATTACAGTTTCCCCTGCTGAGCAGGAAGCCTGATGCAAGGTTTCAACCTAGGACTCTGGGATTATGACCTGAGCTGTAGGCAGCTGCCTAATGACTGCGTCACCCAGGCACCATGAAAACAGTCGTCTTTAAGGGAGACTTACCTTCAGGTAAGTTCAATTGCACATCACCACTGTTACTCATGCCCTTTCCAGGCCAGTTATTTTTTACCCTGAAGAATGACAGAAGAGGAGACAAAAACCCTGAAGCACCATCTCTTCGACTGGCAGCCTCATTCACAACAGAATAGAATCCTTCAGGTTAAACAACAAGATGGCAAAGTTACTTGGAAACTGGGCCATCTAAAACTACCTTTGTTAATGGTTTTAAGATTTTGAGGGGTGCCTGGGTGGCTCCAATGTTTAAGCTTCTGCCTTTCACTTAAGTCAAGATCTCAAGGTTGTGGAATAGAACTCCATGCCCAGCTCAGTGGGGAGCCTGCTTCTCCCTTTCCCTCTGCCCATCCCCCTGCTTGTGCTCTAATCAATAAATTTTTTTAACAGATTTTATTTATTTGGGGTGCCTGGGTGGCTCAGTGGGTTAAGCCTCTGCCTTCAGCTCAGGTCATGTTCTCAGGGTCCTGGAATCGAGCCCTGCATTGGGCTCTCTGTTCAACGGGGAGCCTGCTTTCCCCTCTCTCTGCCTGCCTTTCTGCCTACTTGTGATCTCTGTCAAATAAATAAAATATTAAAAAAAAAAAAAAGGATTTTATTTATTTGAGAGAGTGAGAGAGAGAGAGCAAGAGAGGAGGGAAGGGCAGAGGGAGAAGCAGGGATCCCGACACGGGGCGCAATCCAGAGACTCCAGGATCATGACCTGAGCTTGAGGCAGAGGCTTAACAGATTGAGCCACTCAGGCGCCCCAATAAAGAAGAAAAAAAAAGACATTCTAGATCTTGAAGACTTAGCATGAAAAAAGGAATTTAAAAAAAGAAAAGATGTTGAGAGCAAGAGAGAGCAAACATGAGCATGAGCACAAGTGGTCGGGGGTGGCCAGAAAAAGGGAGAAAGAGAAGCAGAGAAGCAGAGAAAGGGGAGAAAGAGAAGCAGACTCCCTCCTGCGGAGCAGGGAGCCTGATGTGGGGCTCCATCCCAGGACCCTGGACCCTGACCTGAGATGAAGGCAGATGCTTAACCGACTGAGCCACCTAGACACCTCCAGGCTAATTTTTCTTAAAAATGTTTTTGAGCAGCTAAAAAGCATTTTTGTCAGTATGTGCAGGCTTGTGACCTGTACGTAAGTTAGCACCACACCAGGAAACAACTGAAAAGGAAATTAAGAATTCTATTCTCAGTCACATCAAGAATAAAATACTTAGAATTTAATAATAAAAAGTGCAAAACTGATACTCGAAAAGTACAGAACATTGTTGGGAGCAATCAAAGACGACCTCAGTCTAGGGAAAAACTTCCATGCTCATGGATTACAAGATTTAACATTGTTAAAATGCCAATACTTCCCAAACTTATCTACAGATTCAAAACAATCCTGATCATCCAGTCCCAGCTGGCTTCCTCAGACAGTAAGCACTAACCACTAAGAAAAGATGATTTACAAGAATGAGAAGGGGCACCTGGGGGCTCAGTCGGTTAAGCATCTACCTTCAGGCTCAGGTCATGATCCCAGGGTCCTGGGATTGAGTCCTGCATCAGGCTCCCTGCTTCTCCCTCTCCCTCCCAGCTCTCCCTGCTTGTGTGCTCTCTTTCTCTGTGTCACATAAAGAAAATCTTTGAAAGAAAAAAAAAAAAAAAAAAAAAAAGAATGAAGAGTATGGCCTGCCTGGTTGGCTCATTTGGAAGAGCAAGTGACTCTGGATCTTACAGTTCTGAGTTCAAGCCCCAGGTTAGGCGAAGAGGCTACTCAAGTAAAAAAACCTTAAAAAAAATTAACAGTACATCTTGCATTTAGGAGTTACTTTATAGATTAGGGTG
The DNA here is from genome assembly GCF_002288905.1 of Enhydra lutris kenyoni. Lineage (NCBI taxonomy): Eukaryota > Metazoa > Chordata > Mammalia > Carnivora > Mustelidae > Enhydra > Enhydra lutris. The sequence continues at coordinate 7,476,212 of NW_019154089.1, read as the reverse complement.
TTATGAACCTGTAACAAACAACACTGCATTAGTCCTAACTCTGGCCTCTAAGACTCTCCCAAGGTAGGATTTATTGAAAACTCGCATGTAAACCCTGATATACAAATCAGGCCTGTTCTGTAATGTAACCTAATCACTGCCAGGTTCCTTTAATGGCAACACTCCCAAATCCACCTGGAAAAAATTTGTGGGGGCGGAGTGATGGGAGCGGAGGGAAATCTGCAAAAACAAACAAAAATGAAAAGAGGAAAAAAATGTTCCCTGACTTCCTTCCGTAGGGTCAGAGGTTTTAAATACATAAAGGAGAAAATATTCAAAAAATCTTCTTGTAAAAATCTGCCAGGCAATTTCTATTAAATAAATGGGACAAATGTTACTTTGTTTGATGTGAGCCAAGCTATTTCTACATACCACCTGAAGAGCTGAATTAGCCTATCACACTAATATAATAGGTTACCTGCTTCCAGTCCCAGTAAATGTCCTTCACCAGGTTTTAGGTAGAAAAGCTAACCTCTCTTAACTAAAAAGTTATGCCAAGTCTAGTTTACAGATTATACTTCTTCTCCCTCCCCAAACACCATTTAAAAGCAATCTTTAAAAAGGAAAAAAAAAAAAAAAAAAAGCACACACATGGTCAATTAATGCCACTGAGAGGGATTTATTCTTCCATTAAATAAAACAATAGCTCTCTGAACTGTTCATTTAGAGCTGCAATTCCAACCAAGATTTACATTAAGATTTTTTTTCTTATATCAAAAACAAGACTCCAGTGCAAAGGAAAAGAAAATCGCTCAGGAACAAAAATTTAAAGACCTCCAAAGAAAGTTCTTTTACATTTGAAAATAAAGGCAGATGTTACTACTGTACACTGATGGAGGCCCCAGGATGTGCTCACAACATCCTTACGCATCACAGAGCGGGTTATAGCCATTTGACACAGCGCTCTCCCTTGAAGGCACAGAGAGACACACAGTGTGTCCTTTGCAGAAGAGGCTCAAGGTTTTAGCTTACAGAACTGTATGTTAACGACAGGTGCACTGAGTGGCTATCATGTCTTCATATTCTTTGTAAGCGATTGAGCCATCTGGCTCAATGGTCAGAACACTGAGAGGGCTGTATTTAGCAGGAACACATGACGGTCTTGGCACTGAGGAGTCGAGCTTCTCATGGATGATGTTTTGCACCATGGTGTGAACTGGCGAGCCATACCGATATCCAACTGCCCTGGGGCACTCCCCTTTGCAGTATCGAGGGTTGTATCTGTGCGGGGCCACGATCCAGTTGTCCCACTTCAGCTGGCTGAAGCTAAGCCTGAAGTCATGGAGCTCGCACTCGTGTTGGGGAAAAAGAAACTGTTTAAAGTACTCACTCAGATTCAAAGAAGCTGGAACCAGAGGCTTGTTCAATGCCAAGCTGACAGTTTCCCGACCTCTCCGGTGACGGGAAGATCTTACACCCTCTGCCGACCCTTCTCCCTTGGAGCAGACAGACAGACCACCGTTCTGGTCAGCACGCTGTGAAGGCCTCCGTTGGTAGCGAAGGGAATACCACCCATGATAAGCCTGAGCACTTGTGTCATTCAGATATAAAAGCAGTGAGGGGGGCACCAGAAGAGTCATGTTAAATGGCTTGTCCCAGGCTGAAGAATCCTGCCGCTGGCCTCTCTCGCAGGTTAAATTGACAGACATGTGAATACTTCTCTTGTTGGAGGCCACTAGAGGCCGAAGAGGAGTGGTCACATCAACCTCAAACCATCTGTATTTCTTTTTACTTTCAAACTGTAAGTTGAAGTTAAATGAGGACTGAGCTCTACGGGGGGTCCTGCTAGAAAACTCTGGCTCTTTGATCACCAGGTTGCACACACATTTAACAGCAGAGGGAAAAGAAATGGAGTTGCTGAAAGTATAGAGCAAGACTGACTTCAGTAAGTTTTCAACGGCAGTAACACGATCCAGGTTAAACAGCAGATCCAATGATGGAACAGATCCTGAGAAGAAAAACAACCCACCAGCAGTACTTTAATACAAAAACCGGACAGCAAGTCATATCAAGGCATGTGTCCTTCATCATGCTTTTTCTCCCTTCTCTTTCCCCACTTCCTCCAGCCTTAAGAAAGGGAGTTGGGTGGGGGGGGGGGGGTCAGTTTTAGAGAAAATACAGGGCACAGACATCATAACTAACTGCCAGCGAGTATGACTGGCTATTTTATCACCAGAAATTCACAACAGTTTTGGTGGTGAACAAAAACAATGGAGAATCATTACATTTCCCAATCTCTGGTTTCCCAAGCTCAGCCATTGGCTCCAAACAGCTAGTAAATTCTATTTTTCTCTTGGAGAGTCTCTAGAGAGGTAACTGTAATAAACACATTTACCAGCCTTGTTAAGAAAACTTTCTAAGACCTAATGAACAGAGTCAATGAAGAACTTAATGGTCTAATTTGGAACACTTGAGATTAACAACAAATGGAAGCTTTAAAACCACTCTAGTAGAATAAGACCTCAAGGAAGATGGGAAGGCTTTAAACAGCCACAATTGACCCACTAAGTTAGAATGGTTTGGTCATGAGCTGGCGAATCCAGGTTTGTTTGTTTTAAAGCACCGCTCCTTTCTCTCACACACACAGGACTTCAAAGGTGCTGGGTCAGATTGATGACTAACACTTTGTTCTTGGGAGGACCTACTGTTACAAATGCAGTCTTCCGCTTTCCTCAAACAGAAAGCAACAAACAAGGGGAAACATCCTATTTAACACAATATACCAGTAGCTAGGAGACGTTTTAGACATATTTCCAGGTCAGCATGGATAGAATGAGAATAAGAAAACAGAAGTTAAAATACCTGGTTTCCAGTCTTGATTTTGTGACCTTGGAGAAGATGCTGACCTCCAGCAACACTCTGCTCAGTCTTTAGAGCCAGTAAGTCTCTTCTAGCTCTAAAGTTCTACCATATGGGGGCGCCTGTGTGGCTCAGTTGGTTAAGCGCCTGCCTTCAGCTCAGGTCATGATCCAGGAGTGTCAGGATCAAGTCCCTCAGTGGGGAGCCTGCTTCTCCCTCTGACTCTCTCCCCTGTCATGTTCTCTCTCTCTCTCTCTCTCCCCTTCTCTCAAATACATAAAATATCAAAAAAAGATAAACTTCTACCATATGAGCCCACATTAATCCATGAGGGCATGAAAAAGAAACAGTAAGGTCAACTACCAGATTTGTTTCAGTGTGGATACTGAGTATCACGCAAAATAAAAAGTATTCATGCAAAATAAGAAGTAATTCAAGGAGCAAGGCCCAGCTCCATTCTGTAACTGAAATACAGACAACTGTATCATCTTCCCACCACCCATTAACGAATCTGCTTCTACATACCTGTTGCCTGGTCCCCAGGAGCCTGCTTGCGCTGGGCACAGGATGTGAAGAGCCGAACAGTGTTGTAGAAAGGACTTCTGTTGGATTTAGGGATTCCCTCCTTGGTTGCATATGCCTTATAGAGCCTCTTCATGTAGCGCAAAGCTCTGGAGTCTGGCTGCAGCTTAGGGGTGCCACCTTGCCCATCATACAGAACCTTGAAAACAGGAGAAAGGAAGTCAGATCTGTCTCCTTCATCTAGACGCTGTAGCAAGGACCAAGGCTCAGCCTCAGACTTCAACTCAGCACCAGCTGCAATCTGAGTTTCTCCTCTAGAAGCCTGAGAACCAAGCCTAGTAGGAAAACACAGCCAGGAAAAGCAGGAAAACCAAAGGAAGAAGTTGCTGAGAAGCGCCATGGCCTAGAAGAACTAGCAAGGGATACATTTCCCCCTACCAGTCTTCTTGCTAAAAAACCAGGAAGGGCCTAGGTCAGTCTTTTAAATAAATTTTAGGTGTGTAGGTAGGCTAGGGTCACTTCTGTAATCAGACCTCAAGGATGCCTAGCTGAAGATAATTTTTGTCAGCTGTGCATCTAACTGCTGATTAACGTCTTATTTATCCAATTTGTCCTCATTAGATATGGATGCATTCTGGTTATTTCTCTTTCTTCTCCCCCCCCTTTTATTTTTAAAGGTTTTATTTATTTATTTGACAGAGATCACAAGTAGGCAGAAAGGCAGGCAGAGAGAGAGAGGGAGGCAGGCTTCCTGCTGAGCAGAGAGCCCAATGTGGGGCTCAATCCCAGGACCCTGGACCATGACCTGAGCCGAAGGCAGAGGCTTTAACCCACTGAGACACCCAGGCAACCACCACCCCCCTTTAAAGAGGGATTTATTTAAAACTCTTTAAGTTATTGTTACGCCAATGGACTGGTTATGCAAGCCAAAAGGTCAAGAGAATTGAGAAATGATCTCAAAATCACCCATTTTTTGAGATTAAGATTCTTAAAATGTTCCTTAGGCGCTTGCTGAAACTTCCAAAGCAAATGGGAAAGCTATTCATGATAATAGGAAGATCTGTTGATACGCAGTGTTTTGGATTCACTCTTCCTCTTCTTTCATCCTCCTCACCTCTCTGGCTTCCAGGTGCTTAGAATAATTACTTGTTGCATGCTTATTTGGAGAGTGAGAAAAAGTCACAATTGGCATTGAAATTCCAGGGAGCAGACAACTGTTGGGTTGCCCAGTTCTCAGGGAGTTTCCTATAGAATATGTACTTGGAATACTGGAATATTCTTTAAAAAGGACATCGCCTTGAACCTTGACTCATGTTTAAATATAATACTTGATCCTTTGCTTTGGTCTGCACATTTATCTGTTTATATTTTGGCTGAAAGGTTTAGAGATGTTTGCAGGGTTTCACAGTTTTTTAAAAATTAATTTAATTCGCTAGGGTGTTCTTGTCCTTGGTATAGGACTTATGTTCTTGGAGCTGAGACAAAGCTAGAGATGATGTTTTAGGAAAACGAGGCGCACCATGAAAGACTGAAATGAGGGCATATCCAGTGCACCCGTGAGGAGACCATGCTGGAAGGAAGTCAACCCACACTCATGGTACAAGATTCAGAAGCAGTCAGTGCAGCACCTACGTTGATGAAACTGAGGGACGTTCTGCACATTTTAAGCTCACTGCTTGCCAAGACTCTCTGGCCCCAGGCTAGGAGGCAGGGTTCCATAAAACACACGCAGACTGTTGAATGACAGCTTACTCCAACATCACATATGGCTGGCAATTCCATGAACAAAAACATTTACAGACGCTCTGCGTCAGGCAGAAAGGCCAGGCCCGCAGCACCCTTCCGTAGAAAGTACTTTCGGAAACGCCGAGAACGCCCCCGCGGCAGTGAAGCGTGGGCGGCAGACACGCCCCAGCCGGCACCGCAGCCTGCCCCCGGCTAGACCTGGGTGGGAGGTGGTGGCAAGCAGGCGAATATGGAGGTCGCCTCGTTTCTCCTACCGCCACCCACGGCCGGTTATCATGTTTGCCCTTTCCTTGGGAACTCTTCCTGGGGCGCAACTTGAGGAAACGCTTTTATTCTACCCGGGGAAAGTCTGAGACCCGCCAGTGGATTCTCGGATCAAGGCGGCCGAGAGAAGCCCCAGATGCACGTCCCTGATCCTGGTACTGGGTCGTTGATGTTCTGAAAAGAACCGACCCCTTTAGCGCTTGGACCAGAGCGCAGAAGGCTGCGAGCGGCGGCCCCTCCTCCGGCCTCAGTGTGCTCTCCACAGGCGCTGGGCTCGCAGGCCCTCAGGGCCTGGCCCGGACAACGCGCCCTCGACGCCGGCTGGCCCCTCTCTCTCCACCTCTCTGTGCCTCCCAGCCCAGGCCGCTTCCTGCGGCTCCACAGCCGGGAAGGAGGCTGAAAGGAAGCAGCGGAGCCTCCCGCGGCGGCCCGAGGCAGCAAATCCCATGGCCTACTCCGAGCCTCAGGTTGGGCCCCGCCCCCTCCCGGGCCACCACGACCGGCCGGGGCACTTCCCTGCAGAAGGGGCAGCAACGGCGCCTCCCCCTGGAGACGCCTGGAAAATGGTACTCCCCGGAAGTGACTTCACGGCTTCCTGGAGCGGCTTCCAAACCTAGCGGAAGTGACGGACGGAGGCTGCTGGTTCCCGCGACTGTGGAGGGCGAGGTGACCCCCTCGCGGGAGTGAGGTCCGGGCGCGCGGTAGTGGGAGTCCGTGGGAGGGTGGGGGCGCCGCCTGGGCGGGGAAGGGTGAGGAGCTCTGGAGAGGGCGTCTTGGGTCCAGGACGGCGCGTCCCGGGATTGAGGCAAGCGCCCGTCCACCCTCGGTCTTGCAGACGCCGCCGCGACCATGGGCCGCACGTTTGGGAATCTGACCCGCATGCGGCATGTGATCACCTACAGCTTGTCGCCCTTCGAGCAGCGCGCCTTCCCGCACTACTTCAGCAAGGGAATCCCCAACGTGCTCCGCCGCACGCGGGCGTGCGCCCTTCGCGTCGTGCCCCGTGAGTGCTTTGGCCCGGTTGGGGGGCTGGACTCCGGTTAGACACTGAGTGACAGCGGGCCCCTCATTGAGCTCCCTCTGCTTGCCACACACACGTTTTCCATTATTTCAGTGTTCCTGAAAGCCCTTGCACAAGTGTATCCTCCCCATCTCACAGAGGAGCAAACCGAGTCATGAACAGCGGGCCCAAGGTCACTTGTGTGATTCCAGCGTCTCCCTCTGAGGTCATCTTTACCCACTTCGTAGCGATGAACTGTTCTGTGTGAAATGGGTAGCAGATAGTGATGATAGTAATAGAGCATTGTGAATTGGCCAAAAACCCCCCAGAACCCCAAAGAAGTGTGCACTGGCGTGTTAAAGAGCGAAGTATATGTTACGTGCATTACATCTCATCTATCTCACTAACATTTTTTTAAAAAGATTTTATTTATTTATTTGACAGACAGAGATCACAAGTAGGCAGAGAGGCAGGCAGAGAGAGAGAGAGGAGGAAGCAGGCTTCCTGCTGAGCAGAGAGCCCGATGCGGGGCTCGATCCCAGGACTCTGGGATCATGACCTGATCCGAAGGCAGAGGCTTTAACCCACTGAGCCACCCAGGCGCCCCTCACTAACATTTTTTTAAATGTGCATCTGGGGAGAGAGAGGGAAGTTTTGGTGATGGATTTTTCTGGAATGGGCCGTCCTTTTGGTCACCTGTAAAATGGGAGTGTGGTGTAACCTTCCTTGATCATCTGGTTTAAAAGTGGCTTCTTGGAAACTAGAGACAGTAGGGCGGAGCCTGCAGTGAGTCAGAAAAGAAGACTGAGGACCCTGGTGTCTTCCATGGGCTTGCTACTTACTCTCACTTTTTATTTTTAAAGCGTTTGTAGGGTTTTATCTTGTCTACACTTGGGGGACCCAGGAGTTTGAGAAATCCAAGAGGAAGAATCCAGCTGCCTATGAAAACGACAAGTGAGCCATTCATCTGAATAGTGATTACCGGTGTATGAGGGACCCTTCTTTGGGAGAGGAGTCTACACTGTAGTGTCTTGAAGACGTAATAAACTACTTATGGACTGCACTGTTGTGATTTTGCATTTTTGTGAGCAAGTCCCTGGTGTGACTGCTGATGCTTAAGTTCATGACCTCCCCTTCCTAGCCTGAGTCCTCAACAGTTTGGCTGGTCTGCGAGTCTGGTAAAGGATCTGGACTCCGTGCTTGTTCTATAATCTACAAGAAATTAGCGGCATCTACTCCTGCAGCTTTTCACTTGTGTGTGGGATGAACTGTGGGGTTGGTTTCCAGTGGTCTCCCATAATAACAATAAGATTTTGGTAACTATAATTACTGTTTCAGGTACTTAGCTCTTTACACAAATAAGTACTTGTAAAACTTCACAACTACCTTTGAATTAGGTATCGTTATTGCAGTCGTTTTGCACATGAGGACCTGGGAGCGCAGTGAGAGTAAATAATTTGACTAAAATGACTCAGCTAATCAATGGTGGAGTCTGGCACTAAAGTTTTTGCTCTTAAAGCTATACTAGACTGCCTTTCCTGCTAAGACAGGCTTGCCTTAGCCCGAGGGGAAGGAAGTCAGCTATAAGAGGAGGGGGTGAGGGGCACCTGGGTGGCTCAGTGGGTTAAGGTCTCTGCCTTCGGCTCAGGTCATGATCCCAGGATCCTGGGATGGAGCCCTATGTCAGGCTCTCTGCTCAGCGGGGAGTCCGCTTCCCTTCCTCTCTCTCTGCCTACTTGTGATCTCTCTGTCAAATAAATAAATAAAAACTTAAAAAAAAAAAAGGAGGGGGTGAGGTCACCCCTTGGCCTCTAGAGCTAAACTGCCTGTGTTTGTACCAGGTTGGTAATAGTGGGCCATAATGCTAAAAATGTTTACTCTGGCCCTTTACTGAAAAAGTTTATCCCTGTTTTAAAGGCTTTAAATTATCTTTTTAGTAGAAAGCTACCCTTCCTCCACCTGGAGATGGTAGAGGTAGGTGTTGGTAGTTTTATGCTTCTGGTTCTCTGCTCCATTTTCAGAAATTTCCTCACTTCTAAGGATACTTGTTGCTTGTCCAGAGCAGTAACTTTTACAGTGTAGTTCAGCTTCTGGCTGTAATTTTTTTCTTATTCTAATGATTATTCTCATCTGTTAGGAACTGAAGTTAAATACTCAAAACAAACAAAAAAAGGTAATATAAATTGCATTGATTGGGAGGCAGCATAAAGAACCTGAGTCTGGTGAATTTAGGCCCACACCCTTAACCTGTGCTGCTTCAACTGTATGATACAAGAAAGAAACGTGTGTTCCTGAGCTTTGACCTTTTTGTTGTAAGACGATGTATTAATACAAAGCCATAGGGTGTGGTAATGGTGGAATGAGTGATCTGTAGGAGTCTGGCAGGCTTAACAGAGAACAACTACGATGAAAACTGCCTCGGGGCGCCTGGGTGGCTCAGTGGGTTAAATCCTCTGCCTTCGGCCCAGGTCATGATCCCAGAGTCCTGGGATGGAGCCCCACATCGGGCTCTCTGCTCAGAGGGAGCCTGCTTCCTCCTCTCTCTCTGCCTGCCTCTCTGCCTACTTGTGATCTCTGTCAAATAAATAAATAAAATCTTAAAAAAAAAAAAAACTCCTGCTTCACCCAACATGGTCCAGTTTTCCTGGGCTCTCTGTATTTGTTCTCAGGGTTTGTTACATGTTTGGGTCATAGACTGTTGAGGATCCGATGAAGCTGTGGACCTGAAGATGTAAATGCATCACCCATCCTTCATTCTACATAGTTTTTGTTTTTAAGATTTTACTTATTTGAGAGGGAGAGTACAGGGTAGGGGGCTGGTGCCCAGTGGCGAGGATCAGAGGGAGAAGCACACTTCTCGCTGAGCAGGGAATCTGACATGGGACTCTGTCCTGGGACTCGGATCATGTCCTGAGCCAAAGCCAGGCATTTAACCAACTACATAGTTTGAACAGCACCAGCGAAAGCTACTTCCTTGACAGGCCTTTCATCTGTCTTTCTCCCTCTGGCTAGCCCCAAGCTTTGAGGAGATGGCTACCCTCTCCCATCTTCTTGGCTTCATTTTACCACAAGACTTTATTTCTTTCTGTTCCTTGGCTCCTTTGGATATAACAGCTGAAAAACAAATGTACCCTTTCTCAGCTCAGGTCAGGTGACCAGGCACCAAGTATGGGTCTGAATCCTTTCTATCCCAGGAGCGCTCTGAGAAGACCCTGATGTAAGCCCGGTTACCTGCTGAGCTGCCTTTGAAGAAAATTATGAAAGTCTGCTGTAAGCCTGTCTCTCCCCAAAGGGCTTACTTCTCTATGCTGGGGGGCACAGAGCCCTGTGTAGCAGGGTGCTGAGGTAGGTGGGGAGGCTGGAATGTGGTGAGTTGTATAGCTCAGTGCTCCTGTATGTGCCATGGGATCTGGGATGATTTTTTTTTTTAAGATTTTATTTATTTATTTGATAGAGATCACAAGTAGGCAGAGAGGCAGGCAGAGAGAGAGAGAGAGGAGGAAGCAGGCTCTCTCTGAGCAGAGAGCCCGATGTGGGGCTCGATCCCAGGACCCTGGGATCATGACCTGGGCCGAAGGCAGAGGCTTTAACCCGCTGAGCCACCCAGGTGCCCCGGATCTGGGATGATTTTAGGGACCATTCTGTCTGCCAAAATCTACAAAGAAAAGGGAAACATGAGTGAAATCTCTCAAGGAAGAAAGGGACCACTGCTGTGGGCCACAATGCCGGTAACCATCCACATGGAGTCTCCAGCCCTGGGTGTGGCGCCTTCCTCTGCTTCCAGGGCACAGCCACTCATTTCACTCTGCTGTCCTCAGCGGGGCCCTACCCCCACCAGGGCTTTTATCTCTGCGCTGTACAATGTGGCAAAGTGGACTCCAGGTTGCCAACCAAGTCCCAGAGATGTAGGCCTATCTAGTGTAGGCTGTGAAGTCTGTGCCAGGTCCAGCCCCAGAAAAGCAAATACACTTTGACCCTTGCAGTTTTACCTGGAAGTTTCTCCATTTCAGAGTCTTTCATTTTTTATTAGGCACATCCTACTCAGGGACAGCAGAAAAGTCTCCAGTTACTGCCGAGCCTTCATGGTCTCCTCTCCCCCTGGAATGTATTTCAAACTGCTCACGGAGTTACACCCACTTTCTCCCATTTCATCCTCCGCACTTAACCTCAGCGGTGGAAAATCCCTGGGAGTTGTTACCAAGCAATCACTATCAAACATGCTTCTCATTTTCTTCCTGTAAATTAATCATTTGAACCCCCAAATGTCAGTGGCTGAGAGGCCTCAGCCATCTCATTGGGAAAACAAAAGAATAAAGCTCTAAGAGAAAGGGTTGGCGTGTGGTTAGTTAATGTAGAAACCCCGCTCCTGCCTCCCAGCCAAGTGTTCTCTCTATGGCTAAAATTAGTAAATGCTGCTTAGACCTTTTTGCTGGAAGAAGGAATATGGAGTTGTGTGTTTATTCATTCAGCGAAATACTTGACTGTAGAGAGCCCATGAATTTTTAAAAATTATTAATTTCAGGAGTAGGATTTCACAACTATTCAAGGACTGTGGGATGGCTGTGGACAATTGTCTGGATGCCACTTCACTTTCAAAACTGATTTTTGCTCCATGGCTGATTTAAAACAGTGACAGAGGTAATGTAGACATACGTTGAAATATTTTTCCTGAGATGCCGGGGGGGGGGGGGGGGTTCAGTCGGTGAAGCATCTGCCTTCGGCTCAGGTCGTGGTCTCAGGGTCCTGGGATTGAGCTCTGCGTCCTGCTCCCTGCTGAGCAGGGAGCCTGATTCTCCCTCTGCCTGCCGCTCCTCCTGCTTGCTCTCTCTCTGTATCTAACAACAGCAACAACAAAAAAAGAAATATTTTTCCTAGCAGTAGTCCCTTCCATGGGCAGTAACTGATGGGCTTTTTTCTTTAGGGAGGAGAAGTGGCATACAAAATTAGAGGCTCAAACCCTAAAGGCTTCTGCAGTGTTGTCACATTCATGTTGATGAATGGTTAATTTTTTCCCCTATGCACACTGGAGCCTCAGGCCCTTTCCTTGGCTGGGGTACTGGCTGTGTAATAAATTAACACAAAAGGCTAATTTGATTTTGCTTGCAGTAGCGGGAGGCAGAAATGGAGGATTAGGAGAAAGTACCCGTGTTTGGAACTAGCAGTTTCCAAATCCCATTTGGCATATCCCTCTCTTAAGAACAGGCTGGCACCGAGGCCACACCAGACCCAACTGTCTCTAGGACATCACGTTGTTCAGTCTCTTGCTTATCTAATCAGGTTTGTGTTCTTACCAATGTTCACTAGGTCATCACATAGCTTCTTCCCCACCCCACAGAGGTTCCTAGTTAAGCCCCTACATGGGGCGATTCAACATCCAAGCACAGGTGTAAAGGGAAGGAGCAGCTGACTAGTCTGCTTCTCCATGTTCCTCAAGTGCAAGCAGTGGTGTCTCCCTCTGGGCTTGGCTCCATGGTCCTTAATTGACCAGAACCAGGACAGACAGATCTGTGGAGTCACACCCCCATCTTCCCGTTCCAGTTCTGAGGTTCACCTTACCACTCTCTTCTCCCTTGACAAGAGGATTGGTGACCATCCTGTTCCACCTTCAGCTGAGCCTCATCTCCTCCACTCTAACTTGTGGAACATGCAGGCTCAAACCAAATATCCAACCCCTGAAAATGATACAGGCCTTGGGAAGAGGCATCAGTCACTTTTTTACAGAGACACCAGTCAGAGAAATAATCTTGTTACCTTCGTCTTATTGGCTCATCCTTCCAGTCATAGGAAGCTCTTAAGTCCTATAATTCATACTCAAAAGTTAACACTATTCCCCCAAATTTATGAAAATGCCCAGGTCATTTAATGATTACCCACAATACCTCACAACTTAGGCACATGCCCTTTCTTGTTCTAGTGATCTGCAATAGTTCCTACTTAAGTTGATGAATGTTTTGGGCTCTAGCGACATCTCCGTGCTTGGTCTGTTCCCCTGAAGCTGCTGGAAGGCTATGCTCTGCAGAAGGACCTAGTCAACTACTGTGAGGAAAACCCATTAATTCAAAGATTGCAGTGTGATTTGTCACCACCGTCAGGCAATCCCACTGGCTTAGGAGCCCCTGCTAACACTTCATTCACACATTTAAAAACAAAACAAAAAACCTATATTCCATTCTATTCAACCACAGTTCAAGTCCTGCATCGGTATCGATTGCCTTTGCCCTGGGAGAAGGCAGGTAGGCTAGACTTTGAACTTGCCACAGCTTGGTCCATTCTTCTAGGGAGATGATCTGGAGCAGGAAACTAGGACAAATCATCTATGAAGAAGGGGGATCTGGGGCATTGTTGGGTCACACTTGCTGAAGCAACTTCCCACAGAAGGGAGGTAAGGGCCTTATCCAGTTGCCTGTAACACCAGATTGTTGCTTCTTTCCCAGACAAGGTTGAAAGGCATCAACACGAAGACCTCACTATGAGACTTCTATTTTGATTACAGTGATCTCACTGAGCTATTTTGGAATCAAAATGTGGCTAGGTGCCTGGTTTCCCTCAGTGGCTTCACGTGGCTTTCGAAGGGAAGGAGGGGTTGGTGCTGACTTTTGGTAAAAGGGTCCAAGCCAGCAACATAATCACTCAAAGTCCAGATGAGGGATCAGTAAATACAACGTGCCTGAAAGGCAGGCCCTGAGCACATTCCTCTGGTAGACATTAACTTATTAAATCGACCCTGACTGCAAATATAAACTTTGCCCCCATCTCACCTGGCAACCATAAAAGAGATGAATTTCAGCCTATAAAAGCAAGTGGGAACTGTTGCTGGATTCCGGGCTCCAACAACCTCCCTCCGGCAAGATGCGGCACCTCAAGCTCTTTGCAGTGCTCATGATCTGCTTGCTGCTGTTGAACCAGGTAGGAAGTGGACGTGCAGGAACTGTGCTGGTGGGGAAATTGTAAGCAGACCTTGAGAACGGGACTCAGCCCTGAGGAAGGGTCCCTCTGCTCTGGAGTCTACAGCATCATTCGCCCAAGGTGTGCAGATGGGTGTCAGCGCTTCCATACCTGAGGTTAATTTGTCTTTGCCCTACAGGCAGATGGCTCCCCGGTACTGGAACTGAGTTCAACAAAGAGAAGGTCACGGAGAATGACCCCGTTTTGGAGAGGGGTCTCCCTCAGGCCCATTGGATCCTCTTGCCGGGACGATTCTGAGTGTATCACAAGGCTATGCAGGTATTCCACAAACTTGAGCGCAGGCCGAGGAAGGATCAGCACACACACTTACCTAAGAATAAAAGTGGAACAGGCGATTGCCTGGGTTGTAGCCTGGAGCTCCCTGGTGAATCCCTCGGGATTCAAGAACCAAGAACAGCTCCACACAGGTACCACTAGAGTGGTTCCTTTGCTTTCTGCAGTTTACCCCGAGGTTGGCTAGAGCAAGCAGAGCAAGGAATGTGAAGAGGTGACTGGCTCTGGGCACTGCTAGACCTTTGTCTTAAAAACCACCCTTTCTTTTCCTTTAGAAAAAGACGCTGTTCCCTAAGTGTGGTCCAGGAATGATGTACAAACCAGGGGAAAAGAGGACAGTGCTCACCTACAACAATGCTCCGTTCTATGGAATATTGATTAACTGCATTTTGGCTGGAGACACTTAAGTGAAGCAGTCTTGTATTCTTAATATTTAAAGACAGATGTACGCTTTAAACTGGTCTCCGTTTCTTCTTAGAATGTTATGTAGATAAGCATTACTAAACTTGTCAATTTAGAGTTTATTTTTCTATGTATACTATTAAATGTCTCAAAATTTTTGCAGTCTGGAATTCAAACTTTTGAGGGTTTGAAAAGAGTTCATTTTGTATGCTACGGAAAAAAAAAAAAAAACAACCCAGCATTGCCTAAGAGCAGACTTCGCAGTCTGTAAAAGCACAGTGAAAGTGAACATTTAAGAAACAAAGAACACGATGAGATGCTGAAAGACAAGTTTCCTAATAGCCACGTGTTTAGCCTTGGCAAGTTCACATGCTGTGGCCCTGGCCCTGATCCTAGTCCTTCACTCCGTGTCAGAACTCTTCAGTGAGTTGTTAGAGATGGACTGGCATTTGTGACCTGATGATGTGCCCACATTTGTCTAGGACTTAACTGAAGGCAGAACTGGAAGAAGAATCTAGTTTAATAAAACAATAAAAACCCAAGCCCCCAAGAACAGCAGAAAAGACTTTTTTGGATTTCTGCTGGAGGAGGGCAAACTGATCTATGCAAAAGGATGCATGGCCATCAAGTGCAGAATTTCTGTAATCAGGAAATGAGAGCTGGACTGGGGGTCCAGATTTTTCAGGCAGAGTAGCAGTGGACACTAAGGTACAAAACAGAAATTACATTGAAAAGGCAAAGTAAGAGTTGAAGAAGTTTAAAGAGCACAGTGTTTATAAACTTTAATACAGAAAATCTATTTGATATTTATTAAACTTAGTTTCTCCAGCTATGGTTTGGCATTATACAAAGCATCTTAATGACACAGTAGAGTTAAAAAGATCTTTACAAATTGAAATGTGATACCCTTGTCTCCAAATATTTTAATTGCCATAAATTTGTTTAAAAATACACATTAAACGCATGTTTGACACTCTAAACTTTCTATAATCTCAATACCACAAAATACATATAATATACTATACAGATGTGGAAAAATCTAATTAGTATATAATACTTTGCTCACCATTAACAGCTTTATTATGTGAAATGCACATACTTAGAAATCCTAGCTTTTGAGCCCCAAAGTACCTCTGAAATTTTAATGTATTGCAACAAATAAAAATCACAGTATATAATTGAAATTTTGGTTGAAAATGTCAGATGCCTAAATATTTTGGATAAAAGAAATGTAAAACAAAGATTTGGATCATGTACAAAAACAAAGGCATCCTATCAGACACTAACAGTACCTTTCTGCAAAATCAACAAGGCTTTTAATTTATCAGCGGCATTACTTCCCCTCCAAAACCCTCCCCAAATATCAAACCGTTATTCAGCAAATAATTTTAATTTCAAATAAAAGGATTCAATAAATATATAAGCATTTCCATCCTCCATATACAAAATTTCGTAAAACCATTCAAAACGGAGGCTAGATAGAAATTTTCATAACCGTGCTAACCGTGCTAACCAACCTCACATCTGGTCCTCCAAAGTAGTGCCTTTTCAGGCATTGCCAATTGGGCCAGCTCTGGTGGTGAGCCCCGCCCCGCTTCACCCTAACCCCAGTACTGTTGAATGCTCATGTCAATGACTTGCCAGGTGTGTGCATAAAGTTATAAAATGGGGACACTTCTTGAACAGCAACAACAAACTCAACAGTATGGATAACCATGGCAGAGATGTGAAAGGCAGCATTTCCAAACATATTTTCCAGGGAGGAACATAGCAGGTGGAAAATTCCAGTGGTTAAAAGCTGAAAAGAAACCCCACGTGTAAGCGGTAACAGGTCAAAACTGCAGATTACTAGAATTTCTGGGTGGGAGCTTTTCTTCCCCATGCACATTTAGAGAGCTTTTTTGTTTCTTTTTTTAAGGATGGCAATTTATGCTTAGCTGAGCAATGGTGGCACAGAGAGGTCAATGCTGACATTCCTAAAGTCAGTTTCATTACATAATGATTGCTTTTAGGCTGCTATTTCAGGATACTTAAACATCGAGAAGACTCAGTTTAGACTTAACTATAATGCCTTATTCAAAAGGAAGAGGTGGAGAGATTTTTCCATTGCTTTTCTAGAGAAAGTGACTTTTTAACTAACCATGCGGTTCAAATGAAGAGAATCAGCATGTGCTTTACCTACTAGTAATAACTTACTTCTGGTCACTTGCCAGCTTGATTCTAAGGTCTAGAAGTCTAAACTGAATTTCTCCATCACGGAGTATGTGAAAGATAAGCACGCAAAAGACATGACCAATGTGGCCTCTTCCTCTACATATTCCAAATCATTTGACAATTTTCTCTTTATTTTACTGGATAGCAACCTTAGAAGTGCAGTGTTATTTGTTTCTGGAAAAATGTCTGCCTCTCTCAACACATTAATATGTAAAATCAAAATGAAATCTGTGCTCCACATAATTAGGAAATATGGGTGATAGGAGTCTACATGGATGTGAAATGCTTTGCTTCCCAACTTACTTAAAGAAAAAAATCATCACAATCTGCCTAAAACTGTCATTCCCATTAGATGTTCCTGGGACCCAGAGGCAAACTCCTAAAATTCAAAATACATAATGAGGCCATTTTATTCAATTAGCAACTGGAAAATTAAAATCCTTCCCACCCTGTAAGAGCCCTATTATACTACAGAAGGGCTCAAATATATTTTAAAAGTTAATTTACTACAAATCATAGTAATTAAGCTTTAACAATCTAAAAGGAATACACATTGCACCCCTGAACATTAATATTCAAGGTGTCAACAAGAAAGTGTCTTAGATCAATTTAATAAATAATGTGGAAATAGTTGCACTAAGCTAAAATACTAAACACACACATTGTTGACAAACTAATTTCATGTTTTCATACATACATACATATATATAAAGTGTGTATGTGTACATAATTTTAAAATCCAAAGCTGCATACCCTCACACCTAGAAGAGTGCACAGTGTACCTCTCCTCTGCACAATCAGGCATCACTGACTGGAGCGACCACTGGCTGCTCTGAAACTCCAGGGTGCTGCCAGCCTCCAGAACCAGAACTTTCATTTAGAACAGGTGCCTTCCGTAGGCTCTTGCTTCACAATGCAAGCTCACTCAATGAAGTAAGTTCCCAAAGTTTCTGTCATTAAATACAAAATGATGCTTGTCTGATTTAGCTGATTAACCTTTCTTTAATAAAAAGAAACGAACAACAATTAAAAAAAAAAAACCAACAACAACAGTGAATCTAATAAAGCCACAAGTGAATGCAAAGTGAGGCCCAGATGCCTATGGACCCGCCAGTGGGAGAGCTAGCCAGAGCACAGGCATGTTGGGCACATGCACACATTACTCTACACCACCTTTTCACTGTAGAATTAAATCAGGAGATGGTCAACCTTCTCCACTCTTCAGCAACTATAGCTGAAGATTTATCTGGAGTACTCATCGCTTTTAAAGTTAGTTCTTGGCTACTTGTCCAGGAAAAGGTGGCACTGAAGCAAGAAACAGGCTGAACGCTCCCAGCAAGACTGGACCCAGGCTGGACTGTGGCGGGTGGATCACCTGGAGGGGAGTGCTCCCCACAGCCTAGCCCAGGCTGGGCAATATTACCACGTGACTTCATCCACTGTTCACTGGCTGCCTGTGAAGAGTCCAGGGGCGTAGGCTGCTGCCTCCTGGCATACAAGTGTGGTCTTAAAAAGCAGTCAACAGAGTGATTTTTTAAATAGCTGCTATTTCTATAATTAACTATATATTAAGTACAAGTCTCAGACTAAGTAAGTTTTTAGCCACTTGTCAAATTCAGTTTTAAATGGTCAGAGAACAGTGAAGACACCTATTGAGGAAGGAGGAATGGTGGCCTACAAAGGGAGTCCAAAGTATGCACTGGAGCAGATGAAGACACAGAAAACTTTTGAGGAGATGGACACAGAGGAAAGGGAGTGGTGTTTCCATAGACTATGACATTGAAAATTCAATTATTTAGGACAGGATTTTGATCCACTGCCCGTTACCACCTGGTGGGAAAATCCCTCCACAATGAAAAGCTTGAAAAATTTATTCCCAAAGAATTAACACAGTTCCAGAGAGAAAATTAACTTAGAACAGCACCATAAAACATGCAGGAAACTATATTTTAACAAAATATCAGTGTGACCCCAGAAACACTCCTGCTGCCTTTCAGGACACACAAGAGATTAGAATACACTGGAACTCAGAGGTGCCCTGCTCGCTGCTATGGCTGAAAGCTTTATCCACTTCTAAGACATCACTGCAAAGTAAGGAATCAGAGTAAGAGCAATCAGAGGACAGGACATACAGCTACTTGATCAACAGGGTCAAGTCTCTCATCGAGTAACTACCCTAATCACTGAGAAGTTGTCCTCTTAAGGAAAACTGTTCCTAAAACATACTAATAAGTTAGAGCAAGATTTCAGAGGCAATGTCTCCAAGAGAAAAAGATTAATTTCAGCATAATTTCTGGATTCTAATCCCCAGCGACATGCAAAAATCACCTGAGGTACAGGGCAGTTAAAAAGTTCTGTAAATATGAAGCCACAGGACAACGAAGGTTCATTAGCTTCAGAAATAAATGTAAAAAAGACTCCTATACAGAGGATTCACCGCACCACTTGCTTGGGAGATGTTCTATCCTTTCTTTCCCACTTAAAACCTTAGCAATCATCTATAAACAGCAGTGCAATCTTCTTTTCTGATTGGATGAATTCAGTTTTGGAATGGGGAGAAAGACAAACAATTTTTTTGGAGCAGCCATTACCCAATTAGACTAAGTCATGTACCAAAGCATTAGCTTTTCTAAACTAATTCATCTTTATGTGACCCTAAAGGAAGATTAATAAAGAAAGAGAACTGAACATTACTACTGCCAAAGACCAACCATACTGGGTGATCTGGTCCTAGTGTAAAATATCTGTAAACAATCCATAGAGTTTTCATTCAAAGGTAAGATTTAAGGCACACCAGACATGATAGGGACACATGACAGGGGCATGACAGAGGGTACATTTCTCACCTTTGACTCCGATATGCACCTTACAGGGAAAGGTACTTTGATATACAACTCTTACAGAGCTGGCTTAAGCGCTACCCTTGCTCCCCTCCCCTTCCCTTCCCAAGAGAGCTAACACTGAACCAAATTAGGAACTTTTCTAGTGTGAATTTTCTCACCCCATCAGAAATATAAATCATAGGTGAGGGCCTTCATAATACAAAGGGAGTCAGTACAAGACAAGTTTAAAAGGAGAACTTCATCTCTAGCTCAGGCATTATACCTTAAATTGTATAGCAAAAGCACACGCAGCAAAGCTCCAGCCCACTCCTGCATCAGTCACTGCATGCTCCCTTAAGAGCATCATGATCTAGTGTGGCAAAAACAGTTTACAAATAAGAATTCTGAAGAGAGAGTCAACCCTTCAAACATCATCACTGAAAGAGACGTAAGCAGCAACCCTCAGGAGGGGGAATCATACTTTGTTCCATAGTAACTTACGCTTTTTCAATTAACTGTCAAATTATTAGCAATAAAAAAGAACACACGGTTTTAATACAATCCATGAAGTTCAAGATTGTCCTTTTATGAAACCCTTCACATGATATCCTTCTCCTAGAAAGTTTGCCTGCCCTCTTTTGTAATGCATTAAATGCAACCTATAGTCACCTTGTGATTGCTATAGTGTTATTAACACATTCACAGTTCTTGATATAATGCATACCAACTCAGACGCATTTCATCTTCTATCTGTAGAATGCCATCTTCTCATATTTAAATGATTTTTCATGTGTAGAATATCCTTAATACTAAGCATAAATTCTGCAATAAAACTGTAGTTAAGATTTAAAATAGTATCAGGTAGTAGGTACAGAAAGAACATGTCCATATTTTAGATGAACCAACTCTTACTCTTAGAAGAGCTACCACAAAAAGACATTAGGTAACAAAGCTCCCCAAGTATATAAATAAAAAATGCCTACCTTAAATTTACACTTAATGTTCAACAAAGTAAATTTATAGGCAGAAATAACTAAGTTTTATACTAGCCCCAATCTGGGAACTTAAAAAAATAAAATAAATAGAATTTCAATTGATTAGTTATGAATTGCAATTGGAATTTCAATCTTATTACAGATCACTGACACCATCTTATCAATGTGCTGCAGATTTAAAAACATTTAAGTAACTTTTCATATTGGGAATATTAAAGGGGTCAACTGACATCGTGGCTTTGGGTTATAAATAACAACAACACATGAACCAGGGAGGAGAAAACCATTCCTCATTCTTAGTGTCGACTAGGTGGCATGTTATGGCAGTTTTCCTTTGTGATGTGACACAGTGTTGTGGAGAAAATCAGAGGCAACGAGAATGTGTTCAGTTCAAGATATCAGCTTAGCATCCTGGCGAAGCCAGTGCAGTCCCTGGCGGGTGTATCGAACGAGGTCTGTCATGATGCTCGCATTAAAGATGAGAGGGCCCATCGCTTTATCCAGTTCAGCAAAGAATTCTAGAAAACCAAAACCAGTCATTAAATGATGTACACAGTCTCCTGAAATGCTGCTTTAAAAGTTTAGGCTAGATTCTAAAACAGTAGTCAAATGAAGTAAAAAAAAACACTCCCTCCTGCACTACAATGATGACCGCCCCTGTTTTAGAACAAACCAACCCACAGTCTGTCTTTCAAGTTCTAGTATTTTGCCTAAGTCATGAAACTTTTCCAACAGACTGTATGGTTAGGAATTAAGTGTTATACATAAAAGCAGAATTCCACTGATGGAAATTATCGACTGCTAATATGGAGGACACATTACTAAAATGGAGACAATGTACTACATTGTACTATTACTGGAAACAGTCAGTATGTACTGTTTTTGTGTAAGAAGCAAGTGATACAAAAAGTTCTTTGAACTGTTCCCTGTAAGAGCTCCTGTGAGATTAGACATTTATGACAAACTTTTTGCTGTAATCATATGCCATGCAACACTGATAAATTATCCCATGTTTTAGATAGTATAGTTAAAAAATGCAAAGGATGGACATGAAAGGACCAAATAAAGGCTGATCTGCATGTGACATGGGTGCAAAGAAGAGGAAGGAAGGACAGTATCCTAACATTTGATCCCGATGCAATTTTGGGAGAAAAGAGAGGGATGTAGGACTCAGAAAGGAGAGTTTTTATACATGCAGAGAAAAAGGGATCATTCTCATGATAAACACCTGGGCCTACTCAAATAGAAGTAATCAAAGAGGAGGAGAAAAGGATCTTTTTTTTTTTTTTAAAGATTTTATTTATTTGACAGAGATCACAAGTAGGCAGAGAGGCAAGCAGAGAGAAAGGAAGGGAAGCAGGCTCCCCACTCAGCAGAGAGCCCGATGCGGGGCTTGATCCCAGGACCCTGGGATCATGACCTGAGCCGAAGGCAGAGGCTTTAACCCACTGAGCCACCCAGGCGCCCCGAAAAGGGTCTTTTTTATAGAATTCCAGATTATAAATGCAGGTGCAATAGCAGAATAGAAAATTCCTGTTTCCTTTTTTTTTGTTTTTAAAGTAGGATCCAATGTGGGACCTGGACTCATGACCCTGAGATCATGACCTGAGCTGAGATTGAGAGCCAGACACTTAATCGACTGAGCCACCCAGGTGCCCTGAAAATTCCTATTTCCTAGTGCAATAATGGATGTAAGTAATGGATGTAAGTAATAACCTAAGTTAAAGTTTAATAGGGAATCTTACATCAAACTGGGTCAGGCTGAAACCACCTGGATTGTGTCAATGGCCAAATCCAAGTATCACTAAACAAGAGACAACCATTAATTGAATGCCTCAATAATATCAATAATAGGAGATCTAGAGCAGCACCTATGAAATGTTAAAAACCTGAATCTAATTAAGTCTCAAAATGTAACTATCAGTATGAAGGAAATAAGGGGGACAGAGGAGCAAGCTAAACGATACCAAGAGGAAGCAATCAGTCAAATCCATAATAGGACTCATTTCCTCCTCAACATAAATGGCACAGTGCCCCATTCCCCCAAACACCAAAACCTGGAAGAAGGAGACAGACTTCAGGCACTGATGAAGGAATGTTTGGATCCTGTTAAAAACAAACAGTAAAGAAAAAAAAAAGACATATTTGCAATAACAGGAAAACTGGATGATAGACTAGGTATTAGGTGATATAAAGGAATTTCTGTTAATTTTGGTGGCTGTGTTAAAGGCATGACGATGGGGAGCTTGGGTGGCTCAATGGGTTAAAGCCTCTGCCTTTGGCTCAGGTCAATCCCAGGGTCCTGGGATAGAGCCCCACATCAGGCTCTCTGCTCAGCAGGGAGTCTGCTTCCCCACCCCCTCTCTGCCTGCCTCTCTGCCTACTTGTGATCTTTGTCTGTCAAAAAAAAAAAAAAAAAAAAAAAAAAAAAAAAAAAAAAAAAAAAGGCATGACGATCATGTCCTTGAAAAATCCGTATCACCCAACGATGCATACACCTAAGTATGTTCAGGGGAAATGCTTTAAATACTCCAGCGGGGCAAGAAAAGTATGATTCAGAGAGAGGGTGAGGTGAAACAAGATTAGGAAAATGTGTTGAATGAAAGATGCTCAGGGATCATTATGCCATTATCTTTCCTTTAGTTAACATTATAAAGTACCACACAAAAAGTAAAAGTGAAAGGACAAAGAGAATGAAAGGACAAAGAAAAACAAGGCTAGAAAACTGGCATAGGGAAGAAAAATGGAAAGTAAAGCAGGAGTGATTTAGTAAGAATTCCTGCTTTTGTAACCTTTCCTGAGCAATAGTGACAATATTTAAAATTTTAGCAAAGAATTAGGTTTTCAGGACAATTTTATGTTAGATGCTGAGGTTCCTCTTCTACCTTTCTCCCACCATTATCATTCCTTAGGGATAAGAATCTTCATCTTCATCTCATTACCTGTTTATATTACACATATTTAAATACACTCTGTGAAAAAAGGACACCTGATTGACCAGCGTAGTGTTTCTCTACAAAGGGTCTATCTGAACAGCTGCCACACACACACATTCGCTAATAACAACTATGAAAATAAGATGGTGTTTATATAGTACTTTTCCCTAGGATCCTTTATTTACTTATTTTTAAATTTAAAGTCCCAATATAGGGGTGCCTGGCTGGCTCAGTCAGTTAAGCATCTGCCTTTGGCTCATGTCATGATCCCAGGGTCCTGGGATGGAGCCCTACATCGGGCTTCCTGCTCAGAGGGAAGCCTGCTTCTCCCCACCCCCAACTCTCTGTGCCTATATTCCCTTTCTCACTGCCTCTCTCTAACAGATAAATAAAATCTTAAAAATAATAATAAAATAAAATCTACTATAGTTGGGGCGCCCTGGTGACTCAGTCGGTCAAGTGTCTGACTCTTGATTTTTGGCTCAGGTCATGATCTCAGGGTCATGAGTTTAAGCCCCACTTGGGGCTCCACACTGGGTGTGGAGCCTGCTTGGAATTCTCTTTCTCCTTCTTCCTCTGCCTCTCTCCCCCTCCCCGAGATGCTTCACATGCCTGCACGCTCTTTAAAAAAATAAATAAAATAAAATCCAGTATAGGTAACATGGTGTTACCATTTATTTCAGTGTACAATATAGTGATTCTTCCCTGGGACCTTTAAATACTTTATAATTATCAGTGTTCTTAGTTTGGGAGATAACAAACTTAAGGTACAAAAGCGTCAC
Source organism: Enhydra lutris kenyoni (assembly GCF_002288905.1). Lineage (NCBI taxonomy): Eukaryota > Metazoa > Chordata > Mammalia > Carnivora > Mustelidae > Enhydra > Enhydra lutris. Next base: position 7,452,452 of record NW_019154089.1, on the reverse strand, counting down.
ATAACCTAATATTGAAGAATGCTAGAAACTGATTTATTTTGTTGTCTCCTTTATCACACAAGTTTTCCAATTTTCCAGCATGATTTTTTTTTTTTTTTTTTTTAAGTAATCTCTACGCCTAGCATGGGACTCAAACTCATGACCCCAAGACCAAGAGTCACATGTTCCTGCAACTGAGCCAGCCAGGTGCCCCTGAATGTGATTTCTTATATATTAGACATCTCATATGTACAAGATGTCTGCATGTAATTGTATGCCTAAGCCAAGGGCTGTTAACCACCCTAAAATAGAATGGGTATTTTATTATTTTTATAATTGAAGCTGCACTTAATGTGCCGAGAACAAAGGCACATATGTCCTAGAGCAAAAGCTGTTTTTAGTTTTGTGTGCATCACTGGTACAGTGAGAGGCATTTCTACCAAACTCCATACATTCGGTATGACTGGTAAGCAATGGTGATTAGGAAATGCTTTACTGTCAACTCTAGACTACCTAATAAACTAAATACAGATCAGACACTTAATTAGATCATAAAAGCTCTTCCAACAATTTCATCCTTCAAAGTTTCTCTAGAGAACTTCCTACCTTTTTGCTCTTTGGAAAGCTGCTCAGCTTGGTCCCAAATTTCAGTGGCATAGAGGAAGTTGGACGTAACTTGAACATAGCTGGCTGCCATCTGGTGGATCCTCTGTGGAATGGTCACAGAAGAACCACTTGCTGTAGCACTACTGGCCCCAGAAGAGTAATTTCCGGAATTGCCGGGTGACAGCTTTGGAGAAACAGGGGAAGGCATCCCAACAGCTTTGCTACACAGAGAGAAACAGGAAACTTATTCATGTGAATGTGGTGAACATGATGAAACCCATGTTCTACTGGCTCTTCATCCATGAAGGCTTTTAAAATTTAAAGACTTTTTTAAACTAGAAGAGCCCGCACAGAAGTACAATCTCTTCTAAGTATTTAGCTCACTAAAGCCCATGGTGAATCATTGTATCTGGACTCTTTGTTTTAATGAATGGCAACAGAACAAAAGACAGCAAAGAACTGAGGAAGTCACACACCTTGAGAGCAGCAGTTCACCTCACTCCCAACTGGACACACTTTCCATCTATTCTGGCAGGTAAGTAGGTACTTTTCAAGTTGTTTTGTAGAAAGTTGGGAGGAATTTGCATTTTAACACAAGAAAATTGTGGTAGTAGATAGGGATGTCTTATTTTGAACTCCATTATTTCTGGTAATTTCCTAGTTTAACCAAGTTATTCAAAGCTGACAAAGAGGTTCAGCTTTTTCATTCAACTGCAATTATCTCAGTCTTCCTGTCCATTAAATATTTCTTAGGACACACCTGATTGGTGTGTCCTAAGAAACAGGGAAGTTCATTTCAGCAGTACTAAAATTTGTGGAAGTGCCCAAGACCATAAAAAAAAAAGAAAATGAAACAAAAGTTGGGGGAACAAAAGTGATTTATTGTGAATATTTTTTTAATCTTCTCTTTCAGCACTATAAATTTGGTTCAGAAAATACACAAGAGCAAAGACAGAAAGTCATTTAACATAAAAATAATAACTGAACAGAAAAAAATTACAAAACAAAAGCTGTCGTGGTAATTGTCCTCCTTTTGGGGGATGATTGGGGATGGAGGAGAAACCACAATCATGCCACTGTTACTTATTTCTGTCAGTATCGAGACCTGAGTAAAATAAAGATAAGCTCAATGATAAAAACCCAACTAGTTGTATAAATTAAACTCTGAGAAGGACTGAGGTGCTGTCAAAAAACTGTTTTCTACAGGTGAAATGTCCCCTGCCTACTCCTGTGTTCATTGTATTTTCAACTTAGTAAAAAATAAAGAGGAAAAATGAAGACTTTAAAAAATACTTTATTAGAGATGGTTTTAATTTTTTTTAATTGTCATCTTTTCATTTCTAGAAATTGGACCCCACCCATCCTGCTTTTACACAAAAATAAATCATTTTGTCACAAAAAATATTTCATAGACTAAAATTTACCTACCTTCCCAAGCCAGGTGATGGTGCTTGAGAATTATTATAAGAATTCTGTGGAAAAAATAAGATGTACGTAATTAAAAAAATACTACTTCTGAAGTATTAAATATATTCAAGAGCACACTGGGCCAGAATTGCTCCTTAAGATGCTTTACAAATTTAAGAACCCAAAATATAAGCACGAGAGCAAGAAAATGTGTGTGTGTGTAAATGTGCAACAGAAAGACCTTATTTAGGTGAGAGCTAGGGGTTCTGGAAGACAGAGAATGAGTTAACAGACAGACAAGAGGTGAGTCATACTTTGTGCAAAGGCTGTGGATGGATGTGACCCATAGTTTCCCGGGAGCAGAGGTTTAGGTAAGGAACAGGAGAAAGAGACCTCAACGACTTGAGGTCCGGGTAAGAAGCTCAGACCTGACCTGGCAAACAACAGTAAGCTACTGAAGAGTCTGAACTCAGAACCAGGGCAGGATTTTAAGAAGACTGATGTGGGGGTGTGAGGAAAACACACAGACATTTTAGGAAACTAACTGAACAGTCTGAGGAAGCGTGGTAGTGAAAACAGAAGGCCATCTGCGAATTAGAAACTAGGTCTCATGACAGAAAGAGGCTTCCTAGTATTGAAATACTAGGAAGAGGGAGGCCTGGGTGGCTCAGCTGGTTAAGCGGCTGCCTTCGGCTCAGGTCATGATTCCAGCGTCCTGGGATCGAGCCCCACATCAGGCTCCTTGCTCAGCAGGGAGCCTGCTTCTCTCTCTGTCTCTGCCTGCCACTCTGTCCGCCTGTGCTTGCATGCTCTCTCTGACAAATAAATAAATAAAATCTTAAAAAAAAAAAAAAAAAAAAAAAGAAATGCCAGGAAGAGCTACTGCGTATGGCTACAAAGATTCTACAATCAGATATATGTACATTTAAAAACTTTCCAAGAAGTTTCAAACCTATTTTCAAGTTCACCAACAAATCTTGTCCCCTAGGACAGGGACCTTCCTTGTTTCTACACTTACCTTCAGATGCTCCGTCAGTGTCTTTGAGTACTTCAGAGCATTTTCCTTCTTCAGTTTGAACAGCCTCAGGTACAGCAAAGACTGGCATCGCAGGCTAGCCAATGGAAAAGGGTAGCTTATTTACCAGCACAGTGGACTCTGACCACATATGCATAGACAACTTCTGTATTGTCCAAGAGCACAGGACTGGCTCATGTGAACAGACCACGGCATAAGGTCAATGACACTAATTCTCAGGCAAAATTGGAGGCTGTGTTCTGATTATGGTACATACCAAAAGAAGGGGAAGAGCCTTAGGACTAGTCTCCTATTTGCTGATCATCAAAAATCAAAACCTCACCCACAAGACACCAACATGTCATTATAACATATACATTCAAAGAAATCACTGAGGAGCAGAATCTCTAGATCAAATTATAAATAACTGAAATTCAACGACAAAAACTAGGGAACTCAACTATGCATCTGAGGCAACATATGGGAACCTTACAATGGCTTGCAAACGCTTTGCACGTTCACCACTGCCTACCTCTCCAGTCACTTTCACTTCTCCTTGGTCTTTATGTGTAGTTCCTTTAGTTCCTTGATAGTTGCCAGTTTCTTTCCACCATCCAGCCCTTGCACATATCCCCTCTATTTGAAGACCAGGTGTCTCTATACTCTACTCAAAATTTTATAGTTATTATACTTTTCTTTCAAAGTGCTGAATGCATATACTTGTGTGACGATTTGATTAATTTTGTCTCCTCACACTAGATACTAGACTCTATGACAAAAAGACCCTGTCAGTTTATCCACAGCTACATTCCTAGCTGTTAAAGCCAGTGCCAGGTAAAGTAAATACTTTCAAAAAACGATCTGATAATATCGCCCTGGGACTAAGCCAACAAGCCATATTCGTTATTCTTATAAGCTAAACATGTGCTCCCTAAGGGAAGGTATAGGATATGTGAATGAGAGGATACTGAAAGAAGAGCCTGAAAAAGGGACCATGTGAGACATGGGGGAGTTCTACCATCAGTCCTACCCTACCAAGGCTTTTGCCATGAGTACAATGGATCAGAGACTGACAACAACTAAAAGTCTTTCAGTAGGAATTTTGACTTATTTTCTACTTTACCCATCAAGAATAGATTTATGTCTGGGTTATGAAAGGCCGAATCAAGAATAACATTCAGAAGGGCATAAACAGCATAATTTCTTAGGGAACAGCCTGTCATCTAGCAGAGGCTGGAACACAACACTTACCAAAGTACTGTGAGCCTTTTATCTGCAGCTGTAGCATCAGGGGCTAAGTAATTCTTTAGCTTCATAGTGTATCTGTGAGTTAAAGCAACAAACAAATTACACAAAACATAGTACTTCACCTTGATCTTAGGACTTCCTTAGTCCTCAGAACATTAGAACCCAACCTAAACAAAGGCTTATATAAATACCCCTTGAAATATCTAATTCTCCTTATCCCAGGACAATAAAGGATTAAGATCCTTCACAGCTTTACTGTATACAGCTGTATCAGCCCCTTCCTAGATGAGCCAAAGAAGTAATAGTGCCAATGATATAGCAGCCAAGTTTTCCCACTTACTTGATGAGCTCCACTGTCTCTGAATACATAGGGAATGGGGATTTGGATTCCTGAGCATTTTTCTCTAATGCATTCCCACATTCAATGAAAGATACCACAGCATCAAGATAGTATACAGCTTTCTCAAACCTATCAGACTGAAGAAAGGAGAATAAGGGTAATGAGAGATACACTGAGGTACTATGAGAACAAACAATAAATGAAAATTTAAGTCAATTTGATTAAATAAATAAATGTCAGAATGTTTACATACCAATGCATCGGCATTGTGCTTTAGCTTTTTTGCTTCTTGTAAATAATGGTCTGCTGAATAACTTCTGCAATGTAAATTTTTATAGTAAATAAAACAGTAAATGTTTTCATAAGATATTACTTGTCCATTTTCCTCTCTAGCATCCCTCAGTTTTCGTGTCTTCAAGTAAAAAAAATGACCCATTACTAAACATTCAGTTCCAGGTTTTCTGACAAATGTTTTTATTGGGTTAAGAGCATAATTTGTGTTGGCCAACTCATGACAAATTTTCTACTTAGGAAAATAGAGATCAAGCTCCTTAGTATTAAATGCTAACTTTCCCAAGTTGTTTGAAAGATTTGGAATAGAAGCAATGTGTGGGTAAGAGAAATAACCTTTTAACAAAATGGACGAAAAACCCCAACACTCCTCTACTTATTTAAGAAAGCCCCCATGTTAAACAGGGTACCAGCAGCAGTCAGGTTCTACTTGAAGGCCCCTTACTCGCATCCCCTAGGAGTCATAGAGCTCAGTTAAAAGGAATTGTACCCTGGACTAGTAGAGTGCCTTTCAAATTAAAATCTGAATGTTCTATGGAGCACACCACAAGTATGAATTCTTCTGGTCACTGACAGGAATTTATACCAGTTTCTTATATGCTGACTGGAATGATTTCTCCAATGCATAAAAAAAACATTTCTCTCACCTGTCATCAAAGGCAAGCTTTGTTCTCCGAGGCTTAGAAGCATCAGGAGTTGGTGTAGATGAAGGACAGTTAGAGGAGCTATTTGGAGCCTTTTCCTGACCAAAAAAATATATAATGTTGAAAGTACATAATGTTGGAAAAGTATGCATGTTGAAAATTCTGAGGTGATTAAAACTAAACTGAAAATATTTTTTGAGCCACTAGTAGAAAGGGAAAAAAATTCCACTGCCTTTAGTAATTAATTTCCTTGTTCCAAAATTTTTAAATTTCAGAATATAAAAACCCTTTTTACAGAACAGGTCCATTTTATATAACCAAAAATATTCATTCTAATAGCAGAGGTCTACTATGTACCAGGCAATGAACTAGACACTAGGTAAAACCTAAGGAAGATACAACCTACTCTGAGAACAGGAGTACTGCTTAAGACAAAATTTACCGATAATTACTGGTCAATGAAAAAAGCAATAATAAGATCTAACACTTACTGTGTGCTTACTACTTACCAGGCACTAAGTTAACTAGGTACTTAGCACAGTCATTAATCCTTCCACAACATTATTGGAAGGTATACTGCTTTGTGGACAAAATAAAAAGCAATGTCAAGGAGGGTAACTCACCCAAATTCGAACGGCTTTTAAGTGGCATTCCTGGAATTTGGACTTTAAATCCAGATCTGTCACATTTTAAAAGGTTAGACACTTTCTTAAACTTTATTACACCTCCTATCAACATAGCCCTTTATGTGGGGACTGAGAGCCTGTCTTTTCAACTGTTTCCCTACATACATTTTCCACAACAAAACACAAGTAAGCAGAATGTATCCTATGAATGCATGTTTCAACATTAAAAAACCCAATTAATATATAATTTTACTGCTTGTGCTCAAAAATCTACTGAAAAGGAACCATAAACCATTTCTTTTCTTAAATGATAACAGCTTTTCAGTTCTACCCAATCAAGGAATGAAAATAAAAGCCTTGGGATTTGAGAAAATACTATGCTCTCTACAGTCAAGTTCCCATGTTTCTGAAATGGCTTTCAGCATATTATGATGGAATGTAACATTACTAGGTCAGTTTTCCCTGTATGTTTTCTAAGTACTTCTACAATTGCCTAATTATGCTGAAGGAAAACTGAAATTACTAAAATTACGTTCAGAAATTGTCTACGTATTTTAACACACTTTTCTTATATAAAAATTATACGCATGGGATTTGTAAAATCACTGTGTGGTTAAGGAGGTTAACTAAAATTACCGTAGTGGGCATTTCACAATATATCATATATTGGATCATAGTGTGCACCTGAAACTAATGTGTTATGTATCAAATGTATCTCAGTTAAAAAGAACTGGCAGAAGAAAGAGGGGAAAAAAAGACAAATCTTGTATGTTTGTGGAAAAATGAACAAAAGGACAAAGTCATCAAAAACAGCAGCATAAAGAAGGTTTGAAAGATGATTAATCTAACTGAATTACATAGATTCTGTGTCTGCAATATATGCAGAATATACATTCTTTGCTAACAAAACATTACAAAAATCTACCATATACCATATACCATACTCCCATAAAGCAAATCTTATTAACAAATTTCAAAAGACTGTTACTATGAAGATTACTTTCAAGCCCCAATGCAATTAAGGTAGCAACATGAATCAGAAGACGACTAGCAAATCTCAGTATTTTTGGAAATTGACTAATATTTTTTTTTTTTTTTACTAACATGCTTTTAATAACCCATGGGTCAAAGATAAAATCACCCTGGAAATTAGAAAAGATTTTAAACGGAGTTATAAAAACACACCAAATCTTCTAGGATGCATGTTAGTAGTATTTAGAGGAAATAATTTAGCCTAACTGCTTATATTAGAGAAAGAAAAAAGGGCTTAAAACTAATTTAAAGATTAATGAGCTAAGTATCCATTTTTAAAAGTCAGTAAATAGAATAGCAAAGCAAAAAGAAAGAATAAGAAAGGAAATCATAGGGGCGCCTGGGTGGCTCAGTGGGTTAAAGCCTCTGCCTTTGGCTCAGGTTATGATCCCAGGGTCCTGGGATGGAGCCCCACATCGGGCTCTCTGCTCAACAAGGAGCCTGCTTCCCCCCCACCTCTCTGCCTGCCTCTCTGCCTACTTGTGATTTCTGTCAAATAAATAAAAATAAAATCTTAAAAAAAAAGAAAGGAAATCATAAAGATTGTAAGTTAATGAAATAGAAAACAAAAATAAACTTCAAAGAATCAACATGTAAAACAGAGGCTATTTTCTGAAAAGACAAGTAAAACTAATAAGCCTCTGATGAGACTGATCAAGGAGAAAGGGAAATGGCACAGAGAACTAATATTAAGAACAAAAGGGGGAACCTAAGTGGAGATATTAGAGATACCAAAAGCATAGTAAGAGACTGTAACGAACAACTTTATGGAACCAAATTTCAGATATCTGATAATATGAGCAAATATGCAGAAAAAAACAAAATAAAAATTATATGTAATTTTGGTTTTCCATTATATGTAATTTTCCTTTAGCTAAAATAAGAAAAAGCATATCTTCCAACTAAATTAGATTCTCTTTAATAAACCCATTTATAATTGCCTAAACTGGAAATTGCCAAGACTAACATTAATGATTTTAGTAATTGTTAAAAGCCCTAAGATCTTGAAATCAAAGTGGTCAGGGCTTATATTTTATATTCTCTCAGTAACAACACAGTACCAAATAACTACATTTGATCCAACAAATATTTCCTCATTACCCAGTAAGCTAAGCAGCAATGGAGAAAACACAAAACAAGATACAAATCCCTGCTTTCAAGGACCTGACAAACCAATAAAGAGGAGACACAGTTTTACCTATGAGAGCAAAAAACCAAACGAACAGGTGAGTTCACTTAAAGAATGTATTTAAAGAGAGAAGGGGGTTACACATGGGTGGCTCAGGCCTCTGACTCTTGATCTTAGCTCAGGTCATGATCCTGGGGTCGTTGGATTCAGCCCCACATTGGGCTCTGTGCTCAACAGGGAGTTTGCCTAAAATTCTTCCCTGGCCCAACTCGGGCACACACTCCCTCTGTCTCAAATAAATATATTTTTTAAAAGATTTTATTTGATAGAGAAAGAGAGCATGCAAGTCTGGGGACTGGCAGGCAGAGGAGAGGCAGAGGGAGAAGCAGGCCCCCCGCTGAGCAGGGATCCTGATAAGGGGCTTAATCCCAGAACCCTGGGATTATGACCTGAGCTGAGGCAGGTGCTTAACCATCTGAGTCACCCAGATGCCCACAAATAAATCAATCTTTAAAAAAGACAAAGAGAGGGGCGCCTGGGTGGCTCAGTGGTTAAAGCCTCTGCCTTCGGCTCAGGTCATGATCCCAGGGTCCTGGGATCGAGCCTCACATCGGGCTCTCTGCTCGGCAGGGAGCCTGCCTCTTCCTCCTCTCTCTCTCTGCCTGCCTCTCTGCCTACTTGTGCTCTGTCAAATAAATAAAAATCTTTAAAAAAAAAAAAAAAAGAGAGAGAGAGAGAATGGTATGAAATTTTAAGAAATAAGCATTCAGGCCTCAAATCCCATGGTGAAATATGGAAAATGGAGAAAGAGCCAGTTAGCAGGTAGACACAGAACTGGGACGGTGAAGGAGGCCAAGAGGACACTCAGGGTCCTTAAGGACACTAGGACTAACCCTCTAAACTACTACGTAAGGGTGTCCATGTGGAGAAAAAGCCATCTGTATATCTCAATTTGAGCCGTTGTTCACAGTTAAAATCACCTCAATTTTAAAGACTTCATTAAACTGCCACATTTAATAAGCATGAGTAACTATCTTTAATGGTGAATTTTTTCAACTCTTAAACTTTTGCTTACTCAAGTCACAAATAACAACCCAGTAAATTATATCCTTAAAAATCTAGGTGTTTTCTTAATTTTGTCAGAGTTTGCTCCTGATCAGTTTAGAAAATAATGTAAATAAACTAGTAGATAAAGTGAGGGTGAAAGTCTAATAAAGTACAGCCTTGAAAGAACGTCTATGATCCACTTCTCCCCCATAAAACATGAAGAACAGTACCCTATATTAAGAGCATGCTCCAGGAATAGTTCCAGTACTAGCTCAGCTGAAGAATTTTCTCTCCATGAATCAAAGCCAAATTGGCTGCTTTATCACTTTATGTAATACACTTGCTTATAAAATCTAATTCTAAAAAATCCAAAGCCAACTTCAAATCACAGACAACTCAACCATAAGAAGTGGAGCACTTTATAATTAGATCATAATCAACTACTTTCTTCCAAAATCAACTTTTCCAATTATGGGTTTCTGTCTTAATATGCACGTGGCCAGGTGAAGTACTGCTTTCACAGACTCAGGTCAACTGCATACGTTAGTTATCAAGATTATGACATTTTGAGAGTAAAAATGCACAGGCCTATAAATTTTTTTTTTTTTTAAGATTTTATTTATTTGACAGAGAGAGAGAGAGGTCACAAGTAGGTAGAGAGGCAGGCAGAGAGAGAGGGGAGGAAGCAGGCTCCCTGCGGAGCAGGACTCTGGGATCATGACCCAAGCTGAAGGCAGAGGATTTAACCCACTGAGCCACCCAGGCGCCCCACAAGCCTATAAATTTAATGAGAGATTTACAAGATCATCAAAGCACAATGCCACCTCAGAGAATTCCTAAGGCAATGAGATTGCTTTTCAAAAGGCTCACACTCCCAATGCCTTACCTTGACCTCCTTAGAGCTACTGGAAGTCTTCCCTTCAGTCTTCTTCTGCTTTGATGTGGAGGAACTGTTTTTGCTGCTGCCACTATTCTCCTTGTTGCTATTATTACTTGACTTTAAAGAAGATGACTGACTAATAGTCCTCTTCCGAGAGCCATGCTCTGTTTTTGGATCTTTTGAGGGAATAGGCCCCGTGGGAGAGGGCAACAAATCCTTTTCTTTTGCAGAACTTTGTTTAGATGACCTGCCAAATCAAACAAAAGCCTTCATTTCTCTAACACCATCATATGGGGGTGATGGATTTTTTTCTATTTCTCTCTGCCTGCTTTCAAGACAAATTTATTTCTCCCTATTTAAGTATTAGGACATATGATTTCTACAAAACAAAGTAAGAGTGTACATTTCATGAGGGCAGGCATCTTACCTGTTTTCCACCCCCTGGCTGTATGTATACCCAGTACCTTAATGTTGGCCTGCCACACAAGTATTCAATAAATACTGGTTACATAAATGAGAAGATGAATGATGAAGATACGAAGTTCCTAAGTTAGAAACTGGTCTCTTGACAGATCCAGATAAGCTTATCATCTAGCCAGAAAGTGGTAAAACTTTACTTTAATTCTTATCCTGTACTCAACCTTACTCCGCTACAGAAAGAAGAAAGGAAGAAGAGACTGAATCTTAAAAACTTTCCATTGCAATTAGCTAACAGCTCCCTCCTCTACTACTGGTTGGTATATGTACAACATCTACATGGACATGACATATAGAGCACATTACAAAGTACCCAACGGCAAATGACATACACATATTAACACACGTGACATGTTTTGGGGACGTACTCTCTGTTGCTGGATGGCTTGTGACCTGCCGAATTCTTGTCCTCTGTTTTGGGTTTCTTGCTGTCATTGGCTCGGGTATCATCTTCATTCTAAATGAAAAACAGAGAAAAGCAACTACTGTATTTGATTTTTATTCATCTAATTTGAGTTTCCAGCAGGAGTCACCTTCAAATAATTTATCCCTGATAAGTTCCAGAAAGAAGATAAATATGAAATGAAAAGAATTCATTTAAATAAGGCTCAGTAAACTCAATTTCAAGGCTGGGAAGAAGTCTATTTTAGAGAAACAGAGCCCAAACACTGAAACATTTCCTACAGTCTTTTAAGTGACATCTTTTCATCCTAATGATTTGGGTGTGTGTGTGTGTGAGTGTGTGTGTGAGAAATTATAATTAAGATATAATTCATATACCATAAAATCCACCCTTTAAAAGTTCACAATTCAATGACTTTTAGTATATTCACAGAGGTGTACAAACATTACTGCAAACAATTCTAGAACATTCTCATCATCTAATAGACAACCTGTGCCCTTCAGCAGGCATTCCCCCCATTCCCTCGACCCCAGACTCTAGTAATCACTAACCTATATATTTGTCTTTATGGTACTGCCTATTCTAGACAGTTCATACAAATGGAATCACATTTGCGGCCTTTTGTGTCTGGTTCCTTTCACTTAGTAGAATATTTTTCATGTTCACTGATGCTGTAGCATGTATCAGGATTTCATTTGTGGTTATACCTGTATATATTCCATTTTATCATGTATCACACTTTTTTATCCATTTATCAGTTAATCACAATATGGGCTGTCTCCACTTTTGGCTAATATAAGTAATACTGCTGTGAACATACAAGTGTAAGTCTTTGTGTAGACATATTTTCACTTCTCTCGGGTATGTACCTAAGAGGAATGGAGTGGAATTGCTGGGTCATAAATTAACATTGTGTTTAACTTTTTTTTTTTTTTTAAAGATCTTATTTATTTATTTGTCAGAGAGAGAGCAAGCGAGCACAGGCAGACAGAGTGGCTGGCAGAGATAGAGAGAGAAGCAGGCTCCCTGCTGAGCAAGGAGCCCGATGTGGGACTCGATCCCAGGACGCTGGGATCATGACCCAAGCCAAAGGCAGCCGCTCAACCAACTGAGCCACCCAGGCGTCCCTGTATTTAACTTTTTAAAGACTGCCAAAACTGTTCCAAAGCGGCTACCTATCATTTTATATTCCCACAGCACTGTATGAAAATTCTAACTCCTCCACATCTTCGCCAATACTTGTTACTGTCCATTATTTTTTATTATAGCCAAGCCTAATGATTGTGAAAAATTCTTTTTGCTGAAACAAAAGCTGTGAGACCATGTATAACTGCCAAAGCTACCTTCCTGACTGAGTCTAAGTTTTCCTATTGCTTTAAATATCAGACCTCAAGAATCCAAAACATTCTGCCATAACAAAAGAATCTGTTCTCTACACCAATGATTGAAAGTGGACACATAAAAACATGATACAAAAGAATCTACATCCTTCATTACCGTTGGCTGAGATTCCTCTCTCAGTACCATCTGCTTTATCTTCAAGAACTGTCCCTGACACTTAATTTTACCAAAGCCCATAAATCTCAAAAATCATTACCATGTTTCCAGACTTGATCCTGATTTTATAAAATCAAAATCCAACTTACACGTGTTGACATAAAAAGGATGGGAGGAATAAAACATGCCAATGAGATGTGGGGAAGGGAAAGAGTATGAGCAATTCTTTTAGAAGGGGATTTTCCATTTTAAGTTATATACTACAGAATTTTAAACAAAAGAATTAAAAGGGCATTCTATATTGTATTTCTATATTTTATAAAATCTTTTTTTAAGACTTTATTTATATTTTATAAAATCTTATAAAGAATATGTAATACTTTTCAAGCACCAGAGGACCAATTCTTAATTCCATTAAGCTCCTTAGTTTTCTAAAGAGCATAGTCCATCATTTATAAGCTCTTACTTCATGTAAGTCTATGAATTAAATCCTGCAACAACGTCCAGCAACTTGAGGTTGTAGCTCTAGAGGGGCCAGGAGCCTAAACTTACCAGCCGAAAAAGCTTCCCTATAATACAATAATGGAAACTCATTAGGTATATCACCCAAAGTAGTAAGCTTCAGTTTTCTATAAATCCAAATTTTTAAATATCTTCAATTTTTGAAGAGTCTAAGAAAAAAGGGTATTATTCTAGTTTGTTCAAATATACTTCATCATCTGCACAATATACTGTGGTCTTAAGAAAAGGAGGAAAGACCTCCAGCTCACTTCATTTTAAGAAAATGCTTTATTATTTCTATCCTCTCATGTGAGACTCTCAGGTCAGCTGGGATTGGGGTTTTGCTCTGAGTCTACCTGGTACAACTATTCTGGTACCCATCTGTCCACCTGCTCACCTCTTTGGTATTATATGATCATATTCACACATACGTATCAGGAGAAATCACACTATTCTTCAATATAAATCATTAAAATTTACTTCTCTAAAAATTTCTCACTAGAGCTGAAAGATCAAACTCTTTTTCCCAAAGAATCCCTGTCTATACATGAAAGTTGTTCAGCTCTTTTCATTACACATCCCTTATCTTCCAATCATAGACATCTGTGGGTTTTTACATCTCCTGGGTCTAAAAAGGCTGACCTTCAACATATACCAAGCTTCACCTCTAAATCCAAATTACCCCAGGTAAATCTAGGACAGGAGCTGGCCGTGTGTGAGCAAATGTATTTAGTCGTGAACTTGCAGATACGGGTGTTCGCAAAGGGAAATAAGCTGGAGCACAGATATGTACAGAGAACTGGTAAGTTCCTAAGGAGGTGTGCAAATTGGTGAATCAATCTGGAAGCTGGAATTAGCAGTTTCAAAGGTGTTACTTGGTCTGGGCATAAAAGAGAAGGGAATGTTAAAGGTTGTCACAACCTGGAAAATATATATCCCAACTAAAGACATTTAAAATCAAAAGGTTAAGAACGTTGTGAAGGCCAGTTTGCAATCCCTGCTTTACTCTCACCTCCACCCTGGCCAGCACATACGCTAAACAGAAGCACTGGCTCATTTCCTACTGGATGAGAAACTAAAGGAGACACGCAGAGGCTCACTGGTTCTCAAGAGACGGTTCGGTCTGGAGCCTTCCCAGGGTCTCAGGCTCAACCTCTATTTTCTCTCCTAGCTAGGACTCAACCAGGTATTTTCTGGCTTACTGAGATTTCCACTGCATTTCAGATTCTGATGTTTAAAAACAAAACAACAAAAACTCTTTACAAACCTTATGTTTCCTCTTGCCTTTGTTGGAAACTTTTTCTGAGGCTTGTTTCTGAGCCTCTCTTGTGTGCTTTTCTGGCACATTTTTCTTTTCCCCCTTGGGTGGCTCTGTTTCTTTATAAGGCTTTCCTGGTATTCTGGTCAAGAGATTCAGGTCAATCTTCACAATAAGTGGATACCTGTCATCAGGCTCACTAAGGGGTGAAAGAAGTTCCTTCTCTTCCATAGGAGAGAACATTCGTTGCCGAAAAAAACTATCTTCTTCCTCCACTGAGGAGGGTTTCACGGGAGTCCTGTTACTCTCAGGGTACTTAGGAGTTTGTGAAGAAGGAGGAAGGCTCTCGCTTTCATCTGAATCTGAGGATGAGGTATCTGTTTCTATGATTTCCCTTGATTTCTGGGAAGATTTACTCGTTGACTTGTATTTCTTTTTCTCTGCAGAAGGTCGAGGGGAAGATTTGGACTCCTTTTTAATATTGGGTTTCCTTGAGCCTTTGGTGGCTGCTTTATGTCTGCTGGAGGGCATGCTGGTAGCCATGTCTACAGGGGTTTCGCTTTCTATCTTCAGGCCTCCCCGGGGCTCTTCAGCAGCTGCCTTCTCAGCCTTTTTGGGTTGTTTTTTGCCTACAGTTCTCCTCTGTGTTGTGCTGTCACTCTGTGCAGGGGACTTCTGCCTCCCTCGCCCACTTTCTGATCCCTTTTGTACAGTTTTAGAGTCTCGTCCAGGAGTAGCAGAACTCGTCTCTTTAGGTCCACTCGGATCAGGGTAGCTATTCCCAGTGCCCTGTTCTCGGCCTTCCTTTTTATAGCCTTGAGATGATGGGATGTTACTATCCACAGAAGAAGCTGGTGACACTTTATGTGGATTCACCTTATTCAACCAATTATCAAGTTGCCATTTGTTTGTTGGTGGTGGTTCAGGCTGAAAAACAGAGAAATAAATATGCTTTTGTCAATAATGAAGCTTTTCCCCTCCTCAATGATCTCAAGGAAGAGGAAAAAGCACGTCTAAGACCACAAAGGTATTTGCTATTCACAGTTCTGACTGAACTAAAGCAAAGGCCTGAATATTGACTGTCAGAGCTCTCATCACTTGAATGAGAAGGTAAGCCTGATATTACATAGGGTCCTTAAACATTAAAGATGGGGCACCTGGGTGGCTCAGTCGTTAAGCATCTACATTTGGCTCAGGTCATGATCCCAGGGTCCTGGGATCAGGCCCTGCATCCGGCTCCCTGCTTGGCGGGAAGCCTGCTTCTCTCCCTCCCACTCCCCCTGCTTGTGTTCCCTCTCTTGCTGTGTCTCTCTCTGCCAAACAAATAAATAAAATCTTTAAAAATAAACAAACAGGTGGTGTCTAGGTGCCTTCGGCTCGGGTCATGATCTCAGGGTCCTGGGATCGAGCCCCGTGTCGGGCTCTCTGCTCAGTGGGGAGCCTGCTTCCCCCCTCACTCTCTGCCTGCCTCTCTGCCTACTTGTGATCTCTGTCTGTCAAATAAATAAATAAATCTTAATAAATAAACAAATAAATAAACAAACAGACAGACATACATTAAAGATTCCTATTAGGAACCTAACTTCAAAGGTAAAATTACAAATGACCATAGGATATACTTAATTCCAAAAAGTAAACAAATGATGTAGGTACTGATAGAGATTTTTAACCTTATTTTATCAACCTATAGTAAAATTATAAAATATAAGACTCCTTTTATTCACAATAACTACATAACATGAATTACCATGCTGAGATATAAAAAGAAAGCCCAAACTAAACCAATCCAGTATTTTAGGGACCCGAAATATGACCTCAAGTAATTCCTAATCTAGACTGAATGTTTGCTCAAATAACAATGAAACTAAGTGTCTAAGCTTCCTCTAAGATACCCAGTTCAATTTCTTAACCTTCTTTCCCTTCACCTTTTGTATTTGGAATAGGTCTTAAGTGGCCATCACCAGGGGCCATGGGAGGCCTACAGAAGACACCCTGCCTCCCTCTCACCTCAGGAGACGCACTCTGGGATGGCTCATTTGCCTCACTGTCACTGGAGCTACTTTCACTCTCTGAGTCAGATCCAGAGCTGCTTTCAGATCCACTGTGGCTGCTAGAATCATCTCTGGAGTTATCAGCGCCTTCACTATTATGGTGTGAAGGTTCAGAGTTACTAAAAAGAGATAAAACATAAATGACCAGAAGTTTTTTTTTGTTGGTTTTTTTTTTTTTTTTTACAGTGACAGCAGGAAAACACCCAAATCTGACAACCAACTTTATTTAAAATGTTTACTGTTTGTTATGCTGTTACAGGTCTATGAATCCAGAATGTCATTTATAAATGAAATAATTTCTTAAAAAGTTACTAATATGCTGCTCAGCCATTAGCTCTTACCTTTTAAAAAGATTTCTACTGAGGTATAATTTATATACCACAGAATTCACCCATGTTAAGTGTACAATTCAATGATTTTTAGTTAATTTACAAGGTTGTACAATCGCTATACAATAATATTTACTTTATAAGGTCGATTATAATATTACTATAATGCTATCAGGTGATACCCACCCCTCCAAGTAAAACAAGAAATAAAAGGATGCATACCTTCCTGGTGTACTTCTTGGCATTGTCTTATCACAATCCTAAAAGTAAAACATGAGAGGGAATGCAAATGAATAAATAGCACTCTATCTGCTTAATGTGAAAATATTTGAATTCTTTTTATTAATTTTTTTTAAGATTTTATTTTATTTGACAGAGATCATAAGCAGGCAGAGAGAAAGCAAAGGAAGCAGGCTCCCTGCTGAGCAGAGAGCCCGATGCAGACTCAATCCCAGGACTCTGAGATCATGACCTCAATCGAAGGCAGAGGCTTAACCCACTGAGCCACCCAGGCACCCAATATCTGAATTCTTAATAGAACACTAGCAGCTCTAATGTAGCCTCAATGTTTACCTATAACACTTAGGACACACTGTTGTTACCTAAAGAATAACTAACTGCCAAGCTAAGATGAAAAGCTTTGTTAAAAGTTCTTCTTGCCAACAATCTCACATGTCATGAGAATATTCTGATCCATGATTAAGTAGTAAGGAAAAGCCAATTTAAAAATAAAAAAAAGTTTAAAGACAGAGCAGAACATAACAACATTCTATTGTCAGAAAGCAGTAAGGAACTTATTTTAAATAAATGAATCATGTATGTATCATTGGATTCTAATATTTATAAAATACAATGCAGGGGTGCCTGGGTGGCTCAGGAGGTTAAGCCTCTGTCTTCGGCTCAGGTCATGATCTCAGGGTCCTGGGATAGAGCCGAGCATCGGGCTCTCTGCTTGGCGGGGAGCCTGCTTTCCCCTCTCTCTTTTGCCTGTGGCTCTGCCTACTTGTGATCTCTGTGTCAAATAAATGGATAAAATCTTAAAAAAAAATACAATGCAAACCAATACTGTATGAAACTGGAAATTCATAAAGCAGTAGACACACCTGCTCCCCATCGCTGTCTTCACTGCTGCTTAGTTTTAAGTCATCTTTTAACATGCTAGAGGGAAAAGGCAGAAAGAATTAGTAATTTTCTAACAGTGGACTATGGCACACCAGAGTATTAAATAGCTACGAATCATTCTAGAAATAATCATGGTGGTAGACAAAGATTTAATTAAAAAAAAGAAAAGAACCAGTAAGTCTTACCCTGGTATGCTTCACAGCCAGGGTAAAAACTGAGAAAGGAGGAAGTGTACATTTCAAAAGCTCTCACTTTTCCATAAGTAAAACATGTAACCTTCTTTTCTAATTAAATAAGCCACCTTCTACAAACTCTTATAACTCAGTTGTTATCTCTATTTTTCTAACTGCATCCACACCCACTCATTCATATTAAAACAAATGATCATACTCATACCCAACAGTCCACTAGAGATAAAACTCCTAAAAAGAAGGAAGATAAAATGAAAGTATCAGCAATTCTCTTTCATTGTCCCTCATATTCCACGAAGAGATTCATACAACTTCGTAATTGTGAAAACCAGAACACAAAATCCAAGCACTAGTTCATAAACGCCTTGGTATGAAAGACGACTGTTCTCTGGAGAAGTAACAATCTGGGGTAAGAAACTTAGCTACAAAATAGAAATGACCACGTATGAACTAAAAATAAACTCCAGGTTCTAAATCTTCCTTGATTAAAGTTCAGATAAATTAAAAAAAAAAAAAAAACACACAAATTCCGTAAACTGATAGTTTCTGAAATTCATTTTTCAAAGTAAAATTACAGATTTAAATTTCCCTTAAGGTCATAAAATCAACATTAAAATAAAGAATCTGAGTAATGACCCATAAAATATTCCTTGCCTTTTTACAGGAGAACAAAAATTAATACAAAGCTTAGGGAAAACCACTAGAAAAATGCTTAATTTCTCATTACTAATAGTTCTATTACCTTTCTTCTTAAAATCTCATGACAGTCTCCAATCAGTGGAAAGGAAATCTTCTTTCACTCCAATAACTACTGATACTTCCCCTCAAAGCTTACCCTGAGTGTCTATATCTGATCCCAAATTCAGATTATCCCCTAAAAGATCACCTTGAAACAAAGTAACCGGATGATTACAGAACTATGAATAGTGTTTTAAGGCTGGCCCAGTTAAGCAGGACAGAAAAAAAGAGTTTTCTTTTGGACAAGGGCTTAGTGCATCTCTATGACTGATATCCTGCAAGGAAATGTACTTACTCTGAATTCTCTCAGCCCTTATGATTTAATAATGGCAGCTCAATGAACCTGTTCACACACATGGAGATGTCAAAGCTTTTACCAGACTGCTCAAGGTCCGGCATGTTTTTGTTCCCTCAGCAACCAAAGTGATTCGCACATATATGGTAGGCTTTTACCGGTTCTTTGCATACAAATAAATATGATAAATATGAATATAATTTCAATTCTGTAGCGGGGGGGGGATTTCTTGCATTAACATAACTTCATTCTCAGTTTTTCCTTTGTTCAGCGTAAGAGGCTGAGGTTTTCAGTACAGGTTACAGGTTATAGCTTCGAAAGCCAGCACTGTGGCCATAGCTTCTTCAGAATTTTGTTTTAATCACTGAGTTAACTTGTCTTAGGAATTGAGAAGTCCATTTCTTGAGCTGGAATTTATTATCATCCAACATATTAGCCCGATTACATTTTGATATATACTCCTGGTTTTACCTACAGAAGGAGGAAAACTTAAAGACAGTACAAACTATGCTGACTTAATATTCTACACAAAGCAGTTAAATGGAGGGCTTACTAAGAATCCTGTATTGTTCGTTCTTCTTTATTAAAAACGAAGTATCAACCTACCCACAAACACTCTAAGAGATGAGAAAAACTGTAATCTCAGAGGAGGTGTAAGCAAATTAAGGCAAGTTAAAAAGTTAAAGTTTTATTGGAACACAACCGCACCCACAGTCTATATCTGCTTTCATACCACAATGGAAGAGCTGCCTGCCTAGTTGGGACAAAAACCATCTAAGCCCCTAAGGCCTAAATTATTTCACTGTCTGGCCTTTTACATAAGTTTGCTTACTCCTTCCTTAAAAGATTAAATACACATATTTAAGTGTTGGGTTAATATATACACACTACAGACAGACTCTTAACAAAACAGACAAACATTAAGCAATAAACATACGATTTAGACTGGTGTCCATTTGAAGTTTTAGAAGAAGGATTGTATCTTTCTAGAACAAAAGAAAGAATGCAGAAATTAACAACTACAGTATGGCCATTTAGATCATAAAATATATATTAGTATACCCTCAAAGAAATGTAAATCAACACAAGATGGAATCTGTCCCTCCATCAAATTGGCAACACTTCAAAGTCCAATAAATACAAGATACTGGTGGAAATAGGCATGCTCAGAAGCTGTCTGTAGGATTATAAATTCATACAATCTCTTTGGCAGGCAATCTGGTAATATTATCTTACTGATACTGGAAATGCACGTATCCACTGATGTAGCAATTATGATAAAAAAAATTTACCTTACAGGTATATCTGGAAAAATACATAAACACACACTCACACACAGATGTTTATCATAGTATGATTTGTAACAGCAAAAACTAGAAACAAATGTCTATCAAGAGGGATCTACTTAAACAAATTATGGTACATTCATACAATATAACACAATTTTCATGTTAAAAAGAATGAGCTAGAATTTTTACACTGATACAGACATAGTTAAGTGAAAAACACAGTAATAAAGAGTAGGAGAAGCTTATGATCCCATTTGCCATTTAGTTATGGGGGGAGGAGGACAGAACTAAAGAGGAGACTTTTTTTTTTTTTTAAGATTTTATTTATTTATTTGACAGAGAGAGAGAGAGAGCGAGCATGAGAGAGGGAACACAAGCACAGGAGTGGGAGAGGGAGAAGCAGACTCCCTGCAGAGCAGGGAGCCCTACACAGGGCTCGATCTCAGGATGCTGGGATCATGACCTGAGTGGAAGGCAGATGCTTAACAAGTGAGCCACCCAGGCGCCCCAAGATGAGACATTCTTAGAAGATTTTCAGATAGAAAATGTAAACTTTTGGGGGCACCTGGGTGGCTCAGTGGGTTAAAGCCTCTGCCTTCAGCTCAGGTCATGATCCCAGACTGGGATCGAGCCCTACATCGGGCTCTCTGCTCAACGGGGAGCCTACTTCCTCCACTCTCTGCCTGCCTCTCTGCCTACTTGTGATCTCTGTCTGTCAAATAAATAAATAAAATCTTTAAAAAAAAAAAAAACAAACCCAAACTTTCTGGCCTATAGCTATTTTCTACATATCAACAATGGTGGGTCCCTTTTTCCTACAACTATAGCTTTAGGGCAGAACCAGTGTAGATCTATTTACTAAAGAAGTTAGTTAGTTAGTTGTTCTTGGCAAAAAGACCATTTATTTTGTTGTAGAGCTATATGGGGAAGCCTAGATATTTCCAAGGTTCCTGACCTTATCACTATCAATTCACGTTGGAAAGCCAATGTCTCTTGGGACCAGACTTAAATTCCCTAAGGCTGGGGTGCTTGGATGGCGCAGGTCATGATCCCCCAGGGTCCTGGGATGGAGCCCCGCCTCAGGCGCCCTGCTCCATGGAGAGCCTGCTTCTCCCTCTCCCTCTGCCCTCCGCTCCCCCCTGCTTGTGCCCTCTCTCTGCAAAATAAATAAAATCTTTTTTTAGAAGATTTTATTTATTTGACAGAGATCACAAGTAGGCAGAGAGGCAGGCAGAGAGAAAGGGGGAAGCAGGCTCCCTGCTGAGCAGAGAGTCTGACATGGGGCTCAATCCCAGGACCCTGAGATCATGACCTGAGCCAAAGGCAGAAGCTTAACCCACTGAGCCACTCAGACACCCCTAAAATAAATAAAATCTTAAAAAAAAAAATTCCCTAAGGCTATTATTCCCTCAAGTTCTTCTCAGAAACTAAGACAGGGGGTGAAAGGGGGTTCTACAACAACGGCAGACTTTCTTCCCAGACCTAAAGACCCAGCAAAAATAAACACACTGGGGCGCCTGGGTGGCTCCGTGGGTTAAAGGCTCTGCCTTCGGCTCAGGTCATGATCTCAGGGTCCTGGAATCGAGCCCCGCATCAGGCTCTCTGCTCCGCAGGGAGCCTGCTTCCTCCTTTCTCTCTGCCTTCCTCTCTGCCTAGTTGTGATTTCTCTCTGTCAAATAAATAAAATAAAATGAACACATGGACCACATCTTCTTTATCCGTTTGTTTGTTGAAAGGCATCTTAGTTCCTTCCACATTTTGGCTATTGTGGACATTGCTGCTATGAACACTGGGGTGCATATGGCCCTTCTTTTCACTATATCTGTATCTTTGGGATAAATACCCAGTAGTGCAATTGCTGGGTCATACAGTAGCTCTATTTTTAATTTTTTGAGGAGCCTCCACACTGTTTTTCATAGTGGCTGCACCAATTTGGATTTCCACCAACAGTGTAATAGGGCTCCCCTTTCTCCACATCCTAACATTTGTTGTTTCTTGCCTTATCGATTTTTGCCATTCTAACTGGTATAAGGTGGTATCTCAATGTGGTTTTGATTTGAATTTCCCTGATGGCTAATGACAAACACTTTTTCATTTGTCTGTTAGACATCAGAAAGGATGAATACCCAACTTTTGCACCAACATGGATGGGACTGGAGGAGTAATTGCTGAGGCAAGTAAGTCAAACAGAGAAAGTCAATTATCACATGGTTTCACTTATTTGTGGAACATAAGAAATAGCAGGGAGGACATGAGGAGAAGGGAAAAATGAAGGGGGAGAAATGGGAGTGGGAGACGAACCACGAGGGACAATGGGCTCCTGGAAACAAACTTAGGGTTTTAGAAGGGAGAGAGGTGGGGAGATGGGTACGCCTGGTGATGAGTATTAAGGAGGACATGGATTGCATGGAGCACTAGGTGGTGTTATATGCAAACAATGGTCATGGAACACTACATCAAAAACTAATGATGGGGGCGCCTGGGTGGCTCAGTGGGTTAAGCCGCTGCCTTCGGCTCAGGTCATGATCTCAGGGTCCTGGGATCGAGTCCCACATCGGGCTCTCTGCTCAGCAGGGAGCCTGCTTCCCTCTCTCTCTCTCTGCCTGCCTCTCTGTCTACTTGTGATCTCTGTCAAATAAATAAATAAAATCTTAAAAAAAAAAAAAACCTAATGATGTACTGTATGGTGATTAACCTAACACAGTAAAAAAAAAGAATAACTATATACAGACACAGAAAGAGAAGAGCTACAGTAAGCTACAACCCCTTCCTGCTTATAATTTAACTCTCACAGAACCAATTACCTTCACAAAGGAGACAGGAAGATAGAAGAATGGTTCTTGGGTTTATGAGGTACCCATCAAACTGAATTCATGAACTCTGAACTTCAAATATTTAATAAAAATAGTTAATTTTGATCACCATCAATCTATAATTCTTCATTTTTTAATTTAATTTAAACCAAGATTTGGTTTAACTCATTACTAATCAACAGATAATAAAAACTGGGATAAGACATGTGAAGGAATTGTAAAAGCAATGTACAATAAGACCATGAGAAATGAATGCTCAATAAAAAGCTTAACTTGAGAACTAAGAGGAAAAGAAATACTCACTTTGTTCTCCGGGGCCAAAACTGGACTGCTGAGATTCCTAAGAAAAAGGGGACAGAAAATTATATAGTGGCATTAAAGAGAAAGGTTCGTAGTGACAAATGCTTCAAATTAAACTATTCAATTCCAGCTAATTCAATGAAAGATCTGTTGAGTTCCTAGGAATACAGAAAAGAAAAAAACACTGAAAGAATTTAATGATCACATATGATGGGCCTCAGTAATCATGTGGTCAATAATGAACTTCCCCAAAACTCACTACAAAAAGCATCAAGCTACCTAATAGCTCCTCTTTATTATTCATTTCTTTTCAGCAGCATCCATGGTACTCATATTCTAATTTAGAGCCCTGGGAAAGCAAATGACTTCAATTTAAGATTCTTGATCTTAAGAAAATGTTTAACAACAACAACAACAACAAATAATACTAATACTAGGGGCACCTGGGAAGCTCAGTTGGTTAAGTGTTGACTCTTGATTTCGGCTGAGGTTCTGATCTCAGGGTTGTGAGATCGAGCCCTGTGTCAGGCTCTGTACTGGATGTGAAGCCTGATTAAGATTCTCTCCCTCCCCTTGGGGGTGGGGGGAGGGGTCCTACGTACAGCTTGAGGCTCATGCTCTCTCTCCAAAACAAACAAACAAACAAACAAACAAACAAACAACCTATACTAGAGTAAAAAAAAGCTGTACAACCTATATGGACTCAAAAGATACCACCTTTATGAACTAAAAACCTCACATGGTATTCACACATCATTTTATTACCTTCCTTTGCCCATTCCCAATATCTTAAAATTAGCAAGTTGAGGAAAAGACTGTCATATACTCTTTTTAAGCTGTAAGCTGTACACTAGAGTCCAGTGTCTAGCACTCAGGAAGTACCAGTAAAAAAAAGAAGCCAAAATGTCACTCTCAGGGAAAGAAACATGGCTTTCTAAACTCATCTTTCATGATCACAACCCGTTTCACATGTGCAAATTATGCATTCTTCTAGGTTGAGTCTGTAGTATACAGTATAGTATTAAAATTATACAAACATCCCTAAAAGCCTACTTAAAAACAAACACCATCTGGGAGCCTGGGTAGCTATCAGTTAAGCATATGCCTTCAGCTCAGGTCACAATCCCAGGGTCCTGAGGCCAAGCCCCACATTGGGCTCCCTGATCAGCAGTGAGTCTGCTTCTTCCTCTGTCTCTGCCTGCAGCTTCCCTGCTTGTGCACCCTCCCTCTCTCTCTCTCTCTCTCTGACAAATAAATAAAATCTTAAAAAAAAAAAATAAGCACAATCTTTAATGACAGAAACATCTGTGAAAGAGAAATCCACATAGTACGAATTTTTTAAAATACAGTTTCACTGTTTAAAAAAACACTGTACGGGTGCCTGGGTGGCTCAGTCGTTGAGCATCTGCCTTGGGCTCAGGTCATCATCCCAGGGTCCTGGGATTGAGCCTTGTATCAAGCCCCATACTGGGCTCCCTGCTTAGCAGGAAATCTGCTTTTCCCACTTGCGCTCCCCCTGCTTGTGTTCCCTTTCTTGCTGTGTCTGTCTCTGTCAAATAAATTAATAAAATCTTGAAAAAAAAAAACCAAAAACACGGTAAAAAACATCTGTGGTCAAATGATTTCAACAAGTGTGCCAAGAGCACCCAACAGGGAAAGAATGTGCTTCTTAACAAATGGTGCTGGGACAACTGAACTGCCATATGCAAAAGAATGAAGCTGGATCCTTACCTCAGACGGTATTAAAAAAATAACTCAAAATGGATCAAAGACCAAATGTAAGAGCTAAAACTACAAAACTCTTAGAAGAAAACTTACAGTCAAACTTTAATGATCTTGGATTTGGCAAAGAATTCTTACATATGACACCAAAAGCATAAAACACAAAAGAAACAGATAGATAAAATGGACTTGAGCAGAATTAAGAACTTCTGTGCTTCAAAGGACACCATCAAAAAGTGAAAAGACAACCCAAAGAATGGGAAAATTTATCTGCAAATCATGGATCTTTTAAGAGATGGCTATCTACAATACATAAAGAGCTCTTACAACTCAATGATAAAAAGACAAGCAATGAAAAAATGAGCAAAGGATCTGAGGAGATATTTCTACAAGGAAGATATACAAATAGTCAATAAGCACATGAAAAGATGTTGTTCCACATCATTTGTTATGAGGAAAATGCAAATCAAACCCACAATGAGACACCACTTCACACCGACTAGGATGACTAGGATAAAAAACACAGATAACAGCAAGTGTTGACAGGGATGCACAGAAAATCAAAGCCCAGCAGGAACGTAAAGTGGTATAACTAGCTTTGGAAAACATTCTGAAGTTCCTCAAATGATTAAACACAGAGTTACTGTATGACCTTGCAATTCTACTCATAGGTACATAACCAGGTGAAACAAAAACATTATGTCCACACAAGAACTTGTACACAAATGTTTATAGCAGCATTACTTCAAAATAGCCCAAAGCTCAAAACAACTTGAATGTCCATCAGCTGATAAATGTATAAACAAAATGTGATATATATCCATACAATGGAATATTATTTGGCCACAAAAAGAAATGAAGTCCTGATACCTGCTACAACTTGGAATAATCTTGGAAACATTATGCTAAGTGAAAGAATACAGTTACAAAAGGCCATATATGGTAAGATTCAATTTACATAAAATGTCCAGAAAAGGAAATATACAGAGAAAAAGAACAGGTGAGTGGTTTTATTTATTTATTATTTTTATTACTTTTTTATTTATTTGACAGATCACAAGTAGGCAGAGAGGCAGGCAGAGAGAGAGGGGGAAGCAGGCTCCCTGCTAAGCAGAGAGCCCGATGCGGGGCTCAATCCCAAGACCCTGAGATCATGACCTGAGCCGAAGGCAGAGGCTTTAACCCACTGAGCCACCCAGGCGTCCCAAGGTGAGTGGTTTTAAATAGCTGGGACGGAGAGGGAAAGTGGGTAATAGATGAAGAACAGGGAGTTTCTCTTTGAGGTGATAAAAATCCTCTAAAATTCATTGTTGTGACAGTTGCACATGTCTATAAATATACTCAAAACCATGTAATTGTACACTTGAAATGGGCGGAAGGCATGGTATGTGCATTGTATTTCAATAAAGCTATTAAAAAAACTATAGAGCAGTGGTCAAGGTCATGCCTGTGAATTGTTTTAAGATGCAAATAATCCTTCACCCCCTTGAACTACCAATTATCTTATACTTATTTACCTGGTAAATGACCTAAAAGTTAATAGCCTGAACTTTAAGTCATCTCTCCTTGTCCTCACCTCTGACAATAGTCAGTCTGCTGGTCTCCAAATGCTAGTGGATTCTGTCTCTAAAACATTTACTAAATGCAACATCTCTTCTCCATCTACACTGCAAAGACTTCAGGTCCTCACATTTTTCAATTTATAAGGGCCATCTAATGGATCTTTCTGGCTCTAATCTTCACTCAATTCTCCTTCACTCAACTACAGTCTTGAGTTAATCTTCCTAAAGCCCAAATTCTAGTATGAGTCATTACTACTACTTTTATGGAGCCTTCAATGGCTCTTTGTTTTTCCTAGGAATGAAAGCCAAACTCCCTGACATGATATCCACTCATATACCTAAGTACTGGAAAAACAGAATGATAAATAAAAACAAGGAGCTTATATTCATGGAACTTAACACTCATCTGTATAATGTCAATGACTATCTCTGCAACTGTTCATGCACATAAAGGTAAAATGGTTAACTGTGATAAGTACAACGAAAGGCAAATACACACACAATATTATATAAGAGCTTACAATTGTGTGTGCATGAGCATGTGAGTGAATGGTGAGTTAGTGAAAGTGAGAGAGGGAGTAAGAGTGGGAGAGAAGGAGAAAGACGGACAGATCTAGCCAGGAAGATGAGCAAAGACTTCCCAGAGCAAGCGCCATTCAGGTTAAGACCTAAAATGTAGGTAGCAAGTAAACTGGGAAAGGTCAGTGTTCAGGGTACAGAGAACAACACGCGTAAAGGCAGGAAAGACAGGAGAACGTTTAGTATGAAGGTTTTAAAGGCAGTTCATGAGCACAAAAGGTACAGAAGGAAGGGTGGTGAGAAATGAGACCCAAGACCTCAAAAGGTGGATCATAAAGCATGCAGACTTTATAGGTTTTATTAAAGAACTCACATATACAACCACATCTGTTTAGTAAAATTTGAGATTTGCGGGAGGGACAGAGAAGAAAGGGGTTGGGGAGGGGGTATAATTCATTTTTACATGAGATAACATGTCACGAAACAAACAGTGAAGTTCCAAGTTAATGTAAAAATGTGAACTTCTAACAAAAATAATATATTGCGGGGTGCCTGGGTGGCTCAGCTGGTTAAGCCTCTGCCTTTGGCTCAGGTCATGATCTCAGGATCCTGGCATTCAGCCCCACTTCAGGCTCCAAGCTCTCAGTGCAGAGTCTGCTTGAAATTCTCTCTCCTCCCCTCCTACTATGCACCCGCCCCCCAAAAATAAATAAATAAATCCTTTTAAAAAAAGCATAAATTGAGATAACTAAAGCACCTGTACTTTCGTCCACCTCAATATAGCTAATTTTGTACAATGAATGATTTATTCTAATATTTGTTTTTTGAATCTTCAGCTGTGTTTTCTAACCCTGCCTCAAAAGTGTTTACCGACAAAGAAATGAATTTTAGTATATTCTCTGTTTACTGGATTTTACTAATTTTTAAATAGAGCAGAAAGACCAAGTTTCTGGACAAAGGTATAGAACACTGGGAGAACTCTCAAAACATATTTTTAATACAATTTACTAAGTCTGTATATTTAAGGACTGGATTGAATTATCACACAACTCAAAATATCAAAGAGTATGAAGCATGACACTGTCATAGTTTCATTAGTTAGTATCTCAAGATACTTTTTTTTTTTTTTAAAGATTCTTCATCTATTCATTTGACAGACAGAGATCACAAGTAGGCAGAGAGGCAGGCAGAGAGAGAGGAGGAAGCAGGCTCCCTGCCGAGCAGAGAACCCGATGCGGGGCTCGATCCCAGGACCCCGGGATCACGACCTGAGCCGAAGGCAGAGGCCCCAACCCACCGAGCCACCCAGGTGCCCCTCAAGATACATTTTAAACTAAAAGCAAGATTAATGACATAAATGCATATTCAAACTACCATTGATAATCTGAATGTTTTCTTCTTTTTTTATTTTAGGTCACCCTTGTTTCTACTTTGTACAGTGACAATTAAGAGCTCATACCAGAAGAGGAAAAATCTCAGCTCTGTCATTTTCTTATTTGCTCAAAAACTCATTTTAGTATTATTTTCACTCAGTAGTTTCATGGCAGGTGTATCTTTTAAGCTGCTTGTCCAGTACTGAAGATTAGTTGAATTAAAACCAGTTAATATAATCTGTAAATCTTCTTAACTGAGCCAATTTAAAACTATAATATGCTAGAGCCACTAAGAGCAAATGAGTAAGAGCAATTCTTCCAACTTTTCCATAACGAAAAGACCTAAACTTCTCCTGGAATACCACAGAAATAAATTGTGATCATCTGCCATTCAGATCAAGAGAAGCAATACTACATTGATTTTGTTTTCTTAGACATAAGAATGGAGAATTTTTCAAACTAAAAAATAAGAATAAAGTTTTCATCCCGTTTCTCCCCCACCCCCAATCTCCAATACACACAACACTGGAGTATACATATGCTTTCCACTTTGGAGACTAATGACTTCCCATAAAGGTAAGAATAAAGATGGAGATAAAGGAATGGAATTAAAACACATTACAGGAGGTAAAAATCATTAGGACTTGGTGACAGTTTATTGGGTATGACAGAGAGGGAGGTACCAAAGATAATTCCAAAAAAGTTTTTCTGGATTCATTAAGACAGGAAATAGTAAAAGAGGATCATGCTTGTTTTTTCTTGCTTTTTGGTTGGGAACTAGCACAGAGAATCACAAGTTCTCCCTGGAAGATGTCTCAAAGTCACCTAAAACTCATTATCTAAGAAGTGTCAACTATGCAGCTGGATGTATGTATCTGGAATTAAGATAAACATTTTTATTAAGAGAAAAATTTGTAGAACACCTATGTAAAGAGGAACAGGATATAAAGAGAAGACAATTCTAGGTCTAAGCATGGTATGTGGAAATACGCATCCACATAAACACTAATATGTAATCTTTTTCATTCTTTTGTATTATTTTATTTCCACAACCAAACATTGGGCAGACTGAGGCAAAACATATTTCTTCATTTGTATTCTTTTATAGCACCGAGCACAATGCCTGGAAAACTCCCATTAATTGGTAGAGGCAAAGATAGAAGAGAAAAGGACGTCAGAGAAGCAAGGTAACTCTAGATTTTGTAAACTGGATCTACAAGATGGGCCAATAGTGGTCATAATGAAAATGGTTTTGGTGAGGTATCATGTGAAGCAAGATCAATCAGACTAGCATGAGGAGTACCTGAGGAAAGAAGAACAGATCTCAAATATGAACCACTCTAAGGAAGTTCAACTCCAAGGAGGAGGACTGGCGGAGAATCACATGGAACAGAGGGATTTGCCTTGTTGTATATATGTATGTATTGTGTTGTTTTTAAATGGGTCAGATCAAGGATGTTTAGGCCAATGATATGGATTCACTAAACCAGCTCTCCAAACATATTCCTAAACTCAACTTCTCATCCACTACGAGCCACATGTGAACTGTGTTTCAGACTTGCTAATGAGTGTGAAATCCTTCCTATTGGGCTCTTTACCTTCCCTTGTGCTTCTGGCACTGCTTTATTCCTCCTTTTTTTTTTTTTTTTTTTTTTTTAAGATTTTATTTACTTGACAGACAGAGATCACAAGCAGGCAGAGAGGCAGGCAGAGAGAGAGGAGGAAGCAGGCTCCCCGCTGAGCAGAGAGCCCGATGTGGGGCTCGATCCCAGGACCCTGGGATCATGACCTGAGCCGAAGGCAGAGGCTTTAACCCACTGAGCCACTCAGGCGCCCCTTTATTCCTCCTTCTAAGCCCAGTCACTGTCATCATCTTTAGGATGTCATCTCCAAATTCCCTAAGTATCAAAATTTTCTTCCTTCTCTGTCCTCTCAGGGGACCTAGTTCATATGGTTAGCACACAAAGAGAATAAATACCTATTAAAGCTTCGTATAAAGCTTTAAACTATATTACACACGAAGGTGTACTCAATGAAAAGACAGAGAATGAGATGAGCTATAAAAAACCAAAACCTAACTTGTAAAAGCAGCCCAACCAAATCAATGATCACTAAGTAGCTAACTAAAGTGTTTCAGAAAAACCAAAAATCTAAACACATTACCCAAGTATTTATATCCAAATTCAATAAACAAACATTTACTGAACAGCCATAGGTGCCAGGAACTATTCTAGGCACTGGCACCGATTATTCTAATTGCTTTTTTAAATACCAATCTCAGAACAGGGTAACATGCAAATGATTCAGTGTCATACCTCTGAAGCACCTAGAACACTGCCAGGAGTTGTTGCAAATATACACTGAATTATGTTCAAGGGCAGTCAAAAGCTTTAGTATGCTTCAAACTATCACTAGAAAATCTACTAGCCTACCTCCAACTATACCCACCTCATCTGCTTTCCCTCCTATGATAAGAAATGAGCTAATAAAGTCAATATCCTGTACTTGAGCACTGAATCTCAAGCTCTCCTGAGGAGATTTCTTAAGGGAACCCTCTGTCTTTCCCAGGCAGCATACGCTTTTCCTTCTTATTAAAACATTATGATCAGTATATATATATATATATATATATACACACACACACACACACACACACGATATACATACTATGTAACAAATAAATACATAAGTGAAAGTATAATTATATTTAAATAAATTAATTAAATATATATATATATATATATATATATATATATATATATGATAAAATATTCTCATCTTATAAAAATACTCACCTGAAACATCACTATACCCTTCTTGGCACCATCACATTTCTCTGTTCCTTTTAACACATAATGCCTCAAAAGAAAATCTTCTTTTACATGCTCACTGTCTCCAGTGCTTTGTGCCTCTGTAATCATTCTTTATATATACATTTTTTTTTTTTGAAGATTTTATCTGTTTATTTGACAGAGAGCACGCGACTGTGTACACCAGCAGGGGGAGTGGCAGGCAGAGGGAGAGGGGGAAGCAGACTCCTTGCACAGCAGAGGCAGCCTGATGTGATCCCAGGACTCCGGGATCACAATCCAAGCCAAAGACAGTTGTCCAACCAACTGAGCCACCCATGTGCCCTGTAATCATTCTTTTGCCCTCAGCTTTCTAACTAAAGTGTATTGTCAGTAAACACAACACATTTCAGAATTTATGGAATGCAAATAAATGCAAATAATATATTACTTAATTGTTTATAGCACTAACAGCCTGTATGAGAAAGTAAGAAAAATCTCAAATCAATGACCTTAGCCTCCTCTTTGAAAAAAAAAAATTTTTTTTTTAAGGGCACCTGGGTGGATCAATTGGTTAAGCCTCTGCCTTCAGCTCAGGTCATGATCCCAGAGTCCTGGGGTCAAGCTCCACATCCGTTCTCTGCTCAGTGAAGAGTCTGCTTCTCCCTCTGCCCTGTCCCTCCCCTCCCCTCACACCTTCTCTCTCTGGCTCTCTCTCTCTTTCAAATAAAATTTTCTTTTTTTTTTTTATTTTATTTATTTGACAGAGGGAGAGATCACAAGTAGGTAGAGAGGCAGGCAGAGAGAGAGGGGGAAGTAGGCTCCCTGCTAAGTAGAGAGCCCAATATGGGGCTCGATCCCAGGACCCTGAGATCATGACCTGAGCTGAAGGCAGAGGCTTAACTCACTGAGCCACTCAAATAAAATCTTAAAAAAAAAAAAAACTGAATTAAAAAAAAAAAAGAAATGTAGGGGTGCCGGAATGGGTCAGTGGGTTGAGCCTCTGCCTTTGGCTCAGGTCATGATCTCAGGGTCCTGGAATTGAGCCCCTCATCAGGCTCTCGGCTCGGCTGGGAGCCTGCTTCCCCCTCTCTCTGCCTGCCTCTCTGCATTGCTTGTGATCTCTCTCTCTCTGTCAAATAAATAATAAAATAAATAAAATTTTAAAAAGAAATGTAAATTAAACCAAGAAAAAAAAGAATTTAAAGAAAATAGAATTTTTTTTTCAAAAGAAGTATAAATTAAGCCAAATGAAAGCAGTGGAAACCAATGTAACAAACCCCCTAAAACAATGGAGAAGAAAAAGCAGTTTTTTAGAAGATCAATAAAAGTAAAAAATTCAAGGGGCACCTGGGTGGTTCAGTCCAACTCCTGATTTTGGCTCAGGTCATGAGATCGAGCCCCACATTGTCGGGTTCTGTGCTCTGTGGGGTAGTCTGCTTGAGATTCTCTCCCTATCCCTCTTACCCTTCCTCACTCTCTAAAAATAAATAAATCTTAAAAAAAAAAAAAAAAGAAATGCAAAGAAACACACCACACATATGATCAACTACAATTGCTAAAGCAATTCCATGCAGAAAAAACTTCTTTTTTTTAAGAGGCAGGGGGAGGGAGGCAAAGGGAGAGGGAGAGAATCTCAAGCAGGCACCACACCCGGCAAGAGGCCTGGCAGTGCGGGGGAGGCACTTTTTTCTTTTTTTTTTTTTAAAGATTTTTTATTTATTTATTTGACAGACAGAGATCACAAGTAGGCAGAGAGTCAGTCAGAGAGAGAGAGAGGGAAGCAGGCTCTCTGCTGAGCAGACAGCCCGATGCAGGGCTCGATCCCAGGACCCTGGGATCATGACCTGAGCAGAAGGCAGAGGCTTTAACCCACTGAGCAACCCAGGCGCCCCCCGAGAGGCAGGGTTTGATCTCAAGGCCCTGAGTTAATGACCTGAGTCAAAAATCAAGAGTCAGACACTTAAGTGAGTGGGCCACTCAGGAGCCCCCAGAGATAAGCTTTTTAAACAAATGATGATGGAAATGGATATCTCTATACAAAAAATAAACTGTGATCCATATCTTGTCACCATATACAAAAATTACCTTGAAATGGATCATAGATCTAAATGTAAAGCCTAAAACTATAAAAAGTCTTAAAAAAAAAAAAAAAAGAGGAGAATATTGGTAGGGCAAAATTTTTCAGATACCAAAAACATGATCTGTAAACAAAAAAAAACCCCTAATGAATTAGTTTTCATCAATATTAGCAACTTCTCATCTTCAAAAGATAGTTGAGATAATAAAAGGGAAGCTACTTACTAGGGGGAAAATGTGCAAATCTTGTATCTGATAATGGACCTGCATCCTGAAAATATAAATTCTCAAACTCAATAAGAAGAGGACAATAGGGGAGCCTGGGTGGCTCAGTCAGTTGAGCATCTGCCTTTGGCTCTGGTCATGATTCTGGGGTCTTGGGATCGAGCCCCATGTTGGGCTCCCTGCTCGGTGGGGAGCCTGCTGCTTCTCCTTTTCCCTCTGCTACTCCCTCTCCTTGTACTCTCTCAAATAAAGAAAATCTTTTTTTAAAAAATGGAGAGGGCAATAATCTGGTAAGAGATGGGCAAAAGATTTAAATAGTGCACCAAAGAAGATACACAAATGCCAAGTACATGAAAAGGTTTTCAACATCAACTGTCATAGAGAAATGTCAATTAAAAACAAATGGAGCACTCCTACACAACTGATGAAAGGTCTAAAATTTAAAAAGACTGACCATGGATGCTGGGGTGGCTCAGTGCATTAAAGCCTCTGCCTTCGGCTCAGGTCATGATCCCAGGGTCATGGGATTGAGCCCCGCATCGGGCTCCCTGCTCAGTGGGGAGCCTGCTTCCCCACCCCCCCGCCTGCCTCTCTGCCTACTTGCGATCTCTGTCAAATAAATACATAAAATCTTTTTAAGATAAATAAATAAATAAATAAATAAATAAATAAATAAATAAGACTGACCATGCCAAACTCTAATAAGTATGTGGAGCAACTGAAAATCTCATCTATCATAGGAATATATAATGGTTCAATCATTTTGGAAAACAGTATGAGATTTTCCTAGAAGTTAAATGTATATCCACCCTATGCTTGAAGGTATTTACTTACGAGAAATAAAAGCATGTGCCCATACAAAGACTTGTACACAAATATTTAGAAATTTATTTTTTTAAAGATTTTATTTATTTATTTGACAGACAGAGATCACAAGTAGGCAGAGAGGCAGGCAGAGAGAGGAAGGGAAGGAGGCTCCCTGCTTCGCAGAGAGCCCGATGTAGGGCTCGACTCCAGGACCCCAGGACCATGACCTGAGCCGAAGGCAGAGGCTTTAACCCACTGAGCTACCCAGGTACCCCGTCTTGTACACAAAAATTCATAGCAGCTTTATTTAACTAAAAACCAGAAAGAGCCCAAATGTTCATCAGTAGGTGAATGGCTAAATAAACTGTGCTATAACTATGAAATTGAATACTACTTAGCAATAAGAAAGAATGATTTATACATTTGACAATGTAGATGAATCTCAAAATAATTGTGCTGAGTGAGAGGCACCCGTGTGGCTCAGTCGGCTGAGCATCTGCCTTCGGCTCAGATCATGACCTCAGGGTCCTGGGATCTAACCCCATGTGGGGCTCCGTGCTCAGGAGGGAGTCTGCTTCCCCTCTCCCTTCGCCCCTCCCCATAGCTCATGCTCTCTTTCTCAAATAAATTTTTTAAAAATCTTTTTTTTTTAAATATTTTATTTACTTATTTGACAGAGAGATCACAAGTAGGCAGAGAGGCAGGCAGAAAGAGAGGGGGGAAAGCAGGCTCCCTGCTGAGCAGAGAGCCCAATGAAGGGCTCGATCCCAGAACCCTAAGATCATAACCTGAGCCGAAGGCAGAGGCTTAACCCACTGAGCCACCCAGGTGCCCCAATAAATAAAATATTAAAAAAAAAAAGTAATTGTGCTAAGTGAAAGAAACAAACCAAAAAGAATACATGTATTATCATTCTATTTACACGCAATTCTCAAAAATGCAAACTAATATATAGTGACAGAAATCAGATTAGTGGTTGCCTAGGGATGGGAAGGGCAGAGACCATAGGAAGAGAACATTATAAAGGATCATAAGGAAACATTTGGGGTACATCAACAAGAGGAAAGATAAAAACCATATGAACATTTCAAAAGATGCAAAAAAAGCATTTAACAAATTACAACATTCATTTATGATAAAAAAATCCTCAACAAAGTAGGTTTAGGGGGAACATACCTCAACATAATAAAGGCCCTATATGGAAAACACACAGTAACATCATCCTCAATGGGAAAAACTTAAAGCTTTCCTCCTAGGATCATGAACGAGATAAGGATGTCTACTCTTACCACTTTTTTTTTTTTTTAAAGATTTTATTTATTTATTTGACAGACAGAGGTCACAAGTAGGCAGAGAGGCAGGCAGAGATAGAGGAAGGGAAGCAGGCTCCCTGCTGAGCAGAGAGCCCGATGTGGGGCTCGATCCCAGGACGCTGGGATCATGACCTGAGCTGAAGGCAGCAGCTTTAACCCACTGAGCCACCCAGGCGCCCCTACTCTTACCACTTTTATTCAACACAGTATACTACAAGTCCTGGCCACAGCAATCAGACAAAAAAAGAAAAAGATATAAAAGATATCCAAATCGGTAAGGAAGAAGTCAAACTTTCACTATTTGCAGATGACATGATACCCTATATAGAAAATTGTAGAAGATTCCACCAAAACCTAGGACTAATAAATGAATTCAGTAAGATTGCAAGATACAAAATTAAGATACAGAAATCTGTTACATTTCTATACATTAAAAATGAAGTAGCAGAAAGAAAAATTAAGAAAACAATCCCCTTTATAATTATACCAAAAATAGTAAAATACCTGAATATATTTAACCAAGGAAGTGAAAGATCTGTACTCTGAAAACTACTCTGAAAGCTGATGAAGGAAACTGAAGACAGCACCAACAAATGAAAAGAAACTCCATGCTCATGAATTAGGAGAACAAATATTGTTAAAACATCCATAACTATGAAAAACAATCTACAGATTTAATGCAATGCCTGTCAAAATACCAACCCCATTTTTCATAGAACTAAAACAAATAATCTAAAATTTGTATGGAACTACAAATGGTCCTGAAAAGCAATCTTAAAAAAGAACAATACTGGGGTGCCTGGGTGGCTCAGTGGGTTAAAGCCTCTGCCTTCGGCTCAGGTCATGATCCCAGGGTCCTGGGATCAAGCTCTGCATCGGGCTCTCTGCTCCTTGGGGAGCCTGCTTCCTCCTCTCTCTGCCTGCCTCTCTGCCTACTTGTGATCTTTGTCTGTCAAATAAATAAATAAATTCTTTAAAAAAAAAAAAAAAAAGAACAAAACTGGAGGTATCATAATCCCAGATTTCAAGATATGCTACATAAAGCTGTAGTAATCAAAACAGTTTGGCACTGGCACAAAAAAAGATATATAGATCAAGGGAAGAGAACAGAGAATGCAGAAACAAACCCATGATTATATGGTCAATTAATCTACAACAAAGGGTGCATGAGAGGGGGGCGCCTGGGTGGCTCTGTCAGTTGCGTGTCTTGGTTTCAGCTCAGGTCATGATCTCATGGGTTGTGAGGCTGTGTCCCACATCAGGCTTTGCATTGAGCAGGGAGTCTGCTTGAGATTCTTTCCCTTACCCCTACTCCTGCACACATTTTCTTTCTCTAGAATAAATAAGTAAATCTTAAAAAAAAAAAAAAAAAAAAAAGAATATGCAATATGCAATGGGAAAAAAGTCTCGCCAACAAATGGCGTTGGGAAAACTAGACAGCTACATGCAAAAGAATGAAATAGACGACTTTCACACCAGTTTCATTTTATACACAAAAATAAACTCAAAATTGATTAAAGCCTTAAACGTGAGACCTGAAGCCATAAAAATCCTAGGAAGAGCACAGGCAGTAATTTCTCTGGCTACAGCAACATTTTTCTAAATGTCTCTAGGCAAGGAAAACAAAAGTAAAAATAAACTGTGAGGATTGTATCAAAATAAAAAGCTTCTGCACAGCAAAGAAAACAATAAAACAAAGAGACAACCTAATGAATGGGAGAAGATAAGTGCAAATGATATATCCAACAAGCGTTAGTATCTAAAATATATAAAAAACTTATACAACATAACACCAAAAAAGCAAATAACCTAATTTAAAAAGTGGATGAAAGACAAGAACATACATTTATTCAAAGAAGACATACAGTTAGCCCACGGACACATGAAAAGATGCTCAACATCACTCATCATTGGGGAAATGCAAATCAAAACCACAATGAGATCTCAACCTCACACCTCTCAGAATGGCTAAAATAAAAAACAAGAAACAACAAGTGTTGGCGAGGATACAGAGAAAAAATACCCTCATACACTGTTGGTGGGAACATAAGCTGGTGCCATCACTGTGGAAAACAGTATGGAGTTTCCTCCAAAAATTAATAATAGAACTACCCTATGTACTGGTAATTGCACTATTGGGTATTCACCCAAAGAATATGAAAATACTAGGTCAAAAAGATACAAGCACCCCTATGTGTACTACAGGATTATTTGCAGTAGCCAAATTACAGAAGCAACCCAAGTGTCCATCAACAGATGAACGGAAGAATAAGATGTGATACACACACGCAGACACACACACACACACACATAAATATTACTCAGCCATAAAAAATAATAAAATCTTGCCATTTGCAACATGGATGGATCTAGAGTATAACACTAAATGAAGTCAGTCTGAGAAAGACAAAGTACTGCATGATTTCACCCATTATGTAGAATTTAAGAAAACAAATGAACAAGGAAAAAGGGGACAAATAAAAAAACCGAGACTCTGAAATATAGAGAACAGATGGTTACCAGGGGAGGGGAGGGGAGAGGTAAAATAGGTGAAAGGGTTTAAGTGTATGTACACTTAAGACGAGCACTAAGTAACATAGAGAACTGCTGAATCCCTATACTGTATACCTGAAACTAATACAGCACACTATGTTAATTACACTGGAATTTTTTTTTTTTTTTAATTTAAGATTTGGGGCGCCTGGGTGGCTCAGTGGGTTAAAGCCTCTGCCTTCAGCTAAGGTCATGATCCCAGCATCCTGGGATCCCGACATCAGGCTCTCTGCTCAGGGGGGAGCCTGCTTCCCTTCCTTTCTCTCTGCTTGCCTCTGCCTACTTGTGATCTCTGACTGTCAAATAAATAAATAAAATCTTTAAAAGAAAAATTTAAGATTTTATTTACTTGACAGAGAGAGAGAGAAAAAAAGAACAAGTGAGGATAGGGAGAGAAGGATCAAGCCTCATGTCCAGCTTCCTGCTCAGCAAGGAGTCGGCTTGGCCCTCTCTCTGCCCCTCTCCTGCCTTGTGCACATACACACTCTCTCTCAAATAAATAAAATCTTAAAAAAAAAAAAAAAAAAAGGCAAAAAAGACAACTCACAGTATGGGGGAAAATTTTTGCAAATTGTTCATCTGATAAGGGACT
Source organism: Enhydra lutris kenyoni (assembly GCF_002288905.1). Lineage (NCBI taxonomy): Eukaryota > Metazoa > Chordata > Mammalia > Carnivora > Mustelidae > Enhydra > Enhydra lutris. Next base: position 7,413,410 of record NW_019154089.1, on the reverse strand, counting down.
CTGAGATATACAAACACTACAACTTCATGATAAAAAGACAACCCAATTTAAAAATCAGCAAAATATCTAAATAGATCTCTCTCTAAATAAGATATACAAAGGCGGGGCGCCTGGGTGGCTCAGTGGGTTAAGTCTCTGCCTTCGGCTCAGGTCATGATCCCAGGGTCCTGGGATCAAGCCCCACATCGGGCTCTCTGCTCTGCAGGGAGCCTGCTTCCTCCTCTCTCTCTCTGCCTGCCTCTCTGCCTACTTGTGATCTTTGTCTGTCAAATAAATAAATAAAATCTTAAAAAAAAAAAAAAAGATATACAAAGGCCCACAAACCCATGAAAATAGTGTCAACATCATTAGCCATCAGAGAAATTAATATCAAAACTACTATGATAAACCACTTCACAGCCACTAAAATATCTTTATTCAAAAAGAAGGATAACAACAACTTGGCCAGGATTTGAAGAAACTGGAGCTCTCATACACTGCTGGTGGGAATACAGAATGTAGCAAACACTGTGGGAAACCATCAGGCAGTTCCTCAAAAGATTCAACAGTTACTATATGACCCAAGAATTATACTCCTAGGTGGAATAACCAAGAGAACCAAAAACACATCTCAATACTAATGTTACAGCAGCAATTTTCATAATAGCCTCAAACTGAAAACAACCCAAACGTCAATGAACTGGTAAAGAGATAAACAAAATGTGATATAATCATAAAATGGAATATATTTAGCTATAAAATGGAAAATAACATAACATGAATGAAACTTTAAAACATCATGCTAGATACAAAAGATCCAGTCAAGATCTTCTTCCTCTCCCTCTGCCTCTCCTCCCTGCTTGTGCTCACTCACTCACTCTCTCTGTCTCTATTAAATAAATAAAATCTTTAAAAAAAACAGAGAACATATTCTGTTTAGTATACATGGAAACTGGCCATAAAACATTAAGATAATTTTTTAAAAACAAATTATACAGCTTATATTCTCAAATATAATAAATTAGAATCAGTAATAGAATGGAAAATCCTCAAATATTTGAAAATGAAACCACGTGCTTCCATGGGTCAAGGAAGAAGTCACACAGGTAATAAGGAAATATCATACACTAAATGGTAATAAAATCACAATATATCACAATCTGTGAGATACACCTAAAGCAGGGCTCAGAGGGAAACTGATAGTTTTAAATACAGAAAACAAGAAATGTTTACGATTAATGACCTAAGCCTCCATCTCAGAAGTTAAAAGAAAAGTAAATGAAACCCACAATAAGTAGAAAAAAGGCAACAACCACAATAAAGGAAAAACCAAGGAAATAGAAAACTGAAAAAATTAAAAGGTAATTATTGGAAATGATCAATAAAACTGACAAAACTCTAGTTAGATTAATCAAAGAAAATGAAGAGAGAAAATACAAATCACCAATTTCAGGGGGAAAACGACTTTACTAGAGATCTTACAGACATTAAAAGAATAAGTATTTATTTTATAAGTAACTCTATACCAATGAACTTGACTACTTAGATGAAATGAACAAATTACAAGACTGACACAAGGAACAGAAAATCTGAATAGCTATATCTACTGAAAAACTTGAATTTATAATCGAATACTTTCAATAAAGAACATTACGGGCCCAGATGGCATCACTGAGAAGTATATTAAAACATTCAAAGGGTGCCTGGGTGGCTCAGTGGGTCAAGCATCTACCTTTGGCTCAGGTCATGATCCGAGTCTGGAGATGGAGCCCTGTGTGTCAGGCTCCCTGCTTGGTAAGGAGTCTGCCTCTCCCAACCAACTCACGCTCTGTCTTGCTGTCCCTCGCTCTCTCAAATAAATACAAAATCTTAAAAAACAACAACAACAACAAACACATTCAAGGAAGAATTGAAACTAAATTCCACATACCAGTTCAGTAAACATATATGAAGAGAACATTTCCCTGCTCCTTTTAAAGAGCCAGAGCTACCCTGATACCAAAACCAAAGACAAGAAAATTACATGTAACATCTCCTAATCCTGACGCCACCACCACCACCACCCCACATGCCCCCCACACACAAGTCCTAAGATTTGAACAGATATTAAAAAAGAGGAATGGTCAATAAGGTCATAAGAAGAGGTTCAACGTCATTAGTCATCAAGGAATCACAAACTGAAAGCAGTATGAGATACCCTTATGTGCCCAGGAAAATGGCCAAAACTGAAAAAAACTGGTAATACCAAATGTACACAAGGATGTAGAACAAATCAAACTATCATATACTGCTGAGGGATGGGAGCAGAGCGAGCTAGGAGTATGACAGAGTAGCTCAGGAAAATAGTTTTTAGTGTAGTACGAACTCAACGCATGACTGAGCAATTCTACTTTTTACCATATAACCCAATATTTATCCTTGAAAAAATAAAACTTAAGTTTACATAAAGGCTTTTTAGTGAATATTTACAGATACTCTCTTCTTAGCCCAAATCTGGAAAAAAACCCAAAAGTTCATCAACAGGTATCTGGGTACACAAATGTTGATATTTTCATACAATACAAATAAAGAGGAACTCAGGAATAAAAAAGAACAAATTACCAATACATTCCTGAACACAGAAGAATTCCCAAAGTATATGCTAAGCAAAAGAAGGCAAACATATACACAAATGGAGTACACACTGTATGGATTCCATTCACATGAAATTCTAGAAAAAGAACAACTTATCTATACTGACATAGAACAACTTAGTAACTATGAGGGGCCAGTGGTGGAGGTGAGGTAGACTGCACAGAACCACGAGGGGACTTTTGGACGGTGACAGAAATATTCTAATTCTTTTTTTTTTTTTAATATTTTATTTATTTATTTGACAGACAGAGATCACAAGCAGGCAGAGAGGCAGGAAGAGAGAGAGAGGAGGAAGCAGGCTTCCCACTGAGCAGAGAGCCCGATGCAGGGCTCGATCCCAGGACCCTGAGATCATGACCTGAGCCGAAGGCAGAGGCTTAACCTACTGAGCCACCCAGGTGCCCAAGAAATATTCTAATTCTTGATTAGGGTGGTGGTTACACAGGTATATATACCTACCAAATTCCAACTGTATGTTTTTTAGGTGTGCATAGGTTGATTTTAAAAGTATAAGAGTGTGATGGCACACATACAGGCAGAAAGTTACATGCCTACCTCACATTATTCACAAAAATAAATTGGGCTAAAGATAAACACAGAAAACAAAATTGCAATTACATTAAAGTAAAAAAATAAGAGGGTATGCTTATGATCCTAGGGAAGGGAAAAGCTTCTTTAAAAGACATTAAAAAGTAGCTTCATAGGAGAGAATCATCTACTTATTCATCAAAATTAAAATCTTCCAGACCATAATACTTAAAAGGACTCTAACTGGGAGATGTATTTATAGCATGCAGAAGAAATTAATAGAATCCAGAATTCAAACAAAAGAACACAAAAAGAAATCCTCCTGAAACTCATTAGGTGAAAGATGTAACCCCAAGACCAGAGGAAACAGGTATACTCAGCTACAGAGAAGTAACATGGAGGACAAATGTGTAAAGATGATAAAGCTAGCTAGCAATCTAAGAAATGAAACGCCATTCTGCACTCAGAAGACTGGTGCTTCAAATAACAAATGGTGATGTGCATGTGAGGAATCAGGGGGAAAACAAGTGGGAGTACTGACTGGTACAACCAATAAAGAGGGAATTTGAGAATATATTAAATATACCATCTCAATACTCAACCATTCTACTTCCTACTTTACACAAAAAAAACTCATATGCACGAAACTAATGATGATGAAACTCACAGGCATGAAAAAGATACCCACACAAGCAATATTTATGGAAATGAAAACTTGACAACTTAAATACCAAAGTGAAATTGAATAATTCAACTAAAATACATTTATACTATGGATGCATATAAAAGAAATGAAATACGCCTATATGTAATCTATTATCTATATATAATAAAGACACAGAGTAACTATAGAATAGTCTCTAAGACCTGTTGCTGATTAAAAATCCAGAACAATACATCTGGGCAGAAATAAAGTCAAAGAGAGAGTGCTTACATGTAATGATCACATATGTATGTTTGCAAATGCATGTGAAAAGACTTGCAAAGGTATGCATGGAGCTGAGATGGAGGAGACAACGCTGGGAAAGGCTATTATTAGGGGTCCTGGTCAAACTTCCACAAGAAGAATATATTCTTCTATTATTCATGTAACTATAAATTAATGTTTAAAAAAAAAAAAGCACATCTGCTTATTGTAGCTGAACCTGAACCATTGTCTGAGGAACCTCTTTCCACACACATCAGTATGACGGCTAAGTCCAATGGAAAGGGGTTCCTCAGATAAGAGTTTGAGAAACCCTTACCACCTGTAGCCTAGAACACCAAAACAAACATTGACACTTTTAAATTCTCTTCCCAGTTGCCTTCAAAACTTTTTCAAGAACCTCTTAATCCAAGTCGCTCTTGATTCCATTATCTTGTTTTATTTTCTTCATAGTAATGATCACTATTTGAAATTATGTATTTATTGTCTGTCTCTCACTAGAATGAGAATGGCAAGACAACTCTGAATTCATGTGATTTTAGTCAAGCCATTTATAGAGTTTTCTAACAGTATCAAAGACACATGTTATTTACTTACCTTAGTTGGAAAGGGAAATTTGGAAGGTTCTGTTTTGCATGGTGTATGAATAGCCGTTAGAGGGGGAGGCCATGAATGCGTCATCTCCTGAAATGTAATTATTACAGTTTGTTTTCAACCAGTTCAAGGATAAAAATTACATAGCTAAAAACCAGATTTGTATTATAAATGCTGGTTTCATGATAGGTCCTCCAAAAGTATACATATTTAATCAATAAATATTAAGTAAGCACAACTGTGTGCAGGGCACTATGGGGCAGGAAATAGATAAATAATATACATTCCCTGGCTTCAAGGAGCGTGGAGCTAAGATGATGAAACCTGTTAATTGCCATAGAAATCAGCCTACAATCAAATACAAGGTACACAGTACAATGCTACTGAAGAAAAGCATGCTGTGAGAGCGGGAGGGGCAGGTAATAGTAAGAAAAGGAGCTAACATTTACTGTGTACCTTTAACCCACTGAGCCACCCAGGCGCCCCCCCCTTTTTTTTTAAGATTTTATTTATTTATTTGATACTGTGTACCTTTAATGGGCCAGATACTGTGTTGTTTTACAGGTCTGTTACTCATTTAGTACTCATAATGATATTAGGAGGTAGAATGCCATTATTATTCTAACTCTATGTAGGATGAAACTGAAACACAGAAGTTATTTATTAAAGGCCAAACATTTGTGGACACAAATGGACACCAAATTTCATCTCAGGAAGTCTGGCTGCAGAACTCAATGGCTGATAGAAGTTTTTAGTCAGGTGGAGGAAACCAGAAGAAAGATATCAAAAGCCCATGAGAAGGAAGACAGACAAGCAAGGCTGTAAGTATGATTTCATTCACATATTTAGTGAATTTTAATCACATGCCAACTATGTTCAAGTGGAGATTTGGATAAGATCACAATGTTTATGTTAAAGGAGCAGGGGAAAGAGAGATATCAGATTTAGAATAAAGAAGGAGTGCTTTATTTCTGGCATTTAGTTCAAAGTAAGCCATTAGGTAGACTGAGAAAATACAATAAATTAAAAGTAGTTTAACTTTTAGGAATTTACTCTTTAGCTATACCCACACAGCTACGTAAAGATACATGTTCAAGGGGCCCACATTTAAAAAACAGAAACAACCTAAATATCCAACAGCACAAAATAATTTAATAAATTACCAAACAGCCATACAATGGGACACCAAGCAGACAGTAAAATGAGAATTTTAACTACTGATATGAAATGTTGTCCACAATATACTGTAAAGTGATAAACAGAAATCATAGTCTATGCCCTAGTAAATGTCTTTACATGAAAAAATATGCATGAAAAAAATCTCTGGCTACCTCTCGACAACAGAACGACAGAAGGGGAAAGAGACCTGGGGACCTGATACAGTCTCTACTACAGGGACTTCGTAAAATAGCCACCTGCACTGTAATTGCTCTTTATCTACTTACAATACTTTTATTTTTTCACAGCATTTCGCTTTCTGAAATAATACTAAATAGTTGATTATTTCCAATATCCAGCAAGAATGTCAGCTCAAAGGGTGCAACACTATCATTATCACCACTGTATCCAAAGAGCTTGACACAGGCAGGCTGTGAACTACTCTTTTACAATAAATGGTTACCATTTTTAGATTAAAATTTTCTTCTTTAAGTTTATGATGGAGTTCCTAGAAACAGTATGACTACAAATCTCAAGAAAACATGAAGGCAATTTGGACCTGCAGTTCCTTATGCACTGCATACAGGGAAAGGAAACAAACTCAGACACTCTAGGTTTTCAGTGTTAGCATTTTACACCTCAAATACCAAAGTACTTTCAATAGACAATCTATTTAACTCCATCGTTAAATGACTGAGCACCTGTTACACCCAAGGCCATGTACCAAGCCCTGTATATATAAAATGAAGACTAAATGGTCAGTACCATCAAAGAGTAATTAAATGTGAGAATACCTAAAATTCTTCCAGGTATTACAATGCCATGTATCCCTGAGGATCCAAAGAGAAAAGATAAAGCTCCATTACACTTTTTATATACATGGGAACTGAAAAATGCATTCTATATGAGATTCAAAAGAAAGAGTTATCATTGTAATCTGATGGTCTGACATAGAGGAAAGAAAGACTTCATTGGGATTCTAAGAAAAAACAGAATCTGTATATGACTAAAGACAAAGGAGAAATATAGTTCATGAAAGTTTATTTAAAAAGATACAAGAGCAAGAAAGTGTAGGACTTAGTGAAACCAATTTGACAAAAGTGGAGAATTAATAGTGAGAGAGGTAGAAGCGGTCTGTGAAAGGTCTAGAATGTTGAACTTGGACACTATTTTTTCTATGGGGCTCAGAGAGAGAGCCACTGAAATTTCGAAAACAGAAATTAACTTATGAAGACAGTGGATTAAAGAATCTGCCAGCAATGCAAAAGACAGATGAGCAAAGCAAGGACTGTAGATTGCAATTCTTGAAGCTCAAGGTGGCAGAAATGGAAATAAAGGAATGTATTTTCAAGGAAAATTCAAACCGTACATGCAGTTTTGTGATTAAACAGAGCATGAGAGAAATTTAGGATTTTACACTGAGAAGCACAGAAGACTGGTAGTACTACTAAGAGACGAAGGCCTGATAATTCTGCCTTTAGATATGTTGAGTCTAAAGAAGCAGGGAGATACGCAAATGGACACACAGCAAGGAAGAGACATAAACCACAACTCAGAGGAGGCCAAAGAGATGAGAAAGACTGAAGAGTTAACAGGTGAAGCTGTAACAATAGAGGAAAATCAAGATAGAGCAGAAAAAAACAGAGAAGCTAGAAAAAAGACCCATATTTAAAAGAGAAGGCACCAAGGTTCCCAAAAGGCAGAGAATGAGAGATAAGAAAGGTAGATGGAAATAAAAACAGTGAAGCATAATAATAGTCAAGGAAGGAAGAAAGGTTTCTAGAAGGAAAAACTAAAAATTCTTGAGAACAGTAGAAAGAGCCTGAGAACTCAATGAAGCCCTCAGTGAAGGGAGATCATGAGCTTAGCGAAACAGCTTCAGCAAAATGACAGAGACAAATGGGAGACTGTGCTGGGCTGAAGAAAGAAAGGAGAGAATGAAGTACAAGTAGCAACACATTAGTCTTTCAGAAGTATCCACAGTGAAATGCAGATACAGACACAAAAAATCAGGAGCTTAGGCAAAAATTACAAGTAATACGTGACTGACAGTTTTCCTCTACTGAACCAAAAGCAGTCACTGTCACTCACTAATCCACTAGACCTTCCCTTTTTACAGCTGACAACTTTCTCTTTTCCCAAAAGAGGAACACACATTTTGGTCATGTGTTGATTTTAAACATATTCCATCCAACACTCAAAATGAGCAGTATTCAGAGGAGGTCTTTCATTGTAGGAACTGACCAGTAGATATAAATGAATTACAAAGCAAGCTATTTTCAATGAAACTGTTTGACTGGTAATTACTAATAAGCCTTACAAAGTACTGTTGTATTTGCTTTCTTCCTCTTTTCAAGGCAAACTATGATGACTGGAATTTGATTTACTTAAAAATGAAAAACAAACAAAACCAGTTCTTTGAGGGCAGGTACTAAACAAACCCAATGACTCAGAAACTAAATATGAAAATAAGCGTAACAGAGTCAATTATTTTTTATAGACATAATGACATTTCACATGTAAGCAATCTGCTGCCCTAGATCCTTTGAGAAATATCGGGGGGAAGAGGACAAGAAGATACCAGAGCATCATAAACAAAAAAGACAGAAAGTATTAAAACAATAACAATGACTTACTTTAAGAATTTCATCCACACAGCTCACATCACCAGAAGCAGATGCCTTAAGAGGAAAAGAAACACACATTAGATTTGGGGTCATTTATTATTAGATTTTTATCATTTGTTGCACAGATTCAATGAAACTATCAGAAAATGAATTAAATTTAAAGACATAATTATGATCTCACTATTCTAAACCGCAATATTCATTAATCTTTTGACAAATTTCTTTAAATGCCAATTTTTCAAGCTCTAAAAAATTTTAGTCACCAACTATACAAGGATTTAAAGAACTTTGTATTTATCAAAAGTTTTGAAAAATTTTATCTCTCTTATATTTAGATTAGAAATAAATTTTTAAACGTTATTTTGCAGGTGGAGCAACTTTTCAAAAATTTGAGTTTACTGATAGAAAAATATACCATGATACTGAAATACATTGTTTCACATAGACTAACAAAGAGAATAAAACCAACATTATTGAAAGAATACTTGTCTGGAATATGGTAGACATTTTACACAGCTTTCCTTGAATCACAGAAAAGTTGTTTATGCTAAAGCACAATCAGGAATTGAAGGGCTAGAGTTTGAACTCAAGTCTATCTCCAAGGATCAAGTTGTTTGAAGAAAGAACAATCATTTCACTGTTCTCCTCAGAGGAGTAATTAGATGACAACTGCCACGAACAATGAGTTTTCTAAGGCCAAAGGAAAAATGTTTAAATGTTCTTAAAATAGCATTTCACCTATTCTTGATCCCTTCCACCACCATTTTAAGCTATGAACTATGACTTTCAGTTACAAACACCATTTAAGGGACGCCTGGGTGGCTCAGTTGGTTGAGCAGCTGCCTTCGCCTGAGGTCATGATCCCAGCATCCTGGGATCGAGTCCCACATCGGGCTCCTTACTCAGCAGGGAGCCTGCTTGTCTCTCTGCCTCTGCCTGCCACTCTGTCTGCCTGTGCTCTCTCTCCCTCTCTCTCTCTGACTAATAAATAAATAAAACCTTTAAAAAACAAACAAACACCATTTAAAATTTTTTTTATTTTAGAAGATAAAACTTAAACTATTTCACAGTGACTATTCAATTTCTTTAGTTACTCTGATGCTTTGATATGCAGTTATTAATACTGTAAGTGTCAAACCACCACTATGAATCTAGAGCAGCTGTCTCAAACCTTTAAGTGTAAACAGAGAAAAAGCTCATGGCATCCAAACCATATAACATTTACCATCTTGATGGACCCCCCCCCCCAAAATCCCAATATTTACTATAATTAACCACAGCCCACTCACATTCATGGTATCACAATGAGAATACAAGTTAATTTTTTAAACAAAAGAACACAAGACATATTCCTTCATAAAATCAAAAGGAGTAAATCTAACGTATTGATTTCACAGAACATGCTTTTATTCTATAACTGACCTGTCATCTGAATAGTTCAAATCAGTGAATGACATGTTCTCTATTGCCCAACAGGGGAAGTGAACAGGTCTACTGATCCACTTCAGAGTCAATGACAAGTCTTTTTTTAAAACTTATATATACCTTATTATTAAACAGACAAAATTCAAGTTCAATTATAATTTCACAGTAAACTGCTTCACAGAGTCATAATATTAAATGCTCTAAGGGGCTCCTGGGTGGCTCAAGTCAGTTTATCAGCCAATTCCTGATTCTGGCTCAGGTCCAGATCCTGGGGTGGCAGGAGATTCTCTCTCCCCTTCCCCCTGCCCCTCCTCCTGCTATCTAAAATAAATGGATAAATTTTTTTTTAAAGGCTCTAAATGTGTAACTTACATCCAATGGTTGGGAAGGTATTTTCAGCTTGGTGAGATGTGCTTTGCTACTGGGCTTCAGTTCAGTCATGCTGTTGCCATGGGATTGGCTACTGTAGTGCTCAGAGGACAGCTTTGGTTCCATGGACTCTTGTCCATCCATGGGCCGCACATAGGCAGTGGGTTTCTGTAACATTGAACTGGACTTTGACATCAATGAAGGTGGGAAAGACTGATTTGAATGCTGCCCACTTGAAAAAGGTACACGGGAAGGAGAATCCCAGTTTGCATCAGGGTCCCGAGGTGATTTGGAACGCTGATGTTCCTTGCTATGGTGATCATTCCCATGAGACCTGGAATGACTGGAGCTTAATGAAGAAACAGCCTGTGGTTTCCCAGGGCTGGAAGAGCGTGATTTGGAGTGTTCCGATCCATGCTGGCTTTTTTTCCGACTACTGCTTCCACTACTGCTGTATGAGTCACGGTCATGCCTCTGGCCACTACTACTGGTACCACCACTGCCACCTGCACTGGTCCTCTGGCTACTGTGTCCACTCTGCAACCCTGAGGACCGTTTCTGAGACTGAGAAGTACTGGGTGCAGGTCCTACTGGAGTCCATTTGCTACTCTGATGAGAGGTCCCATGTCTCTGTTCAAAGAAATTTGGGTTAGATTTTTCATCTGCTGTTGGTGGTACTGTAGGCTTGGGAATTGCAACAAGCTTTGGTATAGATCTGTCTCCTATGAAATCCTTCATTTCATCGTAGTTTCCAAGCATACTCTGAATACGACTTGATAGCTTATCTTCTTTGCTAGTCTATAAAAAATTGTAAAATAAAATGATACAATTAGCAGAACTGGAAATAAAAGATTTAAAAAAAAAAAAGAAATGAAAGATGCTTCTAAATGGACTTTCCAAACTTCAAATGCAAAGGGGCTTTTCAAAGGGAGGCCTCATCTTATATATTAAGGTTAATCTCAAAAGCAAACTCCAAATATAATTTTTATAGTAAAAAAAATGCACTGAAAGTGAAAAAATTCATGCAAAAACACAAATATCCTATGAGACACTGAGAAGTATGTACAAAAGATTCCAAAAGGGGGAGAAAAAAACAAATTTCACCAATAAATATTTTGAAACAGTAGTAAAAAAGTCTTTTAAAAAGTGGGAAAAGTAATGTGCCTTTATGTAGTTAAGTTGTAGGTGAGCAGATTAGCCAACACTCATTATTCTGGCAATGCACGAAAACATATTCTTGGAGTTCAGTGTTAAAAGGAGAAACAAAAATTTAATGAAACATGTTATACCCAAATGACTTTTTAAAAAATTTTAATTCCTTCTGTTACTGTGACTAATTAAGCTAATAAAAGTCAACAACAAATTAAGAATGGAAAATCCACTGATAGTGTCAAATATTCATTCTATTAACTCTGACCAAGAAACACTCCAAGTTTTGAAGTTAATGGTACAGATTGTAAGTTTAAAAAATCATTCTTGGATAATAAGAAAGTCCAAGACATCTACAAGCTTTAGGACTCTTTCATGCTCACAAACATGAGAGTAAGCTTACTAATTGCATTAAAGAAAAAAATCAAGACAGAACCACTACATATTTCAAGGTTGGCATGAACAGATAATGACTTTAGATTATCTGAAAATCAGTCTGACCCCTATTAAACAAGAGTGGGAAATATATAGTAATTCGTAGATGACATCAAGATCAGGAATCAAATCTAATTCATTACAATGTAATTACAAAATAAATGGTAGTATGACTTAAACATTCTGGATCAAACTCCTGGGGGTTTTTTTGGAATGCCTTTAATCTCTAATCCCAAACCCCAGGTTTGTGTGATTGGTGTTACATGCATATAAATGATGTCAGTGTAACTAACTGCCTTTAAATGAAAATCCTTAAAAACTTTTAAAAATAGCTTTAATAGGGGTGCCTGGGTGGCTCAGTCGGTTAAGTATCTGCCTTTGGCTCAGGTCCTAATCCCAGGGTCCTGGGATCAAGTCCCACGTTGGGCTCCCAGCTCAGTGGGGAGTCTGCTTCTCCCACTCCCTCTGCCCCTCCCCTTCACTTGTGTTGTCTCTCTTTCTCTCTCAAATAAGTAAATAAATAAATAAATTTTTTTAAAAAATGGCTTTTACAGATCTCATAAATAGCTTCTACAAACACCAAATGTTATTAAGGGTAAACTTAGAATATGCTGTTATATTTATATTATCAGAAAAAGTCTAACGCACTCTCAGTCTCACACCGTAAACCAACAATGGCCATTACTGCTGCAATTCCGTTATACACAGTACAAGCCTTTAAAATGTTAAGGGACTATCAAACGATCCAAAGCCAAATCAAACATCAGAGACACTTGTGGCCACTACAGCCATGTTAGTTGTCAAAAGTGTTATCATTCAGTGTTTTATGTAACCCCAAATCAAGTACGGCAGTTACAAAAATAGCAATTGGCTCACTTTATTGAACATCTTTGACAACTAGTTTTTTTTTTTTTTAACAACTAGTTTTTACTCTAAATTGGATATTGTTCATTAAGCCCCATAAAAAGAAAGTCAGATAATTTAGTATAAAACAGAAAAAGGAACCAGACTGATACTGAAGATACATTTTATTCAAAGTTAGTAGTAGTCACTGATAATACTTAGTAAACTAAGAAAGCAAATGGCAAGAAATAAGGGAGAAACAAAAGAATCTCTGAAATATTTGTCTTTGATTGACTTTATACCCAAAAGAACCCAGGAAACAGTACACAATGCATACCCATTTACAAAATTTTAATTTAATTCAGAAAGGTGAAATGCCTAACCAAGGTTAGTGGTAGAGCCTGGGATGTAGAGATCTATGTCTGAACTAATTCAGACTATATTTTCAAGAATATAAAATAGCAACAGAGGGAGGGGAGGAAGTTTGGGTTTGAGGATGACTTTAGGATGCTTTATAATACTGTTTCTTGATTTGGGAACTGATTAGATAAGGTTGTTCATGCTGTGAAAATTCTTTCAGCTGAAACACACGTTTTGTATACTTTTCTGTATGTATGTTATACTCTAATGATAAGTTTACCCCAAAACGTACATTCTTATTTAGAGCAAAGGAAAAATGTTAAATCGCATATATGAGAGTAACTCTTTTCTACTATAAAAATTCAAGTTTAAACACTTGAAAAGCAAAAATGTCACACTGTTGAGGGAAAAACCATTCACAGGACTACTTACAACTTTGTACGGCTCTGCAAAGAGAGGAGAGCTAGGTGGGAAGGCGTCTTCGCCCTGCTGAATTTCCTGATTCCGCCTTTCCCGTTCTTTCATACGCAGCACATTTCGGTCTTCACGGTTCATGTTGCTAAGAAGAGAAACACAATATTTCTATCACAAAAAGGAAAGTTAAAATTAAAACGTTCTGTACTCATTTTGTGAGTTTAATGTTTCATTCGGAGATTCCCTTCCGACTTCGTTCTGTACTCATTTTGTGAGTTTAATGTTTCATTCGGAGATTCCCTTCCGACTTCGACAGTAACAGACATTAGTGCTGAAGCTGGGTACCGGTAATGGTTTTACCAACTAATACCAGTAGTGTCTTGCACAACTATTGAGATACTAAACACTAGCCCACAGTAGTAGGAAGGATCCACCCCATTGAAACATTTAACCTTACCAGTTTTTAAAGTATTCAGCTGGCTAAAAGTGAGTTAAAACTTATACATTCAGATAGATGGAAGGTAGTACTTAAACCCAAATCCTTAAGATTTCCTATAAGCCTTTCATGGCTTCCTCTTCAGAAATCTAACTATTCTTTGCCATCAGAGGGGCACAAACCCACTCCCACCTACCACTCCCTCCCCACCCCACCCCCAGGGTCCAGTGCTTTTTCTCTACTTTGCATCTACCTTATCTTGATTTCTTTTTGTCCCAAACACAGCTTCCTTGGTGTCCATCCTTATGGCAGTTTGACCTCAGCTTTGCTGTTGCTCTAGATACCCTAAAAAACGACATTTCTGCTCTAAATACATTAATATTTCAATTAATACCTCAATAAATGGCAAAACTGAGGCTTTCAGTAATAGAATCTAAAATAAACTTGGGTTAGTAATAGTAGTGGAAATTGTACTGAAAAAGAAAGTCTTTTGGAATGGAGGGGAAAATAAGGGTGTCATTTCTATAAACATTACAGCATGTCATATTTTCACTAAGAACAAACCAAAGAAGATAGTTTCTTTATAGCATCAGGGACTTATGGTTAAACGGATAATAATGAAAAAGGTTGTTGAACCCTGGGATAAGGGATTGCCAGGGACTCCAGCAACATTCTTCCCTGGAGAGAGTAAACCATTTACCTTGGTTTTGTTTGGGGAGGCGGGTGTGGGGAATAGGGATGCGGAGAGTTCTGTTGGATACGAAGGGAAAAAACGAGGTTATACTTGCTGAGCATTTCTAGCCTTATGATTCATAAATCTACTCAGAAAGTTAAAATAAATCAAGATTGGAAAGAAATTGTAATTGTAAAGTCAGAATGGATAGCAGGGGCTCTTGGGTGGCTCAGTCAGGTAAGGGCCTGCCTTGGGCTCAGGTCCTGAACTCAGACTCCTGGGACTGAGGCCCGTGTAAGGGCTCCCTGGTCAGTGGGGAGTCTGTTTCTTCCTCTCCTTCTGACCCTCTTCGCTAACCCCTACCCCATTCATGTACCCTCTCTTTCTCAAATAAATAAAATCTTAAAAAAAAAAAATGGACACCAAAACCAATATATTCTTGAGAATTTTTATGTGGTTAGAACAGTGCAAGTGAACATTCAAAAATAAAAATTTACTATCAAAGCAATTTAGTATTTAAAAAATATTCTAGGGGCGCCTGGGTGGCTCAGTGGGTTAAAGCCTCAGCCTTTGGCTCAGGTCATGATCTCAGGGTTCTGGGATGGAGCCCTGCATTGGGTTCTCTGCTCAGCAGGAAGCCTGCTTCCCTTCCTCTCTCTCTGCCTGCCCCTCTGCCTACTTGTGATCTCTGTCAAATAAATAAATAAAATCTTAAGTGTTCCAAATGAATATTCAGATTTTTCTATTTGTATAATATTCTAATAAACTTAGACAAGAATACAAGCTATTTTGAGGTACTGAAATAGTATGTGCTTTCTTTGGTCTCCCTGGTACTTAGCACCATACAGAAGCACAGAAAGTGGGGCGCCTGGGTGGCTCAGTTAGTTAAGCAACCGCCTTTGGCTCAGGTCATGATCCTGGAGTAGTGGGATCGAGTCCCACATCAGGCTCTCTGCTCAGCAGAGTCTGCTTCTCCCTCTGACCCTCCCCCTTCTCGTGCTCTCTCTCTCAAATATATAAATAAATAAATAAATAAATTTTTTTTAAAGAAGCATAAAAAGTATTTGATTCTTTCAAGGTGCCTGGGTGGCTCAGTCAGTTGGATATCCAAGCTCAGGTTCGTGAAACCTACCCTACTTATGCTTGGGATTCTCTGCCCCTCTCTCCCCTCCCCATGCCCACTTGCGCACTCATGCTCTCTCTCTCACTAAAATAAATAAATAAATCTTTTTTAAAAGTATGATTGATTCCTTCTTTAATAAATACTAAAAAAATATCTACACTTTGGTATTCAGAGAGTAAAACCAAAGAACCTATATAACCCTCCAGTACACTTGAACCAACTAATAAATATATAACACTAACAATCAGGTTTCAGATAGACCTCTACAATATGGTGCTGCTACGTATGACGTTATTTGTATCCTAAGAGTCTAAGGAGTATATAAAATACTAATTTCCTTACATTTCCTACATTCAATTCCTTAAAAAAAGAAACACCTTTCTTAAACTACGATTTAATTAAAGCACTAAAATAATCATGCAAGAAACACTTGTACATTTTTTGTAGAAATAGATACGATTCCCACAATAAAATTCTTCCTATAATCCAATAAAAAAGTGTTTTCTTAAACAATGAAAGTCATCTGACTGAGTATTTCCTTTTAACAAGACTGCCAAGAAGAAAAACAAAAATTAAATGAGCGCTGGGGCGCCTGGGTGGCTCAGTTAAGCGTCTGCCTTCAGCTCAGATCATGAATCCAAGGTCCTGGGTTCAAGCCCTGCATATGGCTCCCTGCTCAGGGGGAAGCCTGCTTCTCCCTCTCCCATGCCCCCTGCTTGTTTCTTCTCCCACCATCTATCTCTCTCTCTATCAAATAAATAAATTAAATCTTAAAAAAAAAAAATTAAATGACTATTTATAAGAACTAATTCCCAGGTGGGTAGCTCTCATTCTCTAAATTTTTTTCTGATCTACCTTATTTTCACATCTAATTTATCAGATTCATATTTTTCTCCCGTGTCTTTAAACATCAGTATCTCTACCTAAGATAAAGTTTCCCGGGGCGCCTGGGTGGCTCAGTGGGTTGAAGCCTCTGCCTTCGGCTCAGGTCATGGTCCCAGGATCCTGGGATCGAGCCCCGAGTTGGGCTCTCTGCTCAGCAGGGAGCCTGCTTCCTCCTCTCTCTGACTGCCTCTCTGCCTACTTGTAATCTCTGTCTGTCAAATAAATAAATAAAAATAAAATCTTTAAAAAAAAAATAGTTTCCCCCAAGCTAATAATTCCAGTAATCAATTTGAGCTCCCCTAAAATTAACACAAAATTTAAATAAGCCAGTTTGAAGTATATCTTTGTTGTACAGACAAACCTATTTCATAGCATTTCCCTCAGGACATCTGCAATACTGAAAAAGAATTTGGTTAAAATTAGCTAATTGCTACATCAAAACAAAATCCGTGGGACTGCCAAAAAAAATCATTTTTAAAAGAGTATTAACAGGGGCGCCTGGGTGGCTCAGAGGGTTAAAGCCTCTGCCTTCAGCTCAGGTCATGATCTCAGGGTCCTGGGATCCAGCCCCACATCGGGCTCTCTGCTCCGCGAGGAGCCTGCTTCCTCCTCTCTCTCTGCTTGCCTCTCTGCCTACTTGTGATCTGTCAAATAAATAAATAAAATCTTAAAAAAAAAAAAAAAGAGTATTAACAAGTAGAAAGGAAAGTTCTCCACCTAAAAATTTTTAATTACCTACAGTAAACTGTTTCAAGTACCCATCAAGTACTTATGTTAAGTTGATACATTAAGAACATTCTATGGTGTAGCATAATGGTATAGCAATTTCATTGCTACAAAAGGAGCAAATGAGTAAATATACTGAGATTCTGGGGGATCCAGGTATGTTACTATGAGAGAGGAGAGGTACAAATATACAAAGAAATAGGGAGAAAAAGAACCTTTGGGGATTAGGACCTAGAAGTAGTACTATGAACACATGCTTCTATTTTAAAAAAATCTCTACCTATCAATCTGTCTACTGATCAAGACAGGCAGACACAGACACACTCTCCATTTCTGTACAATGAAAGAGTCTAGGAGCAGCAACATACTAGGAAGGAAGCAGCCACAGCACCCAAATTCTGATTCCTAATATCATTTCCTACTAAAGTGGAATAGGACTTCTTGGAGAAATAGTTCAATCTAAGACTGCAGCAGAGGAAGTACAAAGAAATCTTAAAACATCTTAACAGCAAGAAAATGCACAACAGATGACAGCATCAAAACGGCATGCCAACCAGCCTGAAGGTGCTCTCACCAGTCAGATTTGGAAACATGAACATCAAAATAAAGACAAGAATGGAATATAACCAAATGAGTAAAAAAAGTCCCTGAGGGGCCCCTGGCTACCTCAGTCAGTAGAGCGTGCTACTCTTGATCTTAGGGTCATGAGTTCAAGCACCATGTTGGGTGTGGAGCCTTGTTTAAAAAAAAACAAACCAGGGGCAACTGGGTGGTTCAGTAGGTTAAGCAGCCACCTCTGGCTCAGGTTAAGATAATAGCATCCTGGGATTGAGCCCTGCATGGGGCTCCCTGCTCATTGGGGAGTCTGCTTCTCCCTCACCTTGCTCTTGTGCTCTGGTGTGCACACGCATGCTCGCTCTCTCGTGCACGCTCTCTTTCTTCCTCTCAAATAAATAAACACAATCTTAAAAAACAGATAAAAATGCTCCAAAAAACACAAATCCCTGAGTTCAGAGTGATAACAGCAAAAAATAAAAGAGAAAAAAAGCAGGGAGTAAATGTCCTTCTTTAGAGAAGAATGTCAACTAATAAACGCAGAAGAAATAAAAGAATTAGAAAATCACTTTTTTGTGACCATTAAAGTAATAATTGAGACAAGAATCATCTATAGAAAAAAATCATCAATAAATGCTAAAACCACTGGGCAAAAAGTTGGGGGGAATGGAATCTTCAGTATCAGGCCACAGACTATTAGAAAAAAACCTTTAAAATAGTGAAGAGCAGTAAACAATACCCTTAATCAAGCAATCAAACTTAACATTACCAATAAGGGATAAAATGACATGATGTCTTTTGATGAGATGCACTAAAGATATATCACCACCTAGGTATTCTTTCTGCTAAAAATTTAAATGACTCTAATCAGGAATAAGTGGACAACCTCAAGTCTGCAAAAATGGGCCTGGACTCTTCAAAAATGCTAGTATCATGAAAACAAACCAAAAAAGAGGCTAGGGAGAGACAACAACTAAAGGCAATGCATGATGCACATACTGGATCTGGGGAGAAAAAACTGGTTGTGAAGGGTATGACAGGGAAACTTGGGGACATCTGAATATGAACGGTATTTCAGATAATCATATCAAACGTTTAGTTTTTGTACTATGATAATTCTATTTGGTTATACAGGAGAATGTTCTGGGTTCTCAGGATGTACAAAACCTACATGGATGAAATGTCATCATCAGATCTGCAACTCTCAAATGGTTCAGCACCCATCTGAATACAGATCTAGTATGTGTAGATAGTAAGTGAATGATAGAAAGAGAGGAAGAGTATATGTGTATGTGCTTGCATGCAGAGAGGGTGGGGGGAGTAGGAAGGAGGGAGAAGACAAACAGACAAGAGAACAGTGGAGCAGCTGCAACAATTACGGCAAAAATACTGACAAATGGTATATACACGTGAAGGGAATATGAACATACACAGTATTACAGGTTTGAAATTTTTTTAAATAAAAGACAGAAGGAAAAGAGTTATAAAGGTTATACAGTAGAGCACTACGGGTACTTTCTAGCATTTTTCAGGCTTGGGATTTATTATCAAACTGTCTCTTCTCAGGGCCTAAAGTATTTCTGTCATGTCTAACATGTGTCCCTTCCTATCTCCATGTTTAAAGTGATCATCCAATTCTCAACTCCTCCTCTACGTAACTGTGTATTATACTTCAAAAGTGTAATACCATTCTTAGCTAGCAGGGGACACCAGCAACACGCCAAGCTTCAGCTTCCCTAAAGTAAATAGGCTTGCAAATTTAACTAAGGAAAGATTTAATATTTAATATTTATTAAGTCTATTTGTTAATTTAACAACTATGCCATAAGCACCTATCATATACTTAGTACTGGAGAGAGAACAAGAAGAATTTGTCATAGCAGATATTAATATATAAAACCATCATCATTATCCAAATAGCATGGTACTACAACAAGATATCAACAAAATGATCTTCAAATTAGAAGCCAGAAATAAATCAAAGATACATGGGATTTTAACAGGTAACAAGTCAAATTCAATGAGAAAGAATGTTTTATATAAAAAGTTCCAGAGGTGGGCACCCAGGTGGCTCAGTTAGTTTTAAGTGTCTGCCTTCAGCTCAGGTCATAATCCCAGGTTCCTGGGATCCAGTTCTGCAAGGGGTTCCCTGCTTAGTGGGGAGTCTGCTTCTCCCTCTAACCCTCCTGTGCTCATGATCTCTCTCTCTCTCAAATAAATTAAAATATTTTTTTAAAAAATGTTCTAAGGGTGGGGCGCCTAGGTGGCTCAGTGGGTTAAAGCTTCTGCTCAGCTCATGATCCCAGGATCCTGGGGTGGAGTCCCGCATCGGGCCCACTGCTCAGCGGGGAGCCTGTTTCCCCCTCTCTGCCTGCCTCTCTGTCTACTTGTGATCTCTGTCAAACAAATAAAATCTGAAGAAAAAAAAAAAGTTCTAAGGGTGCCTGGCTGGCTCGGTCGGTGGAGTAGGGAACTCTTGATCTCAGGGTTGTGAGCTGGAGCCCCACACTGGGTACAGAAATTACTTTAAAAAATAAATAAAAATAATTTGAAAATAAATAAAATAAAATGTTCTATTTAATAACAACAGTTAAGAACCAAGTATTTTTCTAAAATGACAGAGTCACTGGGGCGCCTGAGGGGCTCAGTTGGTTAAGCATCTGCCTTCGGCTCAGGTGGTGATTCTAGAATCCCAGAATCCAGGCCCGCACTAGGCTCCATGTCCAGCAGGGACTTTGCTTCTCCCTCTGCCCCTCATGCTGCTTGAGTGTTCGCTCTCTCTCTCTCTCAAATAAATAAAATCTCTAAAATGACATAATCATTAAAATGGTTAAGTGGTGTTTCAAACTCAGAAAAAGTCCAAAAGCCCTTCAACCCAGCAGGCTTACTTGCAGGGCTATACCCTATTAAGCTTATGGCTTACATTTCCATAAGTTACAAAGATGTTTACTGACAAACTGTTGTTAGTGGTAAAATAATTGAAAATAATTAAATGACCAAGAATAGAAAAAAAGAGTTAATAGTTTATTAAAACCATAGTTTAGGGGCACCTGGGTGGCTCAGTGTGTTGGGCCTCTGCCTTCGAGCTCAGGTCAAGATCTCAGGGTCCTGGGACCAAGCCCCGCATTGGGCTCTCTGCTCAGCAGGGAGCCTGCTTCCTGCAGGCCCCCACCCCCCCCCCCGCCACTGCCTCTCTACCTACTTGTGATCTCTCTCTCTGTCAAATAAATAAATAAAATTAAAAAACAAAACAAAACAAAAACAAAAACAAAAAAACCACCATAGTTTATTGGGGCACCTGGGTGGCTCAATGGGTTAAGCTTCTGCCTTCTGCTCAGGTCATGATCTCAGGGTCCTGGGATCGAGCCCCACATCGGGCTGCCTGCTTGATGGGGAAACTGCTTCCCCCTCTCTCTCTGCCTGCCTCTCTGTCTACTTGTGATCTCTGTCAAATAAATAAATAAAGTCTTTAAAAAAAAAAAGCCATAGTTTATTAAAACAAATGAGGTAGATCTTTGCCAAAGAACTCAGAGGAATTTCCATCACTGCTGTAACATGAGAGTAAGTAGACGGAATACAACATTCGTAATATGACTGATCACTTGACTATTTCTTTTTTTTTTTTTTAAAGATTTTATTTATTTGACAGAGATCACAAGTAGGCAGAGAGGCCGGCAGAGAGAGAGGAGGAAGCAGGCTCCCCACTGAGCAGAGAGCCCGATGCAGGGCTCCATCCCAGGACCCTGAGATCATGACCTGAGCCGAAGGCAGAGGCTTTAAACCACTGAGCCACCCAGGCGCCCCACTTCACTATTTCTTTAGGGTAAATTCAGAAGTAGAATTGTTGAGGTGCTGAGGATATAGATAAGAATTGGATACAACTAACTCAACTAACATCAGAATGTAACAACTAATACTCAACTCTCATAAGCTAAACACCAGAAAATGGAAATGTGAATATGCAGTTTTCATACATGAGAAATAGGATGTCTCCCTATTTAGCTTATCTTCTTTCTTGGCCCTCAGTAAATGTTTTGGCTATTTCTGTAAGTGTGAATTAGGAGTATTCTTCCACCTATGCATTTTTCAAAAGAGATAAACCTCAATGGTTTTGTTTTTCCAACTATAAAAGCAATACTCATCACTCAAAAACTCTAATATGGCTAATATAAAGTAGAAATTCGAAGTCACCAGCAATTTCACTCCCTTGAAATAAACAATGCTGTGAGGAGTCACATATAGTCATAAACATGCAAAAATCATTACACATATAATTCTTATTTCATTTAATAAACAACGAACATAATTCTACATCAATATATATGAATTTTCCTTCTTTTATTGACTGTATAGTATTCATTTAACCAGAAAGTACCTGGTAGATATTATGTCCAGAATTTAGTATTACAAACATTACAGTGAACTTTTGTATATAACTATTTTAGTTTCACATTAATTCCTAGATGTGGAATTGTGGTGTCAAAGGGTATATGCTATATCTTTTCAATGTGTATCACTAGACTGCTTTCCAAAAAGACTATATCAATAGACAACCCACCAACAAAATACAAGACTGCCCTTTAATAATGCCATTTTCAATCCTAGGCACTAGAAGTCTTCTTAAGTTATGCCACCAATCTAAGAGGGGAAAAACCTAATTTCATGTGTTTATTTCATCTACCCAACAAATATATGAGCCTATCTACTATTGCTAGGCACAATGCTAGGATCTAGGGATAAAATGGAGAATCACAGGTAGATAGTCCCTCACAGTCAACTGCATTCTACTGAATTTCCTAATAGATTGCACCTATTTTGTGTGTTAGCCACTTATATTTCTCCTTTTTTTTTTTTTAAAGATTTTATTTATTTATTTGAGAGAGAGACAGTGAGAGAGAGCATGAGCGAGGAGAAGGTCAGAGAGAGAAGCAGACTCCCCGTGGAGCTGGGAGCCCGATGCAGGACTCGATCCCGGGACTCCAGGATCACGACCTAAGCCGAAGGCAGTCGTCCAACCAACTGAGCCACCCAGGCGTCCCTATATTTCTCCTTTTGTGAACTGCGTCTTCATACCTTTTGTCTGTTTCTCTGTTAAAGAGATAGTCTTTTGATTATGTGAAACAATGCTTTCGCAATCTGTCACATATTTTAACTGAGGAATATCAGGTTAGGATTCAATCTTAAAGTGTGCATCCCAACTCTGACTACCTGTTTTCAAGTCTTCTGCCTGCCTCTTCTCCTGGAAGACCATTTCCAAACTCTACTGGCAGGCCCTGCCTAAACTGTCCTCAATCCCTTCACAGTAAATAAACTGTACTGCAGTTCGGGAAATTTGTTCATACTCTCTCCAAGTCGGTAGAACTCTTTTTCTTCTGTCTGCTTCCTTCCTTCACCTTGATCTGCAACTGCTCAGCCTCTCTGGAGTTTTCCATTCTTTATTTCTGTGGGCTAACTGTAATTAATCTAAATGAATAATTTTAAATTCCAATAATACAGATAGTATGCTATCTGTAATCTTAAATTCTTAAATTCTTAAATTCTCAGTTATTTAGTTAAAGAAAGTGAGTTCTACTAGGGGCGACATGGGATTGGGGGATTGGGGTACTGAAGGAAGGAAACAGCTGGCTTTCATTAGCAGCCCCTGCCACCCACTACAGTTATTACAAAAGTCTCATCCACCCACTACTAGCAGCTCCAGCCAATTCTAGAGCAACCAGGCAAATGAGAAAGAGGTCACTTCTCTGCCATTTATATTTCTCTGAAGATTCTTAGGACCTCTTGGGGAAAAAAGGCAGGCAATGAGAGAGGGATTAAGAATAGCGTCAGAAGAGTATCAAGAATAACTCAGAACATATAATATGTGTGTAGTAACCACCTACTGGATGAATATTTGGAGGCAAAAGAGAGGTCCTCCCTTATTTCTCTGTAATCATCATCAAGGGGCTAAGGTATCAGTTCTCAGGATGACCCTTTATTTCCTAACATGTAGTACCTCAAATCATAGGTGATTCAGGTGGTTTAGTTATAAGCAAGGACTATTTGATCATCTAGATGTAGAGTAATATCCTGGCTAATAATATTCTCAAATATAAAATGTCTACTAACCAAAAACCAACACAGGCAATTACTTTTTTTTTTTTTTAAGATTTTATTTATTTATTTGACAGACCACAAGTAGGCAGAGAGGCAAGCAGAGAGAGAGGAGGAAGCAGGCTCCCTGCTGAGTGGAGAGCCTGATGCGGGGCTCGATCCCCGGACCCTGGGATCATGACCTGAGCCGAAGGCAGAGGCTTTAACCCACTGAGCCACCCAGGTGCCCCCAGGCAATTACTTCTTAATTTACTCCTTAAATACATTAATAAAGTAATATAAATTCCAAACTTCAACTGAATTATAAAGAGTTGAGGCATGATAATTTAGTAAATGGGACAAGTAATGATACCTAATTTTTAGTTCTGGTTATATAATGTACTAGATATATGTTTCAGGTTAAGTAACGTCCCTAAATCTCAGTTTTGTCTTTTATAAAATATCCACACTACTCTGATGATAATGATTAAATGAAAGAAGTATTTGAATGTATCTGAGTATTTACCACTACACAAGAATAAAGGATTAAAACAAAGAATGGGGGCATGTCGGTGGCTCAGTGGGTTAAAGCCTCTGCCTTCAGCTCAGGTCATGATCCCAGGGTCCTAGGATCAAGCCCCATATCAGGCTTTCTGCTCAGCAGCAAGCCTGCTTCCTCTTTTCTCTGCCTGTCTCTCTGCCTACTTGTGATCTCTGTCTGTCAAATAAATAAATAATTTTTTTTAAATCTATAAAAAAATTCTATAAAACAAAGAATGAAAGGTGACTGCAAATGAGCACAAAGATCATTCTGAGGTGATGAAAATGTCCTAAAAATAAACTGTGATGATAGCTGCATACTCAATAAACTGATTAAAAATCGCAACTGTACACTTAAAAACAAGTGAATTTTATAAAATTTTATCTCTATAAAGCTGTTTTTAAGAAAGAATAAAAGAATATTAACAGTCTGAAAAGGATTCTTGATTACTACCATTTGTCAACTATTCCTCTATCTTCAAGACCTTACTGATGGGCTGAAGACCAGTGCATTTCCTTAAATAATTCAGGCTCCTCACCTCCTGCTTAAACTGCCTGTCTCCCTGTAGGAAACAAATGAGGTCTCATATCATTAAAATAATCTGGTGTTGGGGCACCTAGATGGCTCAGTCAAATAAGCGTCTACCTTCAGCTCAGATCATGATCCCAGGGTCCTGGGATCAAGACCCCTCATCAGGGGCACCTGGGTGGCTCAGTGGGTTGAGCCGCTGCCTTCGGCTCAGGTCATGATCTCAAGGGTCTTGGGATCGAGCCCCGCGTCGGGCTCTCTGCTCAGCAGGGAGCCTGCTTCCTCCTCTCTCTCTGCCTGCCTCTCTGCCTGCTTGTGATCTCTGTCTGTCAAATACGTTCTGTACTCATTTTGTGAGTTTAATGTTTCATTCGGAGATTCCCTTCCGACTTCGTTCTGTACTCATTTTGTGAGTTTAATGTTTCATTCGGAGATTCCCTTCCGACTTCGACAGTAACAGACATTAGTGCTGAAGCTGGGTACCGGTAATGGTTTTACCAACTAATACCAGTAGTGTCTTGCACAACTATTGAGATACTAAACACTAGCCCACAGTAGTAGGAAGGATCCACCCCATTGAAACATTTAACCTTACCAGTTTTTAAAGTATTCAGCTGGCTAAAAGTGAGTTAAAACTTATACATTCAGATAGATGGAAGGTAGTACTTAAACCCAAATCCTTAAGATTTCCTATAAGCCTTTCATGGCTTCCTCTTCAGAAATCTAACTATTCTTTGCCATCAGAGGGGCACAAACCCACTCCCACCTACCACTCCCTCCCCACCCCACCCCCAGGGTCCAGTGCTTTTTCTCTACTTTGCATCTACCTTATCTTGATTTCTTTTTGTCCCAAACACAGCTTCCTTGGTGTCCATCCTTATGGCAGTTTGACCTCAGCTTTGCTGTTGCTCTAGATACCCTAAAAAACGACATTTCTGCTCTAAATACATTAATATTTCAATTAATACCTCAATAAATGGCAAAACTGAGGCTTTCAGTAATAGAATCTAAAATAAACTTGGGTTAGTAATAGTAGTGGAAATTGTACTGAAAAAGAAAGTCTTTTGGAATGGAGGGGAAAATAAGGGTGTCATTTCTATAAACATTACAGCATGTCATATTTTCACTAAGAACAAACCAAAGAAGATAGTTTCTTTATAGCATCAGGGACTTATGGTTAAACGGATAATAATGAAAAAGGTTGTTGAACCCTGGGATAAGGGATTGCCAGGGACTCCAGCAACATTCTTCCCTGGAGAGAGTAAACCATTTACCTTGGTTTTGTTTGGGGAGGCGGGTGTGGGGAATAGGGATGCGGAGAGTTCTGTTGGATACGAAGGGAAAAAACGAGGTTATACTTGCTGAGCATTTCTAGCCTTATGATTCATAAATCTACTCAGAAAGTTAAAATAAATCAAGATTGGAAAGAAATTGTAATTGTAAAGTCAGAATGGATAGCAGGGGCTCTTGGGTGGCTCAGTCAGGTAAGGGCCTGCCTTGGGCTCAGGTCCTGAACTCAGACTCCTGGGACTGAGGCCCGTGTAAGGGCTCCCTGGTCAGTGGGGAGTCTGTTTCTTCCTCTCCTTCTGACCCTCTTCGCTAACCCCTACCCCATTCATGTACCCTCTCTTTCTCAAATAAATAAAATCTTAAAAAAAAAAAATGGACACCAAAACCAATATATTCTTGAGAATTTTTATGTGGTTAGAACAGTGCAAGTGAACATTCAAAAATAAAAATTTACTATCAAAGCAATTTAGTATTTAAAAAATATTCTAGGGGCGCCTGGGTGGCTCAGTGGGTTAAAGCCTCAGCCTTTGGCTCAGGTCATGATCTCAGGGTTCTGGGATGGAGCCCTGCATTGGGTTCTCTGCTCAGCAGGAAGCCTGCTTCCCTTCCTCTCTCTCTGCCTGCCCCTCTGCCTACTTGTGATCTCTGTCAAATAAATAAATAAAATCTTAAGTGTTCCAAATGAATATTCAGATTTTTCTATTTGTATAATATTCTAATAAACTTAGACAAGAATACAAGCTATTTTGAGGTACTGAAATAGTATGTGCTTTCTTTGGTCTCCCTGGTACTTAGCACCATACAGAAGCACAGAAAGTGGGGCGCCTGGGTGGCTCAGTTAGTTAAGCAACCGCCTTTGGCTCAGGTCATGATCCTGGAGTAGTGGGATCGAGTCCCACATCAGGCTCTCTGCTCAGCAGAGTCTGCTTCTCCCTCTGACCCTCCCCCTTCTCGTGCTCTCTCTCTCAAATATATAAATAAATAAATAAATAAATTTTTTTTAAAGAAGCATAAAAAGTATTTGATTCTTTCAAGGTGCCTGGGTGGCTCAGTCAGTTGGATATCCAAGCTCAGGTTCGTGAAACCTACCCTACTTATGCTTGGGATTCTCTGCCCCTCTCTCCCCTCCCCATGCCCACTTGCGCACTCATGCTCTCTCTCTCACTAAAATAAATAAATAAATCTTTTTTAAAAGTATGATTGATTCCTTCTTTAATAAATACTAAAAAAATATCTACACTTTGGTATTCAGAGAGTAAAACCAAAGAACCTATATAACCCTCCAGTACACTTGAACCAACTAATAAATATATAACACTAACAATCAGGTTTCAGATAGACCTCTACAATATGGTGCTGCTACGTATGACGTTATTTGTATCCTAAGAGTCTAAGGAGTATATAAAATACTAATTTCCTTACATTTCCTACATTCAATTCCTTAAAAAAAGAAACACCTTTCTTAAACTACGATTTAATTAAAGCACTAAAATAATCATGCAAGAAACACTTGTACATTTTTTGTAGAAATAGATACGATTCCCACAATAAAATTCTTCCTATAATCCAATAAAAAAGTGTTTTCTTAAACAATGAAAGTCATCTGACTGAGTATTTCCTTTTAACAAGACTGCCAAGAAGAAAAACAAAAATTAAATGAGCGCTGGGGCGCCTGGGTGGCTCAGTTAAGCGTCTGCCTTCAGCTCAGATCATGAATCCAAGGTCCTGGGTTCAAGCCCTGCATATGGCTCCCTGCTCAGGGGGAAGCCTGCTTCTCCCTCTCCCATGCCCCCTGCTTGTTTCTTCTCCCACCATCTATCTCTCTCTCTATCAAATAAATAAATTAAATCTTAAAAAAAAAAAATTAAATGACTATTTATAAGAACTAATTCCCAGGTGGGTAGCTCTCATTCTCTAAATTTTTTTCTGATCTACCTTATTTTCACATCTAATTTATCAGATTCATATTTTTCTCCCGTGTCTTTAAACATCAGTATCTCTACCTAAGATAAAGTTTCCCGGGGCGCCTGGGTGGCTCAGTGGGTTGAAGCCTCTGCCTTCGGCTCAGGTCATGGTCCCAGGATCCTGGGATCGAGCCCCGAGTTGGGCTCTCTGCTCAGCAGGGAGCCTGCTTCCTCCTCTCTCTGACTGCCTCTCTGCCTACTTGTAATCTCTGTCTGTCAAATAAATAAATAAAAATAAAATCTTTAAAAAAAAAATAGTTTCCCCCAAGCTAATAATTCCAGTAATCAATTTGAGCTCCCCTAAAATTAACACAAAATTTAAATAAGCCAGTTTGAAGTATATCTTTGTTGTACAGACAAACCTATTTCATAGCATTTCCCTCAGGACATCTGCAATACTGAAAAAGAATTTGGTTAAAATTAGCTAATTGCTACATCAAAACAAAATCCGTGGGACTGCCAAAAAAAATCATTTTTAAAAGAGTATTAACAGGGGCGCCTGGGTGGCTCAGAGGGTTAAAGCCTCTGCCTTCAGCTCAGGTCATGATCTCAGGGTCCTGGGATCCAGCCCCACATCGGGCTCTCTGCTCCGCGAGGAGCCTGCTTCCTCCTCTCTCTCTGCTTGCCTCTCTGCCTACTTGTGATCTGTCAAATAAATAAATAAAATCTTAAAAAAAAAAAAAAAGAGTATTAACAAGTAGAAAGGAAAGTTCTCCACCTAAAAATTTTTAATTACCTACAGTAAACTGTTTCAAGTACCCATCAAGTACTTATGTTAAGTTGATACATTAAGAACATTCTATGGTGTAGCATAATGGTATAGCAATTTCATTGCTACAAAAGGAGCAAATGAGTAAATATACTGAGATTCTGGGGGATCCAGGTATGTTACTATGAGAGAGGAGAGGTACAAATATACAAAGAAATAGGGAGAAAAAGAACCTTTGGGGATTAGGACCTAGAAGTAGTACTATGAACACATGCTTCTATTTTAAAAAAATCTCTACCTATCAATCTGTCTACTGATCAAGACAGGCAGACACAGACACACTCTCCATTTCTGTACAATGAAAGAGTCTAGGAGCAGCAACATACTAGGAAGGAAGCAGCCACAGCACCCAAATTCTGATTCCTAATATCATTTCCTACTAAAGTGGAATAGGACTTCTTGGAGAAATAGTTCAATCTAAGACTGCAGCAGAGGAAGTACAAAGAAATCTTAAAACATCTTAACAGCAAGAAAATGCACAACAGATGACAGCATCAAAACGGCATGCCAACCAGCCTGAAGGTGCTCTCACCAGTCAGATTTGGAAACATGAACATCAAAATAAAGACAAGAATGGAATATAACCAAATGAGTAAAAAAAGTCCCTGAGGGGCCCCTGGCTACCTCAGTCAGTAGAGCGTGCTACTCTTGATCTTAGGGTCATGAGTTCAAGCACCATGTTGGGTGTGGAGCCTTGTTTAAAAAAAAACAAACCAGGGGCAACTGGGTGGTTCAGTAGGTTAAGCAGCCACCTCTGGCTCAGGTTAAGATAATAGCATCCTGGGATTGAGCCCTGCATGGGGCTCCCTGCTCATTGGGGAGTCTGCTTCTCCCTCACCTTGCTCTTGTGCTCTGGTGTGCACACGCATGCTCGCTCTCTCGTGCACGCTCTCTTTCTTCCTCTCAAATAAATAAACACAATCTTAAAAAACAGATAAAAATGCTCCAAAAAACACAAATCCCTGAGTTCAGAGTGATAACAGCAAAAAATAAAAGAGAAAAAAAGCAGGGAGTAAATGTCCTTCTTTAGAGAAGAATGTCAACTAATAAACGCAGAAGAAATAAAAGAATTAGAAAATCACT
Organism: Enhydra lutris kenyoni; assembly: GCF_002288905.1. NCBI lineage: Eukaryota > Metazoa > Chordata > Mammalia > Carnivora > Mustelidae > Enhydra > Enhydra lutris. The sequence continues at coordinate 7,383,328 of NW_019154089.1, read as the reverse complement.
TTTTTGTGACCATTAAAGTAATAATTGAGACAAGAATCATCTATAGAAAAAAATCATCAATAAATGCTAAAACCACTGGGCAAAAAGTTGGGGGGAATGGAATCTTCAGTATCAGGCCACAGACTATTAGAAAAAAACCTTTAAAATAGTGAAGAGCAGTAAACAATACCCTTAATCAAGCAATCAAACTTAACATTACCAATAAGGGATAAAATGACATGATGTCTTTTGATGAGATGCACTAAAGATATATCACCACCTAGGTATTCTTTCTGCTAAAAATTTAAATGACTCTAATCAGGAATAAGTGGACAACCTCAAGTCTGCAAAAATGGGCCTGGACTCTTCAAAAATGCTAGTATCATGAAAACAAACCAAAAAAGAGGCTAGGGAGAGACAACAACTAAAGGCAATGCATGATGCACATACTGGATCTGGGGAGAAAAAACTGGTTGTGAAGGGTATGACAGGGAAACTTGGGGACATCTGAATATGAACGGTATTTCAGATAATCATATCAAACGTTTAGTTTTTGTACTATGATAATTCTATTTGGTTATACAGGAGAATGTTCTGGGTTCTCAGGATGTACAAAACCTACATGGATGAAATGTCATCATCAGATCTGCAACTCTCAAATGGTTCAGCACCCATCTGAATACAGATCTAGTATGTGTAGATAGTAAGTGAATGATAGAAAGAGAGGAAGAGTATATGTGTATGTGCTTGCATGCAGAGAGGGTGGGGGGAGTAGGAAGGAGGGAGAAGACAAACAGACAAGAGAACAGTGGAGCAGCTGCAACAATTACGGCAAAAATACTGACAAATGGTATATACACGTGAAGGGAATATGAACATACACAGTATTACAGGTTTGAAATTTTTTTAAATAAAAGACAGAAGGAAAAGAGTTATAAAGGTTATACAGTAGAGCACTACGGGTACTTTCTAGCATTTTTCAGGCTTGGGATTTATTATCAAACTGTCTCTTCTCAGGGCCTAAAGTATTTCTGTCATGTCTAACATGTGTCCCTTCCTATCTCCATGTTTAAAGTGATCATCCAATTCTCAACTCCTCCTCTACGTAACTGTGTATTATACTTCAAAAGTGTAATACCATTCTTAGCTAGCAGGGGACACCAGCAACACGCCAAGCTTCAGCTTCCCTAAAGTAAATAGGCTTGCAAATTTAACTAAGGAAAGATTTAATATTTAATATTTATTAAGTCTATTTGTTAATTTAACAACTATGCCATAAGCACCTATCATATACTTAGTACTGGAGAGAGAACAAGAAGAATTTGTCATAGCAGATATTAATATATAAAACCATCATCATTATCCAAATAGCATGGTACTACAACAAGATATCAACAAAATGATCTTCAAATTAGAAGCCAGAAATAAATCAAAGATACATGGGATTTTAACAGGTAACAAGTCAAATTCAATGAGAAAGAATGTTTTATATAAAAAGTTCCAGAGGTGGGCACCCAGGTGGCTCAGTTAGTTTTAAGTGTCTGCCTTCAGCTCAGGTCATAATCCCAGGTTCCTGGGATCCAGTTCTGCAAGGGGTTCCCTGCTTAGTGGGGAGTCTGCTTCTCCCTCTAACCCTCCTGTGCTCATGATCTCTCTCTCTCTCAAATAAATTAAAATATTTTTTTAAAAAATGTTCTAAGGGTGGGGCGCCTAGGTGGCTCAGTGGGTTAAAGCTTCTGCTCAGCTCATGATCCCAGGATCCTGGGGTGGAGTCCCGCATCGGGCCCACTGCTCAGCGGGGAGCCTGTTTCCCCCTCTCTGCCTGCCTCTCTGTCTACTTGTGATCTCTGTCAAACAAATAAAATCTGAAGAAAAAAAAAAAGTTCTAAGGGTGCCTGGCTGGCTCGGTCGGTGGAGTAGGGAACTCTTGATCTCAGGGTTGTGAGCTGGAGCCCCACACTGGGTACAGAAATTACTTTAAAAAATAAATAAAAATAATTTGAAAATAAATAAAATAAAATGTTCTATTTAATAACAACAGTTAAGAACCAAGTATTTTTCTAAAATGACAGAGTCACTGGGGCGCCTGAGGGGCTCAGTTGGTTAAGCATCTGCCTTCGGCTCAGGTGGTGATTCTAGAATCCCAGAATCCAGGCCCGCACTAGGCTCCATGTCCAGCAGGGACTTTGCTTCTCCCTCTGCCCCTCATGCTGCTTGAGTGTTCGCTCTCTCTCTCTCTCAAATAAATAAAATCTCTAAAATGACATAATCATTAAAATGGTTAAGTGGTGTTTCAAACTCAGAAAAAGTCCAAAAGCCCTTCAACCCAGCAGGCTTACTTGCAGGGCTATACCCTATTAAGCTTATGGCTTACATTTCCATAAGTTACAAAGATGTTTACTGACAAACTGTTGTTAGTGGTAAAATAATTGAAAATAATTAAATGACCAAGAATAGAAAAAAAGAGTTAATAGTTTATTAAAACCATAGTTTAGGGGCACCTGGGTGGCTCAGTGTGTTGGGCCTCTGCCTTCGAGCTCAGGTCAAGATCTCAGGGTCCTGGGACCAAGCCCCGCATTGGGCTCTCTGCTCAGCAGGGAGCCTGCTTCCTGCAGGCCCCCACCCCCCCCCCCGCCACTGCCTCTCTACCTACTTGTGATCTCTCTCTCTGTCAAATAAATAAATAAAATTAAAAAACAAAACAAAACAAAAACAAAAACAAAAAAACCACCATAGTTTATTGGGGCACCTGGGTGGCTCAATGGGTTAAGCTTCTGCCTTCTGCTCAGGTCATGATCTCAGGGTCCTGGGATCGAGCCCCACATCGGGCTGCCTGCTTGATGGGGAAACTGCTTCCCCCTCTCTCTCTGCCTGCCTCTCTGTCTACTTGTGATCTCTGTCAAATAAATAAATAAAGTCTTTAAAAAAAAAAAGCCATAGTTTATTAAAACAAATGAGGTAGATCTTTGCCAAAGAACTCAGAGGAATTTCCATCACTGCTGTAACATGAGAGTAAGTAGACGGAATACAACATTCGTAATATGACTGATCACTTGACTATTTCTTTTTTTTTTTTTTAAAGATTTTATTTATTTGACAGAGATCACAAGTAGGCAGAGAGGCCGGCAGAGAGAGAGGAGGAAGCAGGCTCCCCACTGAGCAGAGAGCCCGATGCAGGGCTCCATCCCAGGACCCTGAGATCATGACCTGAGCCGAAGGCAGAGGCTTTAAACCACTGAGCCACCCAGGCGCCCCACTTCACTATTTCTTTAGGGTAAATTCAGAAGTAGAATTGTTGAGGTGCTGAGGATATAGATAAGAATTGGATACAACTAACTCAACTAACATCAGAATGTAACAACTAATACTCAACTCTCATAAGCTAAACACCAGAAAATGGAAATGTGAATATGCAGTTTTCATACATGAGAAATAGGATGTCTCCCTATTTAGCTTATCTTCTTTCTTGGCCCTCAGTAAATGTTTTGGCTATTTCTGTAAGTGTGAATTAGGAGTATTCTTCCACCTATGCATTTTTCAAAAGAGATAAACCTCAATGGTTTTGTTTTTCCAACTATAAAAGCAATACTCATCACTCAAAAACTCTAATATGGCTAATATAAAGTAGAAATTCGAAGTCACCAGCAATTTCACTCCCTTGAAATAAACAATGCTGTGAGGAGTCACATATAGTCATAAACATGCAAAAATCATTACACATATAATTCTTATTTCATTTAATAAACAACGAACATAATTCTACATCAATATATATGAATTTTCCTTCTTTTATTGACTGTATAGTATTCATTTAACCAGAAAGTACCTGGTAGATATTATGTCCAGAATTTAGTATTACAAACATTACAGTGAACTTTTGTATATAACTATTTTAGTTTCACATTAATTCCTAGATGTGGAATTGTGGTGTCAAAGGGTATATGCTATATCTTTTCAATGTGTATCACTAGACTGCTTTCCAAAAAGACTATATCAATAGACAACCCACCAACAAAATACAAGACTGCCCTTTAATAATGCCATTTTCAATCCTAGGCACTAGAAGTCTTCTTAAGTTATGCCACCAATCTAAGAGGGGAAAAACCTAATTTCATGTGTTTATTTCATCTACCCAACAAATATATGAGCCTATCTACTATTGCTAGGCACAATGCTAGGATCTAGGGATAAAATGGAGAATCACAGGTAGATAGTCCCTCACAGTCAACTGCATTCTACTGAATTTCCTAATAGATTGCACCTATTTTGTGTGTTAGCCACTTATATTTCTCCTTTTTTTTTTTTTAAAGATTTTATTTATTTATTTGAGAGAGAGACAGTGAGAGAGAGCATGAGCGAGGAGAAGGTCAGAGAGAGAAGCAGACTCCCCGTGGAGCTGGGAGCCCGATGCAGGACTCGATCCCGGGACTCCAGGATCACGACCTAAGCCGAAGGCAGTCGTCCAACCAACTGAGCCACCCAGGCGTCCCTATATTTCTCCTTTTGTGAACTGCGTCTTCATACCTTTTGTCTGTTTCTCTGTTAAAGAGATAGTCTTTTGATTATGTGAAACAATGCTTTCGCAATCTGTCACATATTTTAACTGAGGAATATCAGGTTAGGATTCAATCTTAAAGTGTGCATCCCAACTCTGACTACCTGTTTTCAAGTCTTCTGCCTGCCTCTTCTCCTGGAAGACCATTTCCAAACTCTACTGGCAGGCCCTGCCTAAACTGTCCTCAATCCCTTCACAGTAAATAAACTGTACTGCAGTTCGGGAAATTTGTTCATACTCTCTCCAAGTCGGTAGAACTCTTTTTCTTCTGTCTGCTTCCTTCCTTCACCTTGATCTGCAACTGCTCAGCCTCTCTGGAGTTTTCCATTCTTTATTTCTGTGGGCTAACTGTAATTAATCTAAATGAATAATTTTAAATTCCAATAATACAGATAGTATGCTATCTGTAATCTTAAATTCTTAAATTCTTAAATTCTCAGTTATTTAGTTAAAGAAAGTGAGTTCTACTAGGGGCGACATGGGATTGGGGGATTGGGGTACTGAAGGAAGGAAACAGCTGGCTTTCATTAGCAGCCCCTGCCACCCACTACAGTTATTACAAAAGTCTCATCCACCCACTACTAGCAGCTCCAGCCAATTCTAGAGCAACCAGGCAAATGAGAAAGAGGTCACTTCTCTGCCATTTATATTTCTCTGAAGATTCTTAGGACCTCTTGGGGAAAAAAGGCAGGCAATGAGAGAGGGATTAAGAATAGCGTCAGAAGAGTATCAAGAATAACTCAGAACATATAATATGTGTGTAGTAACCACCTACTGGATGAATATTTGGAGGCAAAAGAGAGGTCCTCCCTTATTTCTCTGTAATCATCATCAAGGGGCTAAGGTATCAGTTCTCAGGATGACCCTTTATTTCCTAACATGTAGTACCTCAAATCATAGGTGATTCAGGTGGTTTAGTTATAAGCAAGGACTATTTGATCATCTAGATGTAGAGTAATATCCTGGCTAATAATATTCTCAAATATAAAATGTCTACTAACCAAAAACCAACACAGGCAATTACTTTTTTTTTTTTTTAAGATTTTATTTATTTATTTGACAGACCACAAGTAGGCAGAGAGGCAAGCAGAGAGAGAGGAGGAAGCAGGCTCCCTGCTGAGTGGAGAGCCTGATGCGGGGCTCGATCCCCGGACCCTGGGATCATGACCTGAGCCGAAGGCAGAGGCTTTAACCCACTGAGCCACCCAGGTGCCCCCAGGCAATTACTTCTTAATTTACTCCTTAAATACATTAATAAAGTAATATAAATTCCAAACTTCAACTGAATTATAAAGAGTTGAGGCATGATAATTTAGTAAATGGGACAAGTAATGATACCTAATTTTTAGTTCTGGTTATATAATGTACTAGATATATGTTTCAGGTTAAGTAACGTCCCTAAATCTCAGTTTTGTCTTTTATAAAATATCCACACTACTCTGATGATAATGATTAAATGAAAGAAGTATTTGAATGTATCTGAGTATTTACCACTACACAAGAATAAAGGATTAAAACAAAGAATGGGGGCATGTCGGTGGCTCAGTGGGTTAAAGCCTCTGCCTTCAGCTCAGGTCATGATCCCAGGGTCCTAGGATCAAGCCCCATATCAGGCTTTCTGCTCAGCAGCAAGCCTGCTTCCTCTTTTCTCTGCCTGTCTCTCTGCCTACTTGTGATCTCTGTCTGTCAAATAAATAAATAATTTTTTTTAAATCTATAAAAAAATTCTATAAAACAAAGAATGAAAGGTGACTGCAAATGAGCACAAAGATCATTCTGAGGTGATGAAAATGTCCTAAAAATAAACTGTGATGATAGCTGCATACTCAATAAACTGATTAAAAATCGCAACTGTACACTTAAAAACAAGTGAATTTTATAAAATTTTATCTCTATAAAGCTGTTTTTAAGAAAGAATAAAAGAATATTAACAGTCTGAAAAGGATTCTTGATTACTACCATTTGTCAACTATTCCTCTATCTTCAAGACCTTACTGATGGGCTGAAGACCAGTGCATTTCCTTAAATAATTCAGGCTCCTCACCTCCTGCTTAAACTGCCTGTCTCCCTGTAGGAAACAAATGAGGTCTCATATCATTAAAATAATCTGGTGTTGGGGCACCTAGATGGCTCAGTCAAATAAGCGTCTACCTTCAGCTCAGATCATGATCCCAGGGTCCTGGGATCAAGACCCCTCATCAGGGGCACCTGGGTGGCTCAGTGGGTTGAGCCGCTGCCTTCGGCTCAGGTCATGATCTCAAGGGTCTTGGGATCGAGCCCCGCGTCGGGCTCTCTGCTCAGCAGGGAGCCTGCTTCCTCCTCTCTCTCTGCCTGCCTCTCTGCCTGCTTGTGATCTCTGTCTGTCAAATAAATAAATAAAATCTTTAAAAAAAAAAAAAAAAAAAAAGACCCCTCATCAGGCTCCTTGCTCAGCAGGGAGCCTGCTTCTCCCTCTCCCTGCCACTCCCCCTGCTTGTGCTCTCCCTCTCTCTCTCTCTCTGTCAAATAAATAAATAAAATCTAAAAAAAAAAAAAATCTGGTGTTACTCAAGAGATAAAGGATATAAATAAAGACAAACATTATAGTCTCTCAAGATTTGATATATCAAACTTGAACACACTATAATAAATCAACAAGTCTTAACAGATACATATACAACACTCTACTATGACAGAATATACATTCTTCTCAAGTACGATATTACCTTAAGGAATGAATACTCAGAAATAAATTTAACAAAAAAAAGAAACCATACTCTGAAAACTATAAAATCGAAGAAATAAAAGACCTAAATAATTGGAAAGACATCTCATATTCATGGAACAGAAGATTTACTTACTGTTAGGATGGACATATTTCCTAAACTCATCTATAGATTCAACACAATCTCTATCATCCCAGCCAACTTCTTTGCAGAAACTGACAATCTGATCCTAAAACTCAATGGGAATTCAAAGGCCAAAACAAAACAACTCTTGCAAGAGCAAGCTGAAAGACAAACACTTCTCAATTTCAAAATGTACTACAAACATACAAGTCAATAAACAGAACTGAGAGTCCAGAAACATACATTTATAATGAGTGCCAAGATAATAAAAAACTGGACACGGGACTTAAATCAAAACCACTATAGTTTACCATGTAACCCCCCATTAGGATGGCTATTTTCAAAAATTAAAATTAAAAAAATAACAACTGTTGGTAAGAACGTTGAGAAACTGGAACCCTGTGCATTGCTGGTGGGAATGTAAAATGGTGCAGTTGCAGTGGAAAAAGAGTTTGGTGGTTACTCAAAATGTATACCATAGAATTTCGTGTGATCCAGCAATCACACTCCTAAGTCTATACTCAAAAGAACTGAAAGCAGGAACTCAGGTATTTGTATACCCATATTCACAACAGCACTATCCGCAACAGTCAATAGGTAGAAGTAACCCAAGTACCCAATGAAAGATGAATGGATAAACAAAATGTGGAACATTATTCAGCCTTAAAAAAAGAATGACATTTTGGGGCGCCTGGGTGGCTCGGTGGGTTAAGCCTCTGCCTTTGGCCCAGGTCATGATCCCGGGGTCCTGGGATTGAGCCCCGCGTCTGGCTCTCTGTTCAGCAGGGAGCCTGCTTCCCTTTCTCTCTCTCTGACTGCCTTTCTGCCTACTTGTGATTTCTGTCAAATAAATGAATAAAATCTTTAAAAAAAAAAAAAAAAGAATGACATTTTGACATGCTGCAACATGGAAAATCTTAAGGATATTACACAAAGTGAAATGAGCCAGTCAGAAAAAGATAAATACTATAGGATCCCACTTATATGAGGTTAAAAGAAAAGGCAAATTCAGAGAAAGTAGAGTTGTGGTTGCCAGGAGCTGGATGTAAGAAGAAATGGGTGGCTCAGTGGGTTAAAGCCTCAGCCTTTGACCTTTGGCTGAGCCTTTGGCTCAGGTCATGATCTCAGGGTCCTGGGATCGAGCCCCACTTCAGGCTCTCTGCTCAGCGGGGAGCCTGCTTCCCCCTCTCTCTGTCTCTTCCTGCCTCTCTGCCTACTTGTGGTCTCTGTCAAATAAATAAATAAAATCTTTAAAAAAAAAAAAGAAGAAGAAGAAATGGGGAATTAGGTTTAATGGGAATACAGTTTCTGTTTGGGATGATGAAAATTTTCTGTAAAAAGACAATGGTGATGGGGCACCTGGGTGGCTCAGTGGGTTAAAGCCTCTGCCGTCGGCTCAGGTCAGGGTCTCAGGGTCCTGGGATGGAGCCCCGCATTGGGCTCTCTGCTCAGCAGAGAGCCTGTTTCCCCCCTCTCTCTCTATCTGCCTCTCTGCCTACCTGTGAACTCTCTCCCTCTCTCTGTCAAATAAATAAATAAAACCTAAAAAAAAAAAAAAAGACAATGGTGATGGTTGCACAACACTGTGAATATATTTAATGCCACTGAGTTGTACACTTAAAATGATTAAAATAATAAATTTTGTGTTATGCATATTTTACCACAAGTTACAGTAAGCACACAGTAAAATTTTAATGCACATTCCCAATGAACCAGAAATTCATCTTCTATGATCTCTTAAGAAATACATATGTTAGTCTATAGCACTTTTAATTTAATTTTTTTTTTTAAAGATTTTATTTATCTGACAGAGAGGGAGAGCACAAGTAGGCAGAGCAGCAGGCAGAGAGAGAGGGAGAAGCAGGCTCTTCGCTAAGCAGAGAGCCTAATGCGGGGCTCAATCCCACCGGAGCCAAAGGCAGCCAGCCACTTAACCACTGAGACACTCAGGCACCCTAAATTTAATTTTTTAAGTAGGCTCCATGCTCACAACCCTGAGATTAAGACCTGAGCTGAGATTAAGAGTCAGACACTTAACCAACTAAGCCACCCAGGCATTCTTTAAATTTTCTTATTTTGAAAAATTTTTAAAAGTAAAATGTGACCTTTAACTTTCTTCTTACAAGTGGTGTTCAGAACTGACAATGTTTTCTTTTTTTTAAATTACTGTCTTAGAACAACTATACTGCTGACAAACAGAGCCATTCCACTACCAGATTATCAAATAATTTAAACTCCAAAAGTCTAAATGAGACTAGAGCTAAGAATCACAACAAATCTGAAGAGGTTAATTCCTAAAATGCAGGGAAGCAAAGATACTACACCAGAGATCAAAGCCACTAGTAACAAAATATCAGGTCCCAAAACTATTTTGCAGAGCAGGACCTTTGCCCCCAAATTGGTAGTGAGACTTTCATAGCCTTAGGGTTTAAAAACTGTCAGGAAACACATGGAAGCAAAGCTAATTCCAACGATTTGTGCTTTCCTCATCGTATCTTTATATATTATCTGAATTTCCCATAATCATTTTTTATAATTCACTCTCAACTAGGCCCTCAAAGCTTCCCAAAATTTTACTATCTTTTGCAGATGGATGCTCTTTTCTATTCCTCACAAATATTTTCATGGAGTCCTAGCACTCTCTCTCCTTACTTGCATTCCACAAATGTCCTACTGGACAAAGACTAAAAATAGAATATTAAAGATTAAAGAGAGAAGGATGCCTGCGTGGTGCAGTTGGTTAAGTGTCAGACTCCTGATACAGGCTCAGGTCATGCTCTGATAGGTTTGTGGGATTTAGCCTGGCGTAAAAGTTCCACACTGAATGTGGAGTCTGCTTGAGATTTTCTTTCTCTCCCTCTCCATCTGCCCCTCCCCTCTTCTCTCTCCATAAAAAAGAAAAAAAAAAAAAGGAGAAAGAAATCCTCTCAGCAATCAACCATCAACTTTGGAACTACCAGTATCTGCATCCATTCTCTTCTTTCCTCCGGTTAAAAAAGAGAACTTAGGGGCACCTGGGTAGCTCAGTTAAGCAACTGCCTTCAGCTCAGGTCATGATCCTGGAGTCCCGGGATCAAGTCCCTCATCAGGCTCCCTGCTCAGTGGGGAGTCTGCTTTTCCCTCTGACCTCTCCCCTCTCATGCTGTCTCTCTCTCACTCTCAAATAAATAAGTAAAATCTTTAAAAAAAAAAAAAAGAGAGAGAGAGAGAGAGAACTTACCTCTTTCCTGTCAAAGAACAAGAATGCCCATTTTGCTATCTTCTCCTAGACTTTTAACAATTACTGATTTGTGTCTAGCAACTTCAACTTCTGCTTCTCTAGTGAATCCTTTCCAGGAGAGTTCAAACATATTCTTCTTTAAAAAAAAAAAAAAAAAAAGCATATTCCTCTTTATAAAAATAAAAAGACTTCCCTAACCCTGTATCTCTCTCCAGATACCACTCTCACTGTTCTCTGTTCTCGTTCATGGCCAAGCTTCTCAAAAGGACTCTTGGTGATTCTCTACTTCCTCTCCAACAATTCATATAAAAGTTACCTGAAGCAATACAGTCAACACTGGTGTAACCCATGAACCACCTTATGAAATACAGCACTGCCAACATAGGGAAAGGCTCCCTGGACCACATCTTCTGTGCTCCTTCCACCTCAATGGTGGTATCAGCTCTTCTGGTTTTGGCAATAATCATTCTCATAAATCCCTTTTTATTTTTATAATTTATGTATGCATCCTTAAACAAGGCACTGAACTCTTCTGCTTATTTTACAAAAGGGTATATTCTAAAGACTGAGCCTTTTTATTTTTTTTTTAAAGATTTTATTTATTTATTTGACAGACAGAGATCACAAGTAGGCAGAGAGGCAGGCAGAGAGAGAGAGAGGAGGAAAGAGGCTCCCCACTGAGCAGAGAGCCCGATGCGGGACTCAATCCCAGGACCCTGGGATCATGACCTGAGCCAAAGGCAGAGGCTTTAGCCCACTGAGCCACCCAGGTGCCCCAAGACTGAGGCTTTTTAATTTCCAGCATTACGTTACCAGGTTCATCCATGTTGATACCTATTGCTATAGTTCATTTATTTTCGCTGCCGTGTATCCACACAACTTACTGAACCACTCTCCAGTTGATGGATATTTAGCTTAGTTTCCCCTTTTTCTGCCACTACAGTGCTATAATGATCATTTTTTGTGCATTTTTCATTATACCAATGAGTGAGAGTTTTTCTAGAGTAGACACCTACAAGTGGAATTACTAGGGTGCAGGATATGAGCATCTGCAATTATAACAGATATAGACAAACTGCTTTCCAAAATGTATCCAACCACTATTCAACATTCTATTTTTCCAACTTTCCAACATTTCTGTTTTCAACTTCCCACACTCCACTTTGTCAAGATCACACACGTTGTTCTGAATCTCAAAGAAATCATAACATTCAGTATTAATTAAAAACAAAAAAAAAGGTGATAGTGGTCATTTATGGGGTTTTAGTCTGAAACGAAAATGCAGGAGACGTTTAATTTGGTGGATTTGTGTTGATGCCATACTTCTCCTCAAGAAGCTTCAACTGGTCTTCCTTTTTTTGTGTGTCCATTTGTCTGAAATGCCCTTGGCATTATAGTACAAATCCACCAAGTATCTGTTACAAACATTGAATTCTGAAAGGTGATCACACACATTCTTGGCATCAAAGAAATCTTTATAGACTATATAAGGTGTGTTCCTCTAGTTTTGGGTGTGTTCCCCACTCCAATGTGATGAATAGGTCCATATTTCCCAAATATATCATACATTTCTTCAGCTGTAATTTTGTACGGCAAATTCCTTATGTATAAAATCCAATTTACTTTGGGGCGCCTGAGTGGCTCAGTCGGTTAACAGTCTGCCTTTGGCTCAGGTCATGATCTCAAGGTCCTGGGATGCAGCCCCACGCTGTGCTCCTTGCTCAGTGGGGAGTCTGCTTCTCACTTTGTTCCCTCCACCATTAGTACTCCTTCTCTCACAAATAAATAAATAAAATCTTAAGAAAAAAAAAATCCAATTTACTTCAAGTGGAAGTCAAATGTTACCCTCTTGGTGGGCTGATGAGGTTAGTGCACCAAACACTGGAATTCCTCTGGATACCTCTGAAGCTCACTCAACTTGGACCACAACAAAGCATCAAAGGCAGGGTGTAAACACCCAGGCTCCCTCCTTCATATACTCTTGGCTTTTGTAACTCTAGCCCACCCAGTTATCCCATCACCTCTGTCTCCTCCCATTCTACCCACCAGACTTCTTAGAAGTTGGTACTTCTCTATGCTCAGCCATGGGTCTTATTCTGATTCAGTCCACATTCTTTCCCTACAATCTCATGACTTAAAATACTATCTATATACCTCTAATACAAATACCCAAATACGGACCATAACACACTTTCTCTTTTGAGATAGAGAACCTATTTGCTCGTGTTCTTTGAGGGATCTCAATCTGAATAAATCCCAAATTGATTCCCTCATTTGTTTTCTCCTACTGACAACAACTCCTGGTAAAGTAATCCTCACCATATAAGCCAACTGCTTTTGTTCAATCTTCCCTCTAACCTCTCTCCACATCCAATCCATAACCATACCCCCCCAGAAAAAAAATACATATATGAATTTTTTTTTAAGGTTTTACTTATTTACCAGAGAGAGAGAGAGAACACAAGCAGGAGGAGTGGCAGGCAGAGGGAGAAACAGACTGCCCACCGAGCAAGAAGCCCCATGTGGGACTTGATCCCAGGACCTGGGATCATGACCTGAGCTAAAGGCAGACACTTAACCAACTAAGCCACCCAGGAGTCCCCTCCCTAAATATATTTTTACTAAATATATATTTACTAAATATATGTATATTACTTTCTCCACAGCCACTGTTCAAAATAAGTCATCTCTTTATCTACAGCTTGAACAAAGGCTACAGCCTTCTAATTAGATTCTTGGTTCCCCTGTCCTCTCGCTAATCCGTATTTCATCTCGCTAATCCGTATTTCATACAGCAGCCAAAGTAATCTTTTTAAAACACAAACCAGATCTTGTGACCCAACCCCTGCTTAAAAATTTTTTAAATAAGCTTTCCATTTATCTTTGGATAAACTTCAAGTCCTTGATACGGTATGGCCTACAAAGCAACAATCTGACTTCCTACTTGATTTGACTCCCACCTATCCCATCATATTTATTTTACATCTTAGTACCCTCCTTCCCTAGTTCCCACCAAGGGTCTTTATTTTTTCTTTCTTTTTTTTGGCTTCTCTGAACTTGTAGTGCTCTTTTCGGCCTCAGGAAAATCACGAAGACAATTCCCTTTTCCTTCATAGTACTTCATCACAATTAACTACACACTTCTTTTGATGGTCATTAATATTTCCTTTCCCACTAGATGAAAATCAGGGAATGTGTGTTTTGTGCAGCAATGCATACCTAGAACATAACATAGTGGACAATCACTTCAGTAGGTAAACTAATGAACTTCACAGTTTAGTTAGAAAGGAAGAGTTATCTCACTTACTACAAAATAATACCTAAAGATCACGACAGTCTTTATCTAATACCACAAAATACCAGTATTTCAAAATTGGAATAACCAATACTCATATTACACTAAAATCAGACCCATCTGCAATAAATTTTAATTCAGCAGACATTTAACATATCTGCATTATTTTAGATCAACCAGAATTGAACCACATTTCTTTACTAATCTATCAAGCTATACAACCTGATTTTATAACTATAACTCAATTCAATTTCTCTTGAAACTTTTGTTGATACAGCAAAACTTTATTTCCTCACCTTAGGGACCAAACAGTACCATGATCAATGTTTACTAGGTCTTTAAGCAGACACTCGATTGTTCAACAACTAATTTGAAACAGTATTTTTTAAACTAATTACTAATAAACTTATTCTTTTTGAAACACTAGACAGGGGCACCTCCCTGGCTCAGTTGGTAGCGACTATGACTCTTAATATCAGGGCTGTGGGTTTAAGCCCTATGTTGGGTGTGGTGCCCACTTAAAATAAAAATATTAGACAATTTTAAGACTTAATTGAAGAAAATAAATGTTTATTACATACACAAATATGCTTACACTTAAGGGCAAACATAAGAATATGAGTATTCATATTACTTGTAAACAACTGCCTCCCTTTAGAAAATGTTTCTAAATAATACTACTAAATGCTCCTCCTCCCAGTAGTCCTGCACAGTTTTACATGCCATGTAGCTATTTCAGAATCAAAACCAAATCAAATATACTTCTTGTTCTTTTACTAATATTTGAGAAATGTAAACGAAATTTAACTAGTTTAAACTTATCTCAAAAATTGTTACCACAGGGGCGCCTGGATGGCTCAGTGGGTTAAGCCTCTGCCTTCAGCTCGGGTCATGATCTCAGGGTCCTGGGATCGAGCCCCGCATCGCATCAGGCTCTCTGCTCAGTGGGGAGCCTACTTCCTCCTCTCTCTCTCTGCCTGCCTCTCTGCCTACTTGTGATCTCTCTCTCTGTCAAATAAATAAATAAAATCTTTAAAAAAAAATTGTTACCACAAATTCTAAAAGCATGTGGATAAATAAATTGAGAAGTCTATTTTCATCTTGGAAGATGAATACATTGATGGAGAGAACGGTTAAAATTGAGAGTTTACAGTTCTTTTTATAAAGAAGAAAACAATCTTTTGACTCAGTTTCTTATTTTTTTATTTTTATTTTTTTTAAAGATTTTATCCATTTATTTGACAGACAGAGATCACAAGCAGGCAGAGAGAGAGGAGGAAGCAGGCTCCCCGCCGAGCAGAGAGCCCGATGCGGGGCTCGATCCCAGAACCCTGAGATCATGACCCGAGCCGAAGGCAGCGGCCCAACCCACTGAGCCACCCAGGCGCCCCTCAGTTTCTTATTTTAAAAGCAAGCAAATATCTAAAACCTACAAAGGTCTCTTATTGGAAACCTCTGTAACGTATGCATTGGTAATTTTATATCTTCATAAAACGGACCTACTTAAGATATTCTTCTGCTTAGAAGTCATCAATACTCCAACCTCTATGAAAAATGTAAGTCCATAGTTCTCATCCCAGGATTTAAAACTATCCACAGTTCAATTCTCAGCCATTTCTATAAAACCTTCAGGGTTTACCTAAACCTGAAAATAATCTACACACATTCAGATCCAGATCTTTACTCAAACTAGTCCTTCTAATTAGAATGTCCTTCCTTCTCCCCATTTCTAAATACATACCGTTTAAAGTCTACCACGTATCCTACTTCCTTCAAGAAGCCCTCCAAGGGGCGCCCAGGTGACTCAGTGGGTTAATAAGCCTCTGCCTTCAGCTCAGGTCATGACCCCAGGATCCCAGGATTGAACCCCGCATCAGGCTCTCTGCTCAGCAGGGAGCCTGCTCCCGAAGTGGCCCCCTCTCCCGGCCCACCTTTGCCTGCTTGCGATCTTTGCCTGTCAAATAAATAAAGCCCTCCAAGATTCCTCTGTCACTAAAGTTATGTACTTCCCAAAGCATTTCTTTGTATCTCATTTGGCACTTAACACTTGCCTTACATTAGGATTAGTTTTTGTTATTCTATCTGCCCTCCCTAGTCACCTCCTTATTATAAGCCTCCAGAGAGTAAGAACTATATATCACTGGACTTACCATTTCCCCTCCAGTGCTTTACACAGTGGAAGGCATACAACAGATACTCAAAACATGATGAATTTTATAAAGATTACAACTGTGATCTTGCATTACTGCCCCAAGAGTCAAACAGTCAGTGGGAATACTCACTAAACGCTGGGTTTCAGAAGATGATGTTGCCCCTCGTTTTCTACCCACAGTCAGTCTCCCATTTCCTCCCTAAGGCTTTGGTTATATCTGGTACCAAGAAAAGAGTAGGGGGACGCCTGGGTGGCTCAGTTGGTTGGACGACTGCCTTCGGCTCAGGTCATGATCCTTGGAGTCCTGGGATCGAGTCCCACATCGGGCTCCCAGCTCCATGGGGAGTCTGCTTCTCTCACTGACCTTCTCCTCGCTCATGCTCTCTCTCACTGTCTCTCTCTCAAATAAATAAATAAAATCTAAAAAAAAAAAAAAAAGAAAAGAGTAGGTCTTCTTTTTACCGCATTCACTATATTATCAACCCAATAAAAGGATTAATATTGATACTAAATGAATTCTGTTCCTTTTAAAGCAATTTTTCTACAGGAGTTATCTAAAAGGAAAACAACATATGTTCAAGAAAAAAAACACATGTACAGAAATGATCAATTTCTATTTTTACTTAAACCCTGTACTCTGAAATGTTCACCAAATGTAAGTGCTAGACTGTAAAATCTCAGAATCATACTTGGCAAACTGAGGTGTAAAAACTGAATGTTTCAGTCTACAACATCCAGAAAGAAATTATTGTTCAACAGAGCACTATAAGGCTGCTTAGATTTGTAGTACCTGAGGAAGCCAAAAGAAAATAATACAAGTCCAAACTGCAAAATAAAAGCATTTTTTCTACTTAAAAATGCAGATAGCACATTAAACAAAAATTTAAAAACACTATACAGCAAAGGTTCCTTAGAGTTTACAATAAAAAGGAATTACCTCAATAATTTCATCATTATTCACACATCTGAAAGACAGGTGGTAACAAAGTCCTGGATTTCTTTTCTTTTTTTTTTTTTTAAAGATTTTATTTATTTATTTGACAGAGAGAGAGAGCACAAGCAGGGGGAGTGACAGGTGAGGGACAGGGAGAAGCAGGTTCCCCGAAGAGCAGGGAGCCCAATGTGGGGCTGAGCCGAAGGCAGTCACTTAACCAACTGAGCCACCCAGGCGCCCCAGTACCTCGATTTCTTGAAATATATTTAGTTTCTCAGAATACTATAAAAAATGTTGAAGGCAAAATACTCAAGGCTTATGAATTTAAATCAGCCCCAGGCCCAACTACCCTATATCCTGTTAATAAGGTTCTACTAAAACGCACAGGAACATTGCTTTAAGAACTTTAAGGTCATTTAAGGGTTAATCCTTTAAGTAAATGACTGCTCTTTAATCACTGGAATAGAAACTCATCAATTATGAGTTATTTATTATGGCACCAAGAATATTTACTTTGAAAGATCAAATTGTGAGTGATAAGAGTAAATCTATTTATTTATTTATTTATTTATTTTTATTTGACAGACAGAGATCACAAGCAAGCAGAGAGAGGAGGAAGCAGGCTCCCTGCTAAGCAGAGAGCCCAATGTGGGGCTCAATCCCAGGACCCTAGGAGCATGGCCAGAGCTGAAGGCAGAGGCTTTGACCCACTGAGCCACCCAGTCACCCCTAAATCTACTTTTTAATAAAGATTTATTTATTTAAGAGACAGGGAGAGAGACATAGAATGCACACAGTGGGGAGGGGCAGAGGGAGAGGAAGAGAGAGCTCACAACACTGAGATCACAACCTGAACTAAAACAGTCAGATGCTTGGGCGTAGGGAAAGAAAAAAATGAAACAAGATGGGACTGGGAGGGAGATAAACCATAAGAAACTCTTAATTTCACAAACAAACTGAGGGTTGCTGGAAGGTTGGGGGGTAGGGATGGGGTGGCTGGGTTATGGACACTGGGAAGGGTATGTGCTATGGTAAGTGCTGTGAAATGTGTAAGACTGATGATTCACAGACCTGTACCCCTGGGGCAAATAATATATGTTAGCAAAAATAATTAAAAAAAAAAAAAACAGGAAAAAATTTTTAAAACAACAATTGGATGCTTAACCGACTGTGCTACCCAGGCACCCCTCAAAATATTTTCTAATTTAGACTTGTAACATATTTAAACAGAATTCAGAAGGAATTCTGAAAACTTTAAAATCCTGATTTTAAAACCTATCTCTTCAGTATAGGCCTATACTACATATAAAAATACATGTTAACATTCTAGTTCATTCAACAATTATTTAACAATGTGTATACTGTGCCAGACACTGTGCTAATGTCAAGGATATAAAAAAAATTAAAGTAACTCTCATCTCCAAGATTTGGTTGCAGCTAGCCTGACTAGAGAAAAGTGGCCAGAGGGAAGAAGGAAGGCAAGGTACGAAGAAGAGTAGAGAAGGAGGGAGGTTGGTTCTAAGCAGAGAACAAGTGTACGGGCCAGAAAAGAGCACTGCACACACAAAGAAAAGAGGCAAATCAAGTGTAGTTGGAAAATAGGGTGGGGAGAGTGCAAAATAAAAGATAAGACTGGAGAGACACATGGGATCGGAGTAGACCTGTGGGGTGTGTTTCTCAGATCTGAAAGTTATAAAGATACCTTTTCAAAGAAAATGAACTTTTCTAGATCTTGAATGAGGACTTTATTCTGTTAATAACAGTAAAATATAAAATTAGGTATGAACTCATTATGTTTATAGCTCTTATGTAACTGTAAAACTGAAACTTTAGAAGTTAAATACACAATAAATTTAAAATAATGTTACTGTAACAGATTATGTTGTTTTGCAGAAACTAGACCAATGATACATTCAATCCCAGAAATATGCCTTCTCAAGTCTGGTTCTACATTATTAAACCACTTCTATGACATGACTTCAATAATACTAGTGCAGAAAATGCTTATAAATATGTTATACTAAATGGATTTAAGAACTGCAAATGTTTATTTCCTAGTTTAGGGAAATAAAACCATATACTACCATACCAGCTTGCAGTCCATAAATGTCAATTTTAAAGAAGCTTCCCTTGTTAACTCTGGCAAACTTGTCCTTTTGTAGTTTAGTACCTTATTAAAATCTACACTAAGTGTGTGTCTAATATGATCACTGCTGAGGTTTGGAACAAAACATGACACTGGAAACAGACTGTTTCATATTGGTTAACTACATAGATGGATCCAGCAGATACATTTCACACTGAAAACATGAGGCTAAGTACATGCCAGGGTTCTTTTGGGTTTGGCCTACCTGTATTAACAATCTGCTATGACATGATCCAGTTTTACTTACCATCTTTTCTTGTCTGAGCCACTGCAAAATCATCAGTACAATGCATTATACCTTGGCACAAACACAATCATAAACAAAATCTAAACACGGCAACAAACTCCTAAGGGAGTAGCTGGCTACAAAGCACTGCTTCAGAAGTTACATAAAACTCATTAATGTTGGAAGAATCCCTAGTTAGAAGAAGACTACAGAAAAACAAACACTATGAAGGAGTTTTAAGAAAACAAGTGACAAAATCAGATTCATATTTTAGAGGGAAAAACTACTATGATACAGGGTGGAGTAGATTATTTTACTAGAAGTAAGGAAGCAAACGAGAGGGCTTTTGGAATAATCAATCCTGGTGAGAAGTGAAAGCCTGGATTAAGGTAGTAATACTAGGAATGTAGACACTGTAGAGAAAGGGTTTAGATTCAAAGATGTTAAGGAAGTAGAACCTTGGAGCCAGCCAGATGTGAGAAAAAAACAGAGGATTCAAGGACAATTTGCAGGTTTCTGGAAAAAGCAATGACAATGCTATGTTCCCCAAGGCAGGAAAAGCAGTGGATTTGAGGGTCAGGGGATTGAGAAATAGTAGAACTAGAGTTAATTTGTACATGACGAACATGTATATAAACTACCTGATCAGCTTCTAGCCTTACCTCTTCCCCAGCTTTTCTGGAAATTCTTGCTCCCCATTTACCCTACCTTCAGGGTACAGTTTAAGGATTTAACAAAGTCTGAATCCCTAACTAAAGCTAAGCCAATGCCCAGACCATACCTGCTTTATACATATAGATACACATATTTTTTTAAAGATTTATTTATTTATTTGAGAGAGAGAGAGAGTGCATGGGATAGAGGAAAAGGGCATACGGAGAGAGAGAGAGAGAATCCCACACAGACACCCCACTCCCTGTTATGGTCCGATCCCTAATCCTGAGATCACAACCTGAGCTGAAATCAAGAGTTAGATGCTTAATATACTGAGCCACCAAGACACCCCTCTGTATATATTTAATTTATTCGTATCTCTTCATACATACACACACACACACACACACACACACACACACACACACACACATATTCTACAATCAAAAAACCCTAACTACCACCATGGTAAACAAGGACTGTGTAACTAAATGTTCAATCCTAAAACAGTCCTCAAACCCATGTATCCACCACGAATCTGCTTAAACAGGAGTTGACAAACCTTTTTAAAGCGACACTATAAATATTTTAGGCTTTGTAGGCCCTACAGTCACCACACTCTGTCATGGTAGCAACAAAAGGAACTACAAACAATATAGAAACAAATGGGTATCTAATCTGTGTCCCAATTAAACTTTATTTATGGACACTGAAATCTGACTTTCCTGTAATTTTCACAGGCCACAAAATATTGAGATTTTTTCTCACCATTTAAAAATGTAAAAACCATTTTCACCTCACAGGCCATACAAAAGGGTGTACGGGGCCTACTAACCATAGTTTACTAATCCTTATGCTAAGGCAACACAGAACTGCCTTCCCAAAAAACTCCTTCCAGATGTCCTCAGTGTTATAACTTAAGACAATACACAAGGAAAATAATCCTAGTTGACAAAACTGAAATTCTTCATTTGGCTTACCAAAGAACTCACTCCATTTGAAGGAAGTAGGTCAACAAATGAAGGCCCATTTAACTGGCTGCTTTTGCCATCGTTTACCTTACACTGTACCTACCCAGCAAGATATGGTACAAGTTTTAGAAAAATGATACTTTCTTTTCCTCTCTCCTCCCATCCCCTCTTAAGATTTTTACTTTTGTTGTTGTTGCTGCTGTTGTTGTTTCTTCCACAACTGTGTATCAGCTATGTCAGGGATGATTAGTATTTAGCCCATAATTTTCAGCCACTGTCAAAGCGTATCTAGGACCAAGTAACAAAGGACATCACCTTTCAAATCTGGACCTAGAGAACAATGATCTCTGGACATGTTAGCCAAATAGAATTTGGGTTGTCTCCATTGAAGAGTTAGGTGTATCTGCTAATATATACAGATAGTTAGACTATGTTTTGTTTTGTTTTTTTTAAAGATTTTATTTATTTATTTGAGAGAGAATGAGTGAGAGAGAGCATGAGAGAGGAGAAGGTCAGAGGGAGAAGCAGATCCCCACGGAGCTGGGAGCCCGATGCGGGACTCGATCCTGGAAGTCCGGGATCATGACCTGAGCTGAAGGCAGTCGCTCAACCAACTGAGCTACCCAGGCGCCCCGTTAGACTATGTTTTAAAAATACTTAGGGCACCTGGGTGGCTCAGTGGGTTAAAGCCTCTGCCTTAGGCTCGGGTCATGGTCTCGGAGTCCTGAGATCGAGCCCTACATCGGGCTCCCTGCTCAGTGGGGAGCCTGCTTCTCCTCTCTCTCTCTCTGCCTGCCTCTTGGCCTGCTTGTGATCTCTGTCTGTCAAATAAATAAATAAAATCTTAAAAAAAAATACTAAATAGAGGCGCCTGGGTGGCTCAGTGGGTTAAAGCCTCTGCCTTCGGCTCAGGTCATGATCTCAGGGTCCTGGGATCGAGCCCCACATCGGGCTCTCTGCTCCGCAGGGAGCCTGCTTCCCCCTCTCTTTCTCTACCTGCCTCTCTGCCTACTTGTGATCTCTGTCAAATAAATAAATAAAATCTTTAAAAAGACAACAACACTCAGAGACGGTACCTGAAGCAATACAAATGGATGAGATCATCTGCAAGAGTGAAAACAAGAATGCCAAGGCTAAAAGCCAGATCTATCAAGAGATTAGCAGAATTAACAGTCTGTAAAAAAGCAACTGGTAGGCAGAAAGACAGAAAAGGGACAGAGTCATAAAAGTCAAAGAAGAAAACAGTAACAAGGAGAAAATGGTTAACAAAAGCAAGTAGAGGGCCCCTGGATGGCTCAGTCAGTTAAGCTTCTGCCTTTAGCTCAGGTCATGATCCCGGGATTCTGGGGGATCAGGCCCGACGTCATCGTCGGGTTCCCTGCTGCTTCTCTCTCTGCCCCTTCTGCCCCTCCCCCCACTCATGCCCTCTCCTCTCTTTCTCTCTCTCTCTCAAATAATAAAATCTTTACAACAAAACAAAACAAAAGCAAGTAGAGAAGAGGTAAAGGAGTAAGCGATGATTATAAAATTTGGAAATACAGAAGTCACAGATGGCTTTGATAAGCAACTTCACTGGCAGGATGAGAAGCCAGGGTGAAGGCTTAAGAGTATAGAGGAAGTACACAACACTACCCATGAAGTATTCGTGCCATTAAAAAAAAATTCAAGCCCGGCTGGTTCAGTTAGTAGTGCATGTGACTCTTGATATCAGGGTTGTGAAGTCAAGCCCCAGGTTGGGCACAGAGTTTACTTAAAAATAAAAATCCAAGCCTCAATCGGATCAAGCTTCTGTATGTAACTACTAATATATAGGAAAAAAGGGACTGAGGAACATATTACATGAAACCACAGGGATGCAATCAGCACAATCTGGACTGTGAGAATTCTCATAGGGCAAAGATATGACTTCTTTAACAAACAAATTGAATAGAAACAAGAATAAGAACAAGAAGATACAATCTCATTTGGATCCTAATTCACACAAACTGTTAAAACAAAAGCTGTAATCAGGGAAATCTGCACACTGACTAGATATATGATGAGACTAAGGAATTAGTGTAAATCTCTTCAGTGAAAGGAAGGATTATTATTTTAATCCTTATTCTTTAGAAATACATTTTGAAGTAGTATTAAAAAGTCTAAGATGTTTTCCCTGAGACACTGTGCTGACTGTCACCCAGCAGGCTATATAGTCCCATAGTTAACAAAACAAGCAAGAGAGATGACAAAAGTGATGCAGAGATTCAAAGAGGGTAGGTGCCAAATGGGGTAGCAAGAGGAGTCAAGCAAAACTTTAGGAAGGCAATAGTACCTGCACTAGGCCTTAAAAAACAGCGACATTTTAACAGGTAGGGAACAAGAAAGGAAAAGTGATATTCCAGATTGAAGAAATGGAAGCAACTGCAAAGAGGTGGGAAGGCCTGTCAATACAGAGCACTCCCCACTCCATAAAACTGGTGCTACCATAAGATGACAAGAAACGGGAAAGTCAAAGTGAAAAATCATAACCCACTAGGCATCTCTAACTTAAGAAAATGATTACAGCCATTCAGCCCTTAAGTAGCCACAGGGAACACAGTCCCAGGATAGATCATGACAGTAACTGGTAGCGAAACCATAGTGGCTTTCCAGGGCACTCTATTCATGTCAATCCCTGATTTCTCCTGCCACACACACATAACTTTGGAAAAACAATGCACAATTTCTTTAATTTTTTTAAGATTTTATTTATTTATTTGACAGAGAGAGACACTGAGAGAGGAGATCAGGAAGGAGAAGTGGGAGGGGGAGAAGCAGGCTTCCCTCAGAGCAGGGAGCTGGATGCAGGGCTTGATCCCAGGATACTGGGATCATGACTGGAGCCAAAGGCAGACACTTAACAACTGAGCCACCCAGGAGCCCTGCATAAGGTTCTTTAACCCATCATAGGAAATAATTGAAAAAATTAGTTTAAAATGATACCCAATAATAAGCTTTGTTACTGGCCTAAAAGCCATCACCATGATCTATTTGGCACTCTAACACAGATAAAGTTACATGAAATGCCTTCCCTCAGAACATTCCTCAGGTTACAGATTTTTAAATAAAGTATAACTGATGAAGCAGGTAGATTTCATTTTTATTTTTTTATTGTATCAACTAGTTCTTTTCCTTTTTTTAATTCTACTGCAATTAATACACAATGTTATATTAGTTTCAGGTATACAGTAAGTGATCAAACAGTTCTATGCATTACTCAGGTGTTCATCAAGACAAGTGCACATCTCTTGCAGAGTGCATGCACTGTGCAAGTGCACTATGTGTTAACTATACTGGAATTAAAATAAAAATGTTTTAAAAAGACAAGCGCATTCCTAATCGCCTTCACCTATTTTACCCATTCCTGAAACCCACCTCTGGTAACCATCTATTTATTCTCCAGAGTTAAAAGTCTGTATTTTGGTTTGGTTTTGTTTTTCTTTCCTTTGTTCATTTGTTTTGTTTCTTAATTTCCATACGGGTGAAATCAGATGGTGTTTGTCTTTTTCTGACTTATTTCGCTTAGCATTATCCTCTCTAGCTCCATCCATGTTGCAAATGACAAGATTTCATTCCTTTTTATGACCAAGTAATACTCCTGTGTGTGCTTGTGTGTGTGTGTGTGAATATCAATGGATACCTGGGCTGCCTCCATAGTTTGGCTATTGCAAATAATGCTGCAATAAACAAAAGGGTATATATATCTCTTTGAATCAGTGTTTTCATATTCTTTGAGTAAATACCTAGTAGTGTGATTACTGGATTGTAGAATAGTTCTACTTTTATTTAATTTTTTTAAAGATTTTATTTATTTATTTGACAGAGATCACAAGTAGGCAGAGAGGCAGGCAGAGAGAGAGGAAGGGAAGCAGGCTCCCTGCTGAGCAGAGAGCCCGATGTGGGGCTCGATCCCAGGACCCTGGGATCATGACCTGAGCTGAAGGCAGTGGCTTTAACCCACTGAGCCACCCAGGCGCCCCGATAGTTCTACTTTTAATTGGCTGTACCAGCTGGCATTCCCACCAACAGCACACAAGGGTTCATCCTTCTCCACATCCTCACCAACACTCGACTTTCGAATTTCAGCCACATGAAGAAGATAGACTTTAATTTTTTTCCTTCAAAAACATAATTAATGGGGCACCTGGGTGGCTCAGCGGATTAAGTCTCTGCCTTCAGCTCAGGTCATGATCTCAGTGTCCTGGGATTCAGCCCCACATTGGGCTCCCTGCTCCGCGGGGAGTCTGCTTCCCCCTTTCTCTCTGCCTGCCTGTCTACTTGTGATCTCTCTCTCTGTCAAATAAATAAATAAAATCTATAAAAGAAAACAATAAATAGTCTCAATGTTAAAATGCTTCTGAAATATTTTGGAAATGAATTCAGTGGTTCTAATATTTTTTGTATGCCAATACCATTAAAATTCTTCAGATCTGATGCCAGTGAAAATGAACATCAGAACAAACAGGAATAGGGGCGCCTGGGTGGCTCAGTGGGTTAAAGCCTCTGCCTTTGCTCGGGTCATGATCCCAGCGTCCTGGGATCGAGCCCCGCATCGGGCTCTCTGCTCTGCGGAGGGCCTGCTTCCTCCTCTCTCTGCCTGCCTCCTTGCCTGCTTGTGATCTCTCTCTCTGTCAAATAAATAAATAAAATCTTAAAAAAAAAAAAAAAAAAGAACAAACAGGAATGCAGGTGATCAGCCAAAACTCAGTAGCTGTCATGTTTATTACATCCTCCTCATGTACTAGAGTATCACTTCAAACAATCAAGATGAATATAAAAACTTACTACAAAGGAACATGAATATAAACTTACTACAAAGGAAATGAATATAAAAACTTACTACAAACTACTTAAAGCAAAGGAAAAAGCAGCAAAGTGAGGTTGGCCTTTAAGCAGTCTTTAATCACTGACTACACCTTATTTCACAATAACGGGGACTGGCACACACCCTCCCAGAAATCAAGCATAATCATTCCAACTTATCAGAGGAAATGAAAAAGAAAATGAGTAAATATCATGAGGACTGGGAGTTCAAAAGCTGGGAAACCTGTACATTATATAGGAAGGTTAAAAAATTTTTTTTTTTTTTAGTATATTTGACACAAGGAAAGTTTTAATAGTAAGCTACCCGGAGCATAGAGCTAAAATAAAAAATAAAACTTCAACTTTTATAATACACATGGCACTTCTGGATCATTTTTCAGGTGTGTCTTCAATACCTGTAAGAACACCTCTTTGATTTTATGAAAAATCCTTTGAAGAGAAGGCCTTATACATTTTGGACTTCATTCCAAACCAGTAGATGGCCACAAAAGAAGAAATACCTGTTTTCTTTGTTCCTCTCAGGTACACATAAAGCCATGATATTTACCTTAACTCTTCAAAAAAGGTAAGATAAAGAACTTTTAGAAGGCTTCATCTTCTGTCATCTTCTGCAGCTGACAGACACATTTTCCCCTTCAAATACTGATCACTTGTTCATACAGTTTTCTTTACACTTTTGTGAAATCTTAGGTTGGGTATCATATTCAAATTCAATCTAATAGTTGTGTAAAATACTGTGGAGGACAGGAGAAATATAAATATAGTTCTTGTTCTAAGCACACTACAAAAAACCTATGAGAAAATTACAATACAAAAGGAGAACATACCAACTGTTACAAAAGCCATACAATAACTCAAGAACACAGATAATCTATGTCATCTGACAAGCAGAAAGTGAATCGAATGAAAATATTCTATCTTTAGTAATTCTTAATAACAGAGCTTCACCAAAGCACTGTACAATCATCTTTACATCCCAAAACTGTTGAGCACTTTCCAATTAACACAGTTAAGCTCTTTTTTTTTTTTTTTTAACCCAGGCAGTAAAGGTTGGTTCATTCACAGACCTGCTATCTTGTCCCCACTTGACTCAAAATTCTACTTAAAGTAGAATTTGCCTACGGTTCCTGCATAGCTAACAAAAAAGCCAAAGTTATCAGCATGCAAGCCACCACAAACTGAATGAAACTGCTGATATTAAAAAATATATATGTATATATATTGCATCCAGGTAAAGTGACTCTAAAAGATAAGTAAAAATAACTTCTTGAGGGTTTTTTTTTAATATTTAGAGAATTAAGGATGCAGTGATGAATAAGGAAAATAAACCTGAGAAATTTAAAGAAGCCAGCTTTGTTAAAAACCAAGTGGCCACCTGCCAACACTTCTTTATGCACATAGGACCAAAGATGATTCCAAGCACATTCACAGGCCACAAAGGCTCTTTATCAAATGCCAAATTAAGAAAATTCTCATAAATATTTCAACTTTGATAAGTCGAAGTACAGTTAAATAAAAAAAGCACTTTACAAAGCTTTGCAGAATCAATATGGAAACAAAGCTCCGAGCTTTTAACACCTGAGTCCTAAAAATCAACACGTATTTTAGACGTCACATCTACAAACATCTTATTCACAGACACTTAGAGCTTACATGCCGTCAAGACAAATACCGGTCACTGGAAAAGGGGTTGGCCTTAGGTTAAAATTTCCATAAGGCCATCAGGAAAGACATGGTACAATTCTGAATTGCAACTGACTGCAAGAACCCTAAATCGAACTCTCCGTCTCACTTGAACTCCATACACGAGCATTTCAGATTTGTACTTTCAACTTCCTATAAATGATATCCATTGTGAGAGAAAAAGCAATAAAGATACTCCTCAAAGTCCTATACCCCATGATCCATCCTCAAAGAGTGGAAGGAACAGCAAAGTGGAAGGAACAAAGCACTGACGTCAATTACGAGATTAACCCCGGGCACAGGCAGCTGGAGGAAAGGCCTAAACATCAATATCCAAATACAGGCTATCGCGATTACTAGCTGACAGACAGATTGCGAAGTTATGGGGGGTATTCAAGTATTACACCCCCCACATTCCCATTTCTAGTCAATCCCCTTCCCTAGACGAAGGTGGAAAATTTTTTTTCCTTTTTTTTTTTTTTTTTTTTTTTTTTTTTTTATTCGGGATGAGGGTGGT